>NC_042616.1:647447186-647757652 GCF_901001135.1 Rhinatrema bivittatum | reverse complement strand
TTTCTCATAATTGATCAGGAATCCTAGTTAAAGGAATACAGTTTGTTGATGGAGTTGCTTGTATCAGAGGTGTGGCTGATATGCCAGTTGTCCATGTATGGAAATATAAGGATATTGTTTCTCTTGATGTGTGCTGCTACTTGTGCAAGCCATTTGGTGAAAACTGTCAGTGCTGACAGACCAAATGGCAGGTCTTAATATTGACAATGATCTTAATCTACTATACAACAGATCTTTCCTGTGATGTTTGTAAATGGCTATATGCATATAAAAATCCTGTAAATCCAAAGTGGTAAGCCAATTACTCACATCTACCTGAGGGAGAATTGTGCCAAGTAAGTTCATTTGAACTATCCTTATTTAAGGAATTTAAGTTCTGAAGATCCAGAATTGGGCAAAAATTTCCTGCTTTAGAATCAGGAAGTATTTGAAAGTAGAATCTCTTCTCCCCTCTGACATTGGAACTAATTCTATAGCCATATAGCTTCCAATGGGGAAGTTGTTTGTGTTCCTTCAGGATTAGGCACTGATTCAGGGGACAATGATTAATGGTGCGGGGAACAGATTGGTGGTAGTTCTAGAAATTCAAATGATTACCTTTCTCAAATGATCCTCAGAACCCAGCTGTCTGTTGTGATAAGGAGCCATTGATCTTGGCAATGTCAGTGTCTTTCCCCACCATGGAAGCAATTGGAAAGGATAGGATGATCCAAAATTTAGGTACTCAAAAATGAGTACCTGATTTCTGTAAAGATTTTTGAGGAGTTCTCTGTTGCATCTTATCTCTAGCATGAGATCATGTATGCTATTGTTGAAAAGAAGATTGTGGTGGCCGTGGACATTGCTTGAAGTAGGAATAAGTGATATCTTCTCCTAGAAAGAATAATGCCTTTTAAAAGGAAACTCTTGGTATTTTTTCTGTGATGACTGTTTCTCATTTGCTGATATTAATGCATGGTGCAATGATTTTTTATTATATCTACTGCTTGACGATTTTGGAAACAAATGTTTTCCCTTGTACATAGTGCATTAGCCAATTTATCATGTACATCTTTACCTGAGGCCTGAAACTTTAAGCCACATAAGTCTTCTAGACTCTATAGTAATTACAGAGATCCTAGAAGAGACATAAAAGGCACCATATATAGATTTTAAGAAATGCTTATAACATTCTTCTGTCGTTCGTATTTCCAGAAACAGAAATATAGAGGCATCCTTAATTTTCTCTATTATACAGAAATTGGACCATCTGGAATTGATTATACAACATTCTTGACAGCAGAATAGACCACTGACTTTCTTTCCTGCCATGTCCAATTGCTTCACATCTATCCCAGGAGATATGCTGTTTAAAGATTTGGACTTCTTTGCTTTCTTCGAGGCTGCTCCCACTACTACTGATTTATGAAGAAACTGAATCTATGTCCCAGACACTGTTAGACTTTATATCTTAAGTCAACCTTTTTATCTACTGGAGAAATTTTAAGATATTCTTGCTACACTTTTAATTGAAGCTCTTTAAGCTTTACATGAACTGATTGCTTAGGTGGCTAAATTTAAATACACCAGGAAAATCTTCATTGTTAGATTTTCATTTTTGAGATCAAATGGTATGGCAGCAGCCAATTTTGAATAAAACAGGGTATGACAAATCAATTGGTGGACTTGTACTTCTGGCTGGTTCTGGAGATGTGGTTGATGGCAGATCAAAGGAACTTGCAATAGAATGGAATGACAGTTTCAAAAGATGATTGTGTATCCTCTTCAGAATTTGAGATTTTTATTTATTTTATTTATTTAACAGCTTTTAATATACCGGTGTTCGTGCGAGCACATCACGCCGGTTTACAATAAACTTGCGAAAGGAGGAAATTACAAAAAACAAGGGAGTGGGAGATGGAGCAGGTTTGAGAAAAAGGGGGGGGAGAGGGGGGAAAGTAAAGGAGGAAGAAGATAGCAGCTGAGAAATTAAAAGGAACGTAACATTATTTACATGAGAGGCAATAAATGAGGGATCAACATTGTCACAAAGTTACAGCGGATAATGAAGGAAATATGGATTGTATGGAGTATATATATGGAGGCTTATTTACGGTAGTTATGGCAAGTTATGAGATAAGGACAGACACTTCTTTAAAAGACTGTTTCTGCTTTGGTGATTCATCAAGAAGTTTCTTCTCTTGCAATAAAGTTTCTGATATACAATCTCAGTTTTCAATACCTTCCTATCAGAAGCCAACTTCTCTAAAACAGGCTGTGCTAGAGATTGAGGAGGATTAGCTGGAAAGTGCTTCATGTAAATGTGGACACAATCTAGGCACACTTTTTGCACAAAGGTTGATATTCCAAAGTTGCCTGATATGCCACAGAAGCAGCATCATTTTCCAGGAGTAGAACTGGTAGCGAGGATACTGAAGAATTTTCCATGCTGAAGAGATGTTTTGGCACTAAATGTTGACTGTGCTTATGTAGAATCAAGAATTTTTGGTGCCAACAGGGACAGAAGTTGATGCCACCATAGACTTCTGTGCTAATTGAACCTTGACCAGCATATGGATGATGCTAATGGAGAGATGTCAATGGCGCCACAGATAGTGTTGATGCAGTCTTTTTCTGCAGATGATGGTGCTGGTAGAGAACATCTTACCATCTAATGCTCTTTACAAGAACTAGCCTAATCTTAGCCTCGTTTTCCAGAAATTCTGGAACTAGTAGCTTTAGGTACTGGTCTATCTAAAAAACGTTTAGATTTTCTATCTGAAGATGATGAAATAAGTACTTCATGTTAAAGTTTCTTATTTTTTTGAGCTCTTGGAGACATTCTGCCACACTCCAGGGAGTGAAGCCAAGGCAGCAGAGACATTCAGTGTGAAGTTCTAGAATTGAACTTGTATGACTGCAATGAAAGCATAATTTACAACGGGTTTTACTTGATCTGGAATCCTTTGTGAAATATGATAAAATTTGAAATGAAAAGAAAATCTTTTTAAGCAAGCACAAAAAAGAAAAAAAAAATTGAACTAAAACTGAAAAAAATGTACACGACTAATTCATCCAAGAATAACCTGAAAATAAGAGGCAGCAGCAGCTGAAAAGAGATCAGAATACATTCTTTCGCTATGGAGGAAGAAAATAGATTGAGGCGGCTCATGTGGCAGCAACTGCGCAAGAACTCTCAAGCATGCTCAAAGTTTTAAAATCTTTCTGAGCTCTGGAATGTGAGGACCTGTGTGCAGTGCTCACCTACCACTAACAGGAGCTCACAGTGGGCCAAATTCCCTGCTGCTCAATCCACCGAGCCCTATGGTTTGGAGGTCCTGCTGATGGCCATGTTCCCTGCACACCTCACTCTCAGTAACTCGCCTCAGTTTGGAGTCAGCTGTGCTTCTCATTGTGGCCCTCCATTACTCTGGTCTTGTGACTGGCCCTAATATTGAGATCTTCTGATGGGAAAATTTGTTCTTACTTGCTAATTTTCATTCCTGTAGTCCCACGGATCAGTCCAGACTGCTGGGTTTTGCCTCCCTTCCAGCAGATGGAGACAGAGAAAAGCTTGAAGGGCACCCCCTGTGGCCCCCTTCAGTATAAACAATATCAAAGAAGAAATTGAATTTTAACTTTTAACAGATTCCCTTGCTGCTCCAGGAACAGTGGGTTCCTGGAGCAGCAAGGGAATCTGAACTCCTCTAATCTGGGATCCCAATGTGAGAGCAAAGCCCTCTGCAACGGTCTCATGTGAGCGAAGGCCCAAGGAACCAACTCCAGCATAGACGCCATAGAACCAAGCACCTGCAAGTAATCCCAGACCCTGGGAACTGGCAGGGACAAGAGACGAAGAGCCTGAGACGTCAGCTTGTCTAATCTGCTCCTGCATAAATAAGATTTTCCCAATCAGAGTATCGAACCGTGCTCCCAAAAGTTCAGGATTTGTGCAGGACACAAATGACTCTTCGCGGGATTGATGATCCACCCAAGATAGTGAAGGTTCTGCACCACTTTGCCAAACACCTTCCTGCATAGGCCCTCTGACTTCGCTCGAATAAGCCAATCGTCCAAGTATGGATGAACCAGAATCCCTTCCCGTTGGAGAGCCGCCGCCACCACCACCATCAGCTTGGTAAAAGGTACAAGGAGCGGTGGCCTACCCGAACAGGAGGGCTTGAAACTGATAATGCCTGCCGAGGACCATGAAACAGATACCTCTGATGGTCCTTGCGAATCCCTATATGTAGGTATGCCTCTGTCAAATCGAGGGAAGCTAAAAACTCTCCTCCTCTGACGGAGGCAATGATGGACTGTAGAGTCTCCATACGAAAACGGGGCACTCAAAGGGCTCTGTTGACTTTCTTTAGGTCTAAAATCGGGCAGAAAGACCCCTCCTTCTTGGGAACCACGAAATAAATCTAATATCTTCCGGTCCTTTGCTCGTCTGGAGGAACCGGGATCACAGCTCCTAGGTCTACTAACCGACGAAGCGTCTGAGTGACATGGCGTCATTTCTCCAAGGACCCGCAGGGAGACACCAGAAACAGGTCACGCAACGGATGAGCAAAATCTAACGCGAAACAGTGTTCTATGATGTTTAGAACCCAGTGGTCTGATGTTATTTTGACCCACTCCTTGCAAAATAGGGATAGCCGCCCCCCTATGCTTGGAACGGAGGAATGGGTCGGCGCTATTTCATTTTGAGGACTTAGCTCCCGCTGAACCCGGAGCGACCCTGTCACGGGCAGGTCTACGGCCTCAAAAGGAATGAGCCCATGACTGGAGCCTTCCTGATGGCTGCCTCTGGCCAGAGGTGGGTGGTCTAAACTAACGAAACTGGTACTGACCCCTAAAACAAGAACGGGAAGAACCGAAACCCCTGGATGCTTTAGGACTATCCTCAGGGAGCTTGAATACCTTATTATTCCCCCAAGGATTTAATGAGTTGCTCCAAATAGTCTCCAAAAAGGAATTTCCCTCTAAAGGGAAGCACTCCCAACTGCGACTTGGATGAAGCATTGGCTGACCAATTACGAAGCCATAAAAATCTGCAGGCCGGCACTGTGGAAGCAATCATGCAGGAAGAAGTACGAAGGAGATCACACAAAGCATTGGCGCCATACACCACTACCACCTCCAAACGATCCACCTGCTCCGCCTCCTCAGGGGAAAGCACCCTGGCACTCAGGAGCTGTTGTACCCACCTGAGGATCACGCGTTGCATCAAACTACTGCAAACCTGATGAGTGGGCCCGAACAGAAAACCAACATGGAGAAAGAAAAAACCCCAGAATCCTCAGGTTTTCTTAGCCTGCTTTGGCTGAATGAACTCTACATGACTTGCTGAGAATGACTTGCAAACTTCAGCTGGTCAGGCAGGCAAGCTGGCACCAGAAAGGTGAGGCCTATTCATTGGGTCACAAAGAAGAAACCAAAGGCGGGAGTTTCAGGCACTATTCTCAGGAGTTTTTATCAACACAGCCACAGATGTGTTAATTATCTTGATCAGTAAGATTTTAACAGAACAAAGGACTATCTCGAGAGTGAGGGCAAATGGGCCACGCCTGGGAAAACTAATCAGGGCAGTTCAGAGATAGTCACATCATGTTGTTGACATGACAACCTATGTAAAATGATTCTTTGGGCAGTCACGCAAGTCTAGAAGCTTCCACAATATTGTATGTTATCTATAAAAGAAGGATCACTTCCTGTATCTGATGAGATGCTGGTGGACAGGTTGTCAGAGGCATGGCATCAGCATCTCCCGAGAATACTTATATTGTTCAATAAAAGATTATGTTTTTCACTGAAAATCTAAGTGCTCTTGTCTCCCTGGCCATAAGCATGATAAAAAATGGCATGGCGCTTAAACTGCTGCCCTAACACCAAAGGCAGACACCTCAATGATTCTCTTGAGAAGAACTTCAAGTTTACAATCCTGGGGATCCTTAAGGGCCGCCGCCCCAACAACCGGAATAGTTGTACTCTTCGTGACCGCCGACATGGCTGCATCCACCTTAGGAACCCTGAGGAGGCCCAGAGAATCCTTCAGCAGCGGATACAACTTATCCATAGCCCGCCCCACATGAAGGCTAGCTTCTGGAGTATCCCACTCACAGAACATAAGCTGGAGTAACATGGGATGAAAAGGAAAAGTTCTAGTCGGTGGGTGAAGACCAGAAAGGACCAGATCCACCGTGTCCTGTCCCTGCGGCACTTGTGGGACCTGAATCCCCAGCTCTGCAAGGACCTGCGAGATCAGCTCTAATTCATCCAGACGAAACAACCGAAGGTCCCGAGGATCATACCCTCCACAGGCGCCACTTGCTCTGAATACTCATCCGCATCAGCCGGAAGTGGATCCACTGGAGAGGGATTTCCTATGGCTGAGTGGTCACCTGGACCCCACTCCCCGGACCGCCCGAATGAGAGACACCTCTAGAGGATCCGCCCTAGAAACCTTCATTTGGGGGGGGGGGGGGAGTCCAGTCACTGGTTGACCCGAATTAGGATCCAGATCCCCTGATGGCATAAGGCTAGCTAAATAAGCCTTATGCATTAACAAGACAAAGTCTGCCGAAAAGGGGGACTGGCCCTTTAAATTTCCCCACCGGGGGGGGGGGGGTCCTAGAGACTCAGGGGAGGCTGGCAATGAGTCCTGGGGAGACCCAGGGTTCCAATCATGTGGAGACATCTGTGGAGGGAGATCCCCTCCCCCTGCAAAGAAATATGCAGCAGCATTGAAAGAACACAAAATGGCCGCCGTTCCTGCATTCGGCGGGAACGGCGCAGGCCTAGCTCCAAGAGACAGCAGCGGTTTACCTGCACCACAGGACCGTGCTGAAGGCTTCCCCCTCCCGCCAGCCGCTGCTGCCGACAGGCCCTCTCTACCCCAGGGATGCAGCGGGAGCAGAGGTTTTTGCGGGAGAGCCGCGTTGCCGGCTCCCGGCAGGCACCACAACACGAGGCACATGGCATTGTCTTTGTGCAGAGGACAGAAGCCTAAAAATAACCTCCGAAGCCCGGGAGACCATATGCGCCGCTGAAAACCTTTTTTTTTTTTATATAAACACGGCAATTAGCTAGAAACTGAGGCCTCACCAGAGGAATAATTTTCTGTGGCTCAAGGGGGGAGGGACTGGCCTACCGGTAAATCCCCCCAGTTACTCACCGGTTTTGAATAGCTCCAGGAATGAGGGTTGCTAGAAGCTAACCCCTGCCAAGCGTACAACCAAGGAGGGGAGCTCAGAAGAAACTTCCCCTTGGGAGGCAAAGTGCTTTTTTTTTTTTTTTTAAAGAAATAGCTCTGATTTAGCCTGACTGAATATAGATTCCTGCTGTTTTTTTTTTTTTTTTTTTTTAAACACCTAAGTACCAGGACCGCATGTTCTGCCACCTTCATCTGCTGGAGACAGAGAGATACTGAAGGAGGCTGCAGGTGGTGCACCGTACTTGCAGGGGGTGCCCTTCAAGTTTTTCTCTGTCTCCATCTGCTGGAAGGGAGGCAAAACCCAGCAATCTGGACTGATCCAGGTACGTACAGGGAACTGTGTTTTGTTCTGCTCAGCTTTGTATTTTGAACCTAGTATTGTCGTCTTCCTAGTTCTTTTTTGTGTATGGTTTGTCTGGCCCCATTCTGTAGCCTTTTCTTTGCTGTTTGTCTAGTCATGTGTTTATGTTGTATTTTTGGTGCACTCCCTGTCTTGTGTGTGTGGGCACCTTTCTGTTCCCTGCTTGCTTTCTACAGCCAAGTTCTGCCTTGGTGGATGTTCCTTGCTTCTGTTCTCAAGTGCACCTCCTGCCAAGTCCTGCTGGCCAGGGCTAGATTTAAGATTGTGGCACCATTCTGCAATGTCATGGTAATGGCTGCCCCTTTGAAGCTGTGATGGCCCATGGCACTACAGCAAGGAGAAGCTGACTTCTCTTTGGCCTGCATATTTGATGCCCTAGGCCAATGGTTCTCAACCTTTTTTTGGCCGGGACTCATCTGACAGATGGTTCTCACATGCGTGACACACTGAACATGTGACCAACATGGGGTTAAATGTAAACATGCACTCTGCATCCACAGGAATCCCCTCAACCCCCAGCAATGAGTGCAGAGCAGATCTAGGGCATTACTCTGTACAACTCACCATACAAAAAAAGATATTCTGGTTCTGACGACATCTCAGTAAAAGAAAAGCAAACTCCCTTTACTACCAGGCATAATAGCCTTCCTTATAAAAAGGTAGTAATTTACCACTAATGCATATCCTATTGAGAAAACACAACAAATAAGATTGATACAAATGTCTACATGCTAGTAAAATACCTCACACCTCAGTCACAAACCCAGAACTGACACAGAAAAACCACAAATTATAAATATGGAGACAGAATCTGGAATGGAAAACCAAAAAAAGCCACTTTGCACACAGTGCGAACCTGGAGAAATGGAAAGAGAAATATAGCACCTAACAGACTCTCAGGATTTGTAATAATGCACACAGACTAACCTGCACAAAGTTACACCTGTATTATGGAACACACTCAAACAGTAACAACCCTATCTAAGAAATACAACTATTAAACCAGGCCCTAAACACTAATACATTTCCTATTGGGAAAACAGAATAAGCCAAGCTGCTACAGAGCTATACTAAAAATGTTACAAAACAGATGCTGAACAGAATAACATCCAACAATTAAAAACTCATAAAAATTATTAAAACATGTCCAAATATCAATAAAATATTTCAAAACAACAGACATCACATAATACCCAATAATTAAAATGGCAATCAATCAAGAAAAATAAATTTAAAAAGCCACCTTTACTTACCCTCTCCAGCAACTCTCCTACTCCTTTCCCTTCCAGGCTAATAACACTTACCAGAAGCTGCTGAAGCTCTGACCTCACAGTCCTCTTCCTTAGCACCCACATCCAGTCACTCATACACACACACCCCCAAATTAGACCCCACGACCAGTCTCGATCTCTTTCATACCAGTCATCTTCCTGACCAGTCTTCTCTCTCACACAGAAACACATTACCTCCCTGACCAGTCTCTCTCTCTCAATCACACAAATGCTCTCACACCCCCACCCCCAAGCTCTCACCCATTCACACCCCCACCCCCAAGCTCTCACCTATTCACACCCCCACCCCCAAGCTCTCACCCATTCACACCCCCACACACAAGCTCTCACCCATGCATCCATTCACACCCACAGACAAAGCTCTCACCCAGGCACCCATTCACATCCACAGACACACAAACTCTCACCAAAACCTTCTTCCTTCACTGCAGGGATGGGCTCCAGTTCCGCTGTGGCTTTACTCAGGCGGGTCTTCTTTTTTCGCCGCCACAGGGATGGGCTTCCTTGGCAGCCTTGCTTGGTCGGGGTCAAGTTTCCTCTTCCCCACCACAGGGATGGGCTCCCGTGGCCACCTTGCTTGGTCGGGATTTCCTCTTCGCCGCCACGAGGATGAACTCCCGTGGCAGCCTTGCTTTGTCGGAGTTCGACACTGCCATTCCTCCCACCCCACCCCCGGGCTATGCAATGCCTGCCTCACTGGCCAAAGGTTTCCTCCCTTCTTCCTACTTCCACTGGCAGGTAGAATGGAGGAGGCTTCTGATTGGGCTGCACGGGGGCAGGAAGAATGAAGGAGGCTTCCCATTGGGCAGTGGGGGTAGGAAGAAAGGAGGCTTCCAATTAGCTCGTGGGGGCTGGAAAAAGGGAGAAGGGAAAGTACAACGGGGCCGTGGGACACCGGGAGACTAGAGACACCTGCCGGTGTTTGGCGACACACTGTCAGGTTTATCACTTCAGTGGTGTGTACACACCGGTTGAGAAGCGCTGCCCTAGGCAATTGCTATGCCTAAATCCAGGTATATACTACCGTACCACCTGACCAATTACAATTCCCACTGCTTGCACAACACACAATGAACTACTTATAAGGAATGCTTAATTAATGTGTTTTTGTGCGGTAGCACTTGACCTTGTGATGACCACTGTCAGGTTTATCACTTCAGTGGTGTGTACCATTTTTTTTAAATGAAATGTATTTATTATTTATTTATTTAGCAATTTTTATATACCGATATTCATGTAACATGTTACAAATCACCTCGGTTTACATAATAACCATAACCATTGCAAAGGAATTGCATTACATTAAACAAGGAAGTAAAACTTGGATGCAAATGAAAAGGGGTATTACTTCTAGTCTCTCTTTTTTTCTTTTTCCATTTACTATTTTCCTTAAAATCGGCAATGTATTCTATTGGGCAGTCGGTCCAGACCCCCGAAATAAGATTTAAGAAATAGAAAGGACTGCAGTCCTCAGTCACAACAGCACCAAAAGAAGAAAATCAAAGAAAATAATATAAGATCACCACAGAGAAGAGTCAACATAACACATAGGTAAGCCAATAGAATACATTGTCGATTTTAAGGAAAATAGTAAAATGAAAAAGAAAAAAGAGTGACTGGAAGAAATAATAATAAACATAAAAAAATACGGTACACACCATCGAAGTGATAAACCTGACAGTGGTCATCACAAGGTCAAGTGCTACCACACAAACACACATTCATTAAGCCTTCCCTATAAGTAGTTTGTTGGATGCCTAAATCCAGGCCAGCTGCCGGCCACCAGGACATGAGAGCTCAACAGAGGGGGGAGATGATCGGTTTAGGCAGAAGAACCTGATGCTTGACCAGCTCTGTTCCTGTGTAAGCCAGTTGTTCCAGCCCATGCTAAATCCAGAGGTTACCACAACTGACAGCTGTACCCTGACATAGGTGGTGTATGTTATGTGTCAGTGCCACTGACGTCACCCATTTGTGTGGCTGGATTCATCCTGCTTGTCCCATATTAATTCAATTGTAAAAAATTCCTTTTACAAATTACATCTTGTAAGGAAGTTTCGCCCTCTGCTTGCTCCCAACAATTTTCGTATGGTACTTTAGGCACTTGTTCTTAGTAATTTCAACTACTGTAATGTTTCATCGGCTGGTCTCCCAAATATTGTTCGAGATCATTACACTTAGTTCAGAATGCTGCTACCCAAGTCTTGTCTGGTGCCAAGTTCCACGACCACATATCTTCAATTATGGCTAACTTGCTCTGACTCCCTATTAAATGGAGGATTATGTATAAGATGTGGATAAAGGTGAACCGGTAGATATAGTATACTTGGATTTTCAGAAGGCGTTTGACAAAGTTCCTCATGAGAGGCTTCTAGGAAAAGTAAAAAGTCATGGGATAGGTGGAGATGTCCTTTCGTGGATTGCAAACTGGCTAAAAGACAGGAAACAGAGAGTAGGATTAAATGGGCAATTTTCTCAGTGGAAGGGAGTGGACAGTGGATTGCCTCAGGGATCTGTATTGGGACCCTTACTGTTCAATATATTTATAAATGATCTGGAAAGAAATACGACGAGTGAGATAATCAAATTTGCAGATGACACAAAATTGTTCAGAGTAGTTAAATCACAAGCAGATTGTGATAAATTGCAGGAAGACCTTGTGAGACTGGAAAATTGGGCATCCAAATGGCAGATGAAATTTAATGTGGATAAGTGCAAGGTGATGCATATAGGGAAAAATAACCCATGCTATAATTACACGATGTTGGGTTCCATATTAGGTGCTACAACCCAAGAAAGAGATCTAGGTGTCATAGTGGATAACACATTGAAATCGTCGGTTCAGTGTGCTGCGGCAGTCAAAAAAGCAAACAGAATGTTGGGAATTATTAGAAAAGGAATGATGAATAAAACGGAAAATGTCATAATGCCTCTGTATCGCTCCATGGTGAGACCGCACCTTGAATACTGTGTACAATTCTGGTCGCCGCATCTCAAAAAAGATATAATTGCGATGGAGAAGGTACAGAAAAGGGCTACCAAAATGATAAGGGGAATGGAACAACTCCCCTATGAGGAAAGACTAAAGAGGTTAGGACTTTTTAGCTTGGAGAAGAGACGACTGAGGGGGGATATGATAGAGGTGTTTAAAATCATGAGAGGTCTAGAACGGGTAGATGTGAATCGGTTATTTACTCTTTCGGATAGTAGAAAGACTAGGGGGCACTCCATGAAGTTACCATGGGGCACATTTAAAACTAATCGGAGAAAGTTCTTTTTTACTCAACGCACAATTAAACTCTGGAATTTGTTGCCAGAGAATGTGGTTCGTGCAGTTAGTATAGCTGTGTTTAAAAAAGGATTGGATAAGTTCTTGGAGGAGAAGTCCATTACCTGCTATTAAGTTCACTTAGAGAATAGCCACTGCCATTGGCAATGGTTACATGGAATAGACTTAGTTTTTGGGTACTTGCCAGGTTCTTATGGCCTGGATTGGCCACTGTTGGAAACAGGATGCTGGGCTTGATGGACCCTTGGTCTGACCCAGTATGGCATTTTCTTATGTTCTTATGTTCTTAAGATAGTTACGCTTTAGGCTTCTCCACTCTGATCAACTTACCTGGCTGGGTGAGCTCTATTTTAAAAATTTACAGGCTGCCACATGCCTCCTCAAGGTTCCAATAGTAAAGCTTGCATATTTTAACATCACAAGTAATAGGGATTTGCTCCTGGATAAGGTTGTTAGAGCCTTATAGTAAGTCCTTTAAGAGGTCTTTAAAAACTTTATTTAAGAAAGCTTATACTGATTTGTTTCATTTTTTTTTTTATTTGATTTTGTTTTAAATGTTTGATTTGTCTCTTTTGTATGATTATGTATATTATATTGTTAAATGCTACAAAATTTATGTTATGGTATATATATTCTAATAAACCATAACCAAAGATTTTAATATTAGCAATATGAATGGAAAAGGCCTCAATTCCATGAAGTCTGGCATTTTAGTTACAAGCTTAAAACAAAACACAAAAAAAAAAGACCCCAACATTTTACATGAGCATTTCTTCTCCTCTCCCCAAAATGTAAATTTTCAACTGAGAAAACTGGAATATATATAGATTAAACCAGTGTTTCTCAACCTTTTTTATGCCAGGGACCAGTTAGCTTCCTTCCATAAATTACATGGACTGGTTGCAATGCCGATGAGTGAGGAAGGGAGGGTTCCCCATAAAAGTAAAGAGTAGGGAAGGGAAAGAGGATATATGTCCTGCTTATTAGTCTTCAATCTTATGGGTCAGCCCTGCAGCTGGTCAGTGTTATTTTAAGAAGATAGTTAGCCAGTTTAAAAAAAAATTTTTTTTAAATAAGTTGGTCTTGTTAAAAAAAAAAAAAAAAAAAAAAAAAAGCTTAACTTTATCTCTGTTCTCTTCCCTCGCCTAGCCAGCCACCAGTTAGTTGATCATTGAAAAATACTCTCCTTTCCTCTTTGCCTTCCCCCAAGGGAAAGCAGTTGCTTACCTGTAACAGGTGTTCTCCTTGGACAGCAGGTTGTAGTCCTCACATGTGGGTGACTTCACTGGATGGAACCCCGTCACGGAAAACTTTTCTGTCAAAGTTTCTAGAACTTTTGACTGGCACACTGAGCATGCCCAATATGCCATAATCCC
The DNA here is from genome assembly GCF_901001135.1 of Rhinatrema bivittatum. Lineage (NCBI taxonomy): Eukaryota > Metazoa > Chordata > Amphibia > Gymnophiona > Rhinatrematidae > Rhinatrema > Rhinatrema bivittatum. Next base: position 647,744,139 of record NC_042616.1, on the reverse strand, counting down.
TGTAGCCACAGGGGTCTCCCTTCTGTCTCGTTTGTAGCAAAAGGTGCGAGCAAAAAAAAAAACCAAAACATTTCGGACCAACTCCACGGGGTGGTGGGTGGGTTTCGTGAGGACATCATCCTGCTGCCCTGGGAGAACACCTGTTACAGGTAAGCAACTCTGCTTTCTCCCAGGACAAGCAGGATGGTAGTCCTCACATGTAGGTGATTAGCAAGCTACAGGCTGACTCATATTTAATTTGGACCAATAGCGTACAACTTGTGCATCAGGCATAACAACTGGTGTACTGTTAAGAAAAATGAGGCAGCCTGAAAATCACAGCAGATGGATGTGGAAGGAGTTGGGATTATACTAGAAATAAATTCTTCAAGACGGATTGGCCAAAGGCAGAGTCCTGACGTCCTTCCTTGTCCAAGCAGTAACGTGCTGCTCATGTGTGGAGAGAGCTCCATGTTGTAGCTTTACAGATGTCAGCAATCTGTACTGAACGACAGTGTGCTACTGATGTTGCCATGGCTCTTACTGAGTGCGCCTTCACTCGTCCCTGGAGAGGAAGGCCTGCTTTCTCACAGCAGAATTCAATACAGTCTGCTAGCCAATTGGAGAGTTTGTTTGCCCACTGCAATTCCTGGTTTGTTTTTATCAAAAGAAACAAAGAGTTGGGTGGATTTCCTATGGAATGCAGTGTGGTCTAGGTAAAATGCAAGTGCACGTTTACAGTCCAAGGTGTGTAAAACCCTCTTGCCCTGGTGAGAGTGGGGCCTTGGGAAAAATGTGGGCAAGACTATAGATTGATTCAAGTGGAAGTCAGTAACCACCATGGGAAGGAATTTAGGGTGAGTACAAAGGACCACTCAGTCATGAAGGAACCTTGTATAGGGTGAGTATATGACAAATGCTTGTAACTCACTAACTCTTCGAGCAGATGTAATGGCTACTAGGAAGAGAACTTTCCATGTAAGAAATTTAACATCGCAAGAGTGCAAAGGCACAAACGGGGAGTGCATGAGCCTTGTAAGTACTACATTTAGGTCCCATTCAGTGACTGGTGGGCGTAGAGGGGGTTTAAGTTGTAATAGGCCCCTCATGAACCTACTCACAAGGGGTTGTGTTGTACTGGGGCATCCCCAACTCCTTTGTGGTACGCTGGGCCCTAGCACACTCACCGAAGAAGTCTGGAGACCAGAATCTGAGAGGTGCCAGAGATAGATGGAGTAGGGCAGGAAAAAGGGTTGATACCTTTTTTGCATGCACCATATGGTAAATCTATTCCACTTAGAACAATAGGATTTTCGTGTGGAAGGTTTTTGTGAGGCTACAAGCACTTGAGAGATATCAGTTGAAAGGTTGAGCAGTTGCAGAATCAAGCTTTCAACATCCAGGCTATGAGGGACAGGGTCTGAAGGTTTGGATGCGTACGATGCCTTGGTTCTGAATTATGAGAGTGGGCTCCGCGCCCAGGCGAATTGATTCTCTAATCGAGAGGTCGCGAAGCATGGGAAACCATACTTGTTGAGGCCAATACGGGGCTATGAGTATCATTGACCTTTTGTCCTGTTGAAGCTTCACGAGAGTTTTGGCTATCAGCGGTATTGGGGGGATACGCGTATAGGCGGCCTGTGTTCCAGGGGCGAGCGAAGGCGTCCATGGCTAACTTGTTTTTTTGCCTGTGCAGGGAGCAGAATCTGTCCACTTTGTGATTCAGTTCAGATGTAAAGAGGTCTACTGTTGGTTAACCCCAGCGCTGGAAGATTCTGGTCGTTACCACAGGATCCAGAGACCACTCGTGGGGATGGAACTGTCGGCTGAGGTGATCTGCTACTGTGTTCTGTATACCTGGCAGACAAGTGGCCCAGAGATACATGGAGTGTGCTAGGGCCCAGGCCCAGATCTGCACGGCTTCTTGGCAGAGGAGAAAAGAGCCTGTGCCTCCCTGTTTGTTCAAGTACCACATTGCAACTGTGTTATCTGTTTGTATGAGAACATTCTTGTGTGAAAGGCAGTTCTTGAACGCATATAGAGCATAACGTATAGCTCAAAGCTCTAGGAAGTTGATCTGAAAAGTTGCTTCAAGTTGTGTCCAAGTACCTTGAGTTTGAAGATTGTTCACATGAGCTCCCTAACCCAAGTTGGATGCGTCTGTGGTTAAAGTTATTTGCGGAACTGGTTGCTAAAAGGGTAGACCTGTTAGCAAGTTGGCTTTGTTTGTCCATCAGAGAAGCGATAAACGTAACTGGTGGGTTACTTGAATCTGGGAGGAAAGTGGTTGACTGGCTTGGAGTCACTGAGATTTCAAAGTCCATTGAGTTATTCTCATGGCCAACCAAGGCCATAGGAGTGACATGGACCGTGGAAGCCATGTGGCCCAGCAATGTTAGGAATTGATGGGCTGAGGCTGTTACTTTTGTGCGCAGAGACGAAGCTAGGTTGGGGAGTGTGACTGCGCAGTCATTGGGCAGGAAAGCCTTTGTGACTGTGGTGTGCAAATCTGCTCCAATGAAAGTAAGGAAGTGAGATGGAGTCAGGTGGGATTTTTGGTAGTTGAGAAATCCCAAAGAGTGCAGCAGATTGATAGTGAGCTGGAGAGCATCGAGAGCTCCTTGCTTGGATTGGCTCTTGATGAGCCAGTCGTCCAGGTAAGGAAAGACGTGTATGCTTTTCTTGCATAGATGGGCCGCAGCCACTTTGTAAATACACCGGGTGCCGAGGCAAGTCCGAAAGGCAGGACTTGTTGATGTCCCACTAGGAAATGCAGGTACTTGCGGTGATGTGGGAATATTGGAATGTGAGCGTAAGCGTCTTGAAGATCCAGAGAACAGAGCCAATCTCCTTTTTGCAGAAGGGGGAAGCATGGTGCCCAAGGACACCATTCTGAATTTTTTTTTTGTAGAAATTTGTTAGGATTGAGGAGGTCTAAGATGGGGCGGAGGCCCCCTGATTTCTTTGGAATGAGGAAATAGCGGGAGTAGAACCCTCTGCCCTGCTGTGCCCAGGGAACAGGTTCCACAGCCCTGGTGCCCAGAAGGATGGACAGTTCTGACTCTAGAAGACTTGTGTGATCTTTTTGCATCCATAGAGGATTGGGTGGTGAGTCCGGGGGGTACCATGAGGAAGTTTAGATGGTATCCCTGGGTTATGATGGATATAACCCATTGGTCTGTGGTAATTTGAACCAGTTGGTTATGAAGTGTGAATTCGACCTACTGGCAAATCTGGATTTGTGGCGCGGCTGCTCTCTGGATAGATCTCAAAATCCAGAGGCTTGGACTGTTTGCGTGGTGGCTGAGGCCTGGATGTCTTGGGCTGTCGAGGATGTGCTCTCTGAGACGGCCTGGTTGGCCTCATGCAAGATGTAGGTGGGTAGTATCTGCGTGGGCGATAAAATGGTTTTCTAGGGTCCCTTCTGGTGGATCTCCTTGCAGAGGAAGGGGCCTCTGTAGTAACTGTAGATAATTGCTGCAGGGTCTCATTGTGGTCTTTTAGTTGAGCCACTGCGTCTTGTATCTTGTCTCCGAATAGGTTTTCACTGGTACATGGCAAATCATCAAGTTTGTCTTGGACTTCAGGTCTCAAGTCAGATGCTTTCAGCCAGGCCCACCTCCTGCCGCTAATTCCAGTTGCTGACAAGCAAGAAGCTGTTTCAAAGGAGTCGTAAGCAGCACAAACTTCATGTTTCCCAGCCTCAAGGCCTTTCTGTAGTATGGTATTGAGACTATCTTGCTGTTGTTGGGGAAGAGAGTCGACTATTCCCTGAACTTGCTTCCAAAGATTCCTTTGATACTGTGTCATGTAAAGTTGGTATGCAGCTATGCGTGATACTAGCATAGAGCCCTGAAACATCTTGCGATACAAAATATCAAGGAATGTTTGGTCTTTGCCAGGAGGTATTGAAGTGAAGGTCGCAGTCTTCTGGCCTTCATCTGTGCAGTCTCAACCACCACTGATTGATGGGGTAGTTGTGGCTTTTGGAACCCAGGAATATATTGGACCAGAAAAGTTGCATCTGTCCTCTTATTCACTGGCTGGACAGTACAAGGATGCTCCCAGTGATGATGCTGGAGATCCACCAGCACTTCGTGGACAGGGATAGCCATAACTTCTTTTGGAGCATCAACAAATTGGAGAACTTCCAATATTTTGTGGCGTGTCCTCCTCTGTAATCAGGCAAAGGGGATTGTCTCTGACATCTCCCTTACAAAATTAGCAAAGGAGAGATCTTTTGGGGGAGATTTTCTCCTGTCTTCTGGAGGAGATGGTTCTGATAAGATGTCCTCCGTGGATGTGTCGGTGTCAACATCTTCCCATGTGTCAGAAAAGGTCTCTAGTTGAGATCCTGAGGGAGGAAAGAAGGTTGGTACTATTGGATGTGTTGGCACTGATGGATCCTTCGATGGCCTCGATGGAAGATGTGGTGGCATTGATGTGGTTTTCGGTGGCACCAAAGGCATCGAGGGGAAACGTGGGCCTCCTGGTCCCAAGAGTTCTGATGGACCAGGCATCGGTTCCGGCATCGGTGAAATCTGTGTTGAAAGGGGACTGGAGTCCGTGCCTTTGTCCTCTGAGGATTCCGGAATGGGAATCAGGACTTTCAGAGACTTTGCGGGTTGCTTTGGCATCAGTGGCCCGGGCTGTGTCGGAAGGGCACAGATGAGTGCATCCAGTCTGGTTAGCAACGTTGTAAATATCGATGGCTCCGGTGTCTGTATGGGGGCCGGCATCGATGGCTGTAAGTGAGAGCATCGAGCACCGCCTGGCGGATGAAACCATTCAGTTCCTCTCTGAAAGCTGGTGTAGATATCACAGCTACAGGGGGGGAGGCAGGCTAGGTGCTACTGGCACCTCCACAGGGAATTGTGGGGGCTCAGTACCCAGCAGTGGGGGCTCAGTACACTGCCGGGTGGAGAGGGTGTTAAAGGCTCCTCTACCCGTGTCCTCTTTGCAAGCGGCTTGATAGCCATAGAGGCCGATGCGGTGTCGGTGCTGGCACCGGGAGTAGACTCCCTCGGTGCTCAGTCCGGTCTTTCTCCAGCACAGAGGAAGATGATACAGATGATACAGACGGAGTTGGTGACAAACTGTCACTGCTGCCTTGGTGCTCCCGGCGAGGTTTGATGACTAATTTCTTCGATGCTCCTGCCAGTGACGATTGGGTGGATGCCGATGGAGTCAGCTTGATTTTAAACAGGGTCTCCATCTTGTCGAGGCGAGCCCGCCTACCCTTTGGAGTCATCTAGGCCCAACTTGGGCAGTGAGAAACGTTGTGTGATGAGCCAAGGCACAGCACACAGACATCATGTGGGTCGGTAACCGACATGGTATGGGGGCATTCCGGACATGATGGCAGCGGTTGAAGCCCAAAAACGGTCGATGGCTTGCGGACACCGAAAAAGGTAGGGGCAGGAACCGACCGAAGACCGTGAACTTTACTCACCGAGCAATGAAAAACAATATCACGATGGGAGACCCCTATGAGGGAACTTTTTAATGAAGTAATCTTCAAGTTATTTCCGTGAGGAAAATTTTGAGAGAGAATTCTCACAGAGCTCCTAACCGCGAGGCAAACTGCAGAGCAGAAAAAAAGAGACTGAAGGGAGACCCCTATGGCTACAGGGATTATGGCATGCTGGGCATGCTCAGTATGCCAGTCAAAAGTTCTAGAAACTTTGACAGAAAAAAGTTTTCCGTGGTAGGGCTCCATCCAGTGACGTCACCCACATGTGAGGACTACCATCCTGCTTGTCTGGGAGAACATTCTATGCTGCAGGGCAGGCCTTATCTCCTCACCCTTCTGCTATTACTGTTGCTCTGCGGTCCAGCAAAAATGCTGCAAGGGAACCGTGCTGGTCCTTAGACCCGTGGTTGAGAAACATTGGATTAAACTCTACCTCACGCCACACTTCAGTTCTCACACACACGCCAAAGTTATAAACTATCATGCCTTTGCTAACTGAGGGGATGCAGTGATGTCCTCACTGCCGCTGAAGTTGCCTTGACCAACCATTGAGAGCTCTGCAAAGCTTCTTTTTTGTAGGGGACTGTCCACAGTAGTTGGCGTGTATCCAGGGATGAGCCCCTGGAAATCAAACATCTGGCGCCTATTTACTGGCCACTTTCCTTTCAACACAGTTTCGCAGATGTTGTCTAGCCGGTTGATCATTACTCGGTCCTGTCAAAAGAAAAGGCACATAATGAAGTTTGGGTTGTTTTTTTTTTTTTTTTTTTTAAACCTGGAGGTAATTATTTCAATTAACAGGTTTCAGTACCACTGATGAATGTTTACAGCAGCCTAGTGCTGGCACAACTTCAAACTACAATAAGTGTATAATAAGCTGGGGAAGAGGGGACAAGGGAGGGGCAGGGTGCCATTCTAACTTGTTTACATGCAAAATAGTAAATTACAAAGGATATACATATAGATATAAGAAAACTTTCAAAACATTCAGCACAAAAAAAGAAAAAAAACCTCATCATTCTGTGCGAGAGTATTCACACTGCAATGTATTGTTAAATTCAAAAACAGGATCATCAGACAGAACATGGGAATGGAAACATCCATTTTTTAGCCTCAAAGCTTTGGTGCTTTCAGATCAAGCAGGCTGGGTCTGAAATTGTCCCAGGAAGTGGTTCCTCATTAGCGTCACTGTTAATAAAAATTCAGCATTATGAAACCTAGGGACATCTAATGAATGTCAATTTTCATTCCACACCCATTATCACTTCAGATTGCAATGAAGCGTGCACACAAACACCCTCCTTCTCCACACTAATTAAAGCACTTGGACAACAGACTCCTTATCCGCACCACTAATGGTGAATCCTTTCAATCTTATTTGTGAAATTATTAAATCATTCCTACTTGATAATTTTAATCATTTATTCTTTTGGTTTGTGTATACACCCTATTTTGTGATGTATGGAGAATGTCCACTGCTAATGGTGGTGAAACCTGCCTTTAGCCAGCTACACAGAACACTGCCCAAAAGCCACAAGTCAAATCTCAGCAGCTGCCACAAACTGCTCCTTTTCTCTGCTATAACTCTATTGGGAGGGGCTGCCTGGTCTTAAACAAATGGCCCCGCTAAGGTGATTATTAAACTAAAAAGGCTACTACGTTTTTAAATTGTGAAACACAGATCCAAAGTATACATAGATTTCTTGCATTTTCTAGCAATATTTCTGTACACAGCCAAACATAGGATTAAGATGTGGAACAAAGCAACCACATCTAACAACTCTTTGGATGCAAACTGATCGTTCTCATATACCCTGCTTTCCATATCATAAGATTAAATCCATGATAAACATATTTACCAACCCCAGTAATTTTCCACAGAAATATTTACAGACTGCATGCATTCTAGAATCCCTTCTTAGATTTTTTTTTTTAAGCTGCTTATATAACCCAAATTACATGAACTTGGGGCTTAACAGATGCTCCTCATAGAAGGAAGCAAGCAAAACAACTGTGTTAGGATCTTTAAAAATCACATTTTACTAAAGTTCCTGGTTAGTTTTTTTTTTGGGGGGTGGAGGGAGCAAGGGCAAGAGAATTCACCAAAGTAAAACAAGTGGATTAGGCCCAGCCTAGTGGTTAGAGTAATGGGTTGAGAACCAGACAAAATCCTGCTCTTCTCACTTGCCTCAAGTAGCCATCTAGATTGTAAACTAATTTGGGAAGAGATGTATCTGTAAATAATTTGTTGTAAAGTACCCTGGTGTAGAATATATAAATACAACAAACAACATTATGTACAAAACTGAGCGAGACCAATGGCCCACTGAGCCCAATATGCTGCTTCGATGGTGGCTAGTCTGGGTCACTTGGACGTATGCGGCAGATCCCAAGGGGAGATCCATTCCCTGAGGAAAGAGATCACGACCTGCCTAATTGTTAATGGACCTTTCCTTCAGAAACTTTATCCAGCTATTCTATTTAAAGTCGAACACATTTTTTGGATCCAGTTTTTACAAAATATTCTAGAATGCCTAGGCTCTGTGCATAATTGACCAATCTAAGCTATGTCTTCCCAGGTTCTTGAATATGACTATTTTAGAAATCCTTGGTTAAAGGATCATAACAGGTGATACTGGCCATTTTCTTAACCACATGAAATAAGCTTGGCTGACATAAAAGCAAACATGTAGCTAAAAAACTGCAATAATAAAGAGGGAAATCAAATTTTGAAAAACTGAAAAGAAGGAAAATCTGATTTTTTTTTCAAGATTTAAATTTCTGAAAATATGCGCATGTAACATTAGGAAACATTTGCAATTTTCCCTATTAAGTTGTGTACTACCTAACAAAATTAGCTGCCCTCCACAAATGTTGACCAAGGTTAAGAAAGGCAGATACTCAAGGCCACACAAACCTTGGGCCAAAATGAAAAGGCAAAAGTCCTTTCATGGAGCATTTGAGCCAGTGACTGGTCCCCATCCTCCAAGTAAAATCCATCACGGGTTTCATCCCGTGCAGTGCTCAAGGAGGCGTTGCTTTCTTCATCAAAGTTCTTGCCCTGAGAAGCAGCCCCTGCCAAAGAAAAGATGACTAGGCATTAGTACAAGTGGTGAGAGCAACAGTACACAATAAGCAACCAAATGTCCGATCTTGTAGAGGTTTATTGTGTGCAAATATACGCAATAGAGCCCGACTCCAGCCGAGTTTCGCCCTCTTTCAGTAGGGCTGCATCAGGGGTCTTAGCATGTATCGATGCTATGTCTCCTTCAGAGTGTGGTACTTTGTATGGGCTATAGATAATGCAAAACTTCTCCAGTCTTTGCAACACAAAAGCGCATCCATTTCGCCAAAAGTGGACTCTGGATCTCAACAGTGTAGAAGTCACCGTGATCACTTTCAGAGCAGACTGCAGGCAGCTGAAAACAGGACAGGTGGAATAACCTTATACATATTTTGAACTCTTGTATTACACAAAACTGCTGATCTTAAGATGGAAACCAAACAGGCTAGACCTAAAAAGAATGCGTTTTGTTGACAGCAGCTAAGGTAAAGGAGAACAACATCAAAGTTTAAATCCTGTCATTTTCCAGCAGTATTTAAAAACATTTGATATTCTGCCTTCCTAAATTAGTCTCAAGGTGGATGACAATCCAAATTGCAATCAATCAAATCAAAACTAAACATAAGGTTAGAGCGTATAGTATACAGGTATGGCTCAAGAGAAGAGGTAGATTGCAAGAAGTCATCTAAGTTAAAACATAACATATAGTAGATAACAAAAAGCTCTGTGGGTGAAATGGATAGCAAGAATATACAAATACATATATACTGTAATAAGGTGGGCACATTGAGCCAAGGTAGTAAAAATAAATGAAGCTGCAGTAGACGAAGTTGTGGGCTCACGATCAGGAAGTCCTGGCATATACTTAAACCTCTGCTTTCTTAAAACTTTCAAATGTCTTCCCCAGCTATGCTATGGCCTGTCAGTGTTGCTAGAGAGGTACATTCAATCCCATACATTGTCCTTTCCAGTCAAAATGGCTTGGCTTAACCTGAAAAAATGATTCCCTTTTTGGTCTGGCCTTGGATATGTATCAACTGGGATTGTACAAACAGTTTTGCTTTCCTTACTAAATTATGAAACAAAAATTCACAAACAAGCATAAAACTGGAAAATGGAGAAGGCAGAAATAAACCAAGTAAAACCGAACCTAACAGACTTTGATCAATCATTCAAGGATTTATCCTATTTAGCCAATGACATTTATTTTACTAGCCCAAAGGAGATCAGTCACCTTTTTAAAGGAGTAATTTTTTCTAAAGGATATTACATAGGAGATGAGATCACAGTTGCTCCTGTATGTACATAACAGTCAAGATAGCATTATCCACAATATTTATGTGCTAACTCTACCTTCAAGTTGTGATGACTCTTCCGATTTATCGTCATCATCAAGTTTCTCTTCATCCTCCTCCTCTGAGCCCTTTTCAGAAAGGGATTTTGGACCTACATCTGGAGTCATTTCCACATCCTGCATTTCACTTCTGAAGGGAATGGTCTCAAGTTCGTTTTTTTGCTTATTTTTTTCTACAGCATTTCTCTCACTTCCTTCATCTTCCTCTTCATCTTTGATATCAAATTTCGCTTTAACATCCATATCCTCAGACTTCTTAGCTGTAGATTCTTCATGTTCTACAGTTTTTTCTTCCTGAATTGGTGCTGATGGAACCATGGGAGGCGGAGTTGGACTGCAGGACGGGCCTGGTGGATTCAGCAAAGACACATTGCCATGCTGGCCTGCACCACGGTTCTGAGCAAAATTTTTATGCGCATCCAGAAAGCAGAGGTCAGGATCATTAAGGATGTGGTAATCAGTCCTACTGACTCCATGTTTAGCAGCACCAATCAGCAGGTCCCTATCATGTTTGCCACTCTCCCACCACTCAGGCAGATCCAAGCTTGGCTGGCAGAGTTTTAATCTCTCAGCTAGTTGAGGGTGCCGCAGAACCTGCTCGCGGATCTTCCTTAATAGTTCTATGCGGTACAGGGTTCTAGAGGCACGTTCTTCAGTGATTGGCTCAATCATGGTGGAAAGATCTGAGAATTCTGCAAGGGATAAAAAGTAGTGTTTAAAATAATGGTACTGATCTTTATTCAAACAGGCACTGAAAACAGTTACAGCCCTTATCCACTTAATTTTAGCGTGGTTTTTCTAGTCACAAAATATACCTTCATCTGGTTTAGTTGACATGCGACACACTCGCTTGCACATGGCAACAAAACTGTTGAAGTACTTCTCCAAACTCTCATCAGATTTCTTATCAAGTCTAGCGAAAGCTCTAAACTGGTTCCAGTCAAAATGCTGCTTAATTGGGTCAACAATAACCCCAAATGTGGATACTACACGATAAAAATCTGCTTCTTCTCTCCTTGTCCATCTGAAAAGAGCAAAAATGAGACAAAAAAAATTAGGTAAAGTGACTAGTATTAAATTTAAAAAGCCATAATGGCACCTCAGTGTTTCTAGAATATCTACATTGTATTAATATTAAAAATACACTAATCGTGAAACATACAAAATGTTTTTGGTTTTTTTTAAACTATCAAATTGAGAGCAATTTTGGTGGAGGGGAGAATGGAGGCAGAAACAGGTAACTAGTTCAAACTCACTTTTGGCGCTTCTCAGTTATAATGGCTTCTCTTTCTGCCTCCAGTGCTCTAACTTCCTCTCGAGGTCGCCTTCTCCTCCGGTCAGTTTTCATTAAGGCTTCCTGTCTCATCTGCTGTCTCTTGTAGCTACGCTGATAGGCAGTAATAAGGCGGCGTAGACGAGTGGTAAGTGTCGAAGTGTTAGGCCAGTAGAGCTGCCCTAACTCGGCACCATCACTGTGCTTGCCTGAAAAAGCATAAAAGAGGGGATGGGAGGATAAATATACATATAATAATCCAAAGGACACTGGCAATGTCATCCTTGAAGTGCTTGGTACATTTTAGCCCTGAAATGGGGATTACAATCTTATTCTCTCATTACACAGTAGCAATAGAGTGAGACAGCAGTAAACTCTGCCCTTCACAGAAGAATAACCATTCATTTATATTTCTACATGATTCATGGTTTTAGCTTAATATAAAAAAAACCTTAAGTGAAAGAAGTACAATATTTATCAGGTAAAAAATTAGGTATTTTCAATTTTATACTAAAGCATGCTTACTTTCTCTCTGCAATCATATGACAAATTCCCAGCTGAAAGTCTTTAGAGGATATTAATTAGATTTAATTATTTGCATGTGACTGTAAAACTATGCATCTATATGAAAGATGCTGTTACAATAAAAACTAATTATGCTGCAGACGATGAAAAGATGCATCATCTTTGATAGTAATGTTATGCATTTGGGCTTATGGGGGTAATTTTCAAAGCCATTTATGAATATAAAAAGCAAGTTTTCTTATATGTATACAGGATGCTTTGTAGACAGCAGGATGAATTAGCCATTGTGCATGGGTGACATCTGATGGAGAAGACGAGGCCCAATTCAGTAAAGCCTTTACTGAGCATGTGCGAGGGTTTCCTCATGTGCATGCTGCCTCATAAGCCCTTCAGTCTCTTCAACAGCTTAAGCATCCTACTTTTTACAGATAACTGTTTACAGATAAATAAATTTACTTTTTCTGTCAACAATCAAAGATGAACTATTATGTGTGGGGAGTTCCAAGTTGAGGGTTGCACTACCAAAGCACTTAGACAATGTGACATCACCTGGTGGAGCGTGGACAGACTGCAGAACTGTTTGCCCAAAGTTACTATCTCCACAGGACATGTTGTCTAGACAGTAGTGGGAAGTAAAGTTGTGACCATATGACCAAGTAGCAAGCTTTGCAAATATCTTCAATAGAAATGGCCCTGAGATGAACCATGGCTCTCATTTGCTTTGACAGAGTCTTTAATCTGTAAGCCAGTTAGCACATAACCGTGCACAATACAGTCCCTCTAGCCCAGAGTGTGGTTAATTCTGGTCCTCAAGAGCCACAAACAGGCCTGATTTTTAGGATATCCATCCTGAATATGCATGAGATAGATTTGAATACATTGGAAGCAGTGCATTCAAATCTTATGCATACTCATGTGAATATTCTGAAACCAGGCCTGTTTGAATCTTGAGGATCAAAGTTGGCCACCCCTGTGTTAGCCAACTGGACAGTGTGGCAACTTCTATTCCTGATTCATTGGGATGAAAGATCATGAACAGTTGAGAAATTTGACCGTGAGGTTGAGTCCTTGCTAGGTAACACACCAGGGTTCTCTTGCAGTTCAAGGAATGATAAACCCATTCTCCTTTTTGTACTTGAGGTCTTGGAAAAAAATGTAGCTAGCACAATAGCTTAACATAGAACACAGACATCACTTTTGGCAGGAACTTCAAGTCCACCAAATTGAAAGGAGGTTTCATGAGTTGAGCTAGAACCACACTGAGGTCTACTGACCAGAGGTTTGGGCTGCCACAGACCTTTCATGAATTTCAATACTAATGGAGGAAAACAGGAGCCTCTTTCACTTGGTGGTGATACGCCAAAATAGCATGGAGATGAAATTTTAAGAAAGAAGTGTTCAGGCGGGAGGATAAGAGGTAGCATATGTACTGAAACAAGTCTTTTGGGCCACAGGAGAAGGGATCCAGTTGACTGGACCTATACCAAGAAGAAAGCTTCTTCTATTTGAACCTCTAGGATCTTCTGATTGAAGGTTTTCTTTTTTTTTTTTTTTTAACCTGAAAAAACATTATTTATTTGAAAAACAATATTTCCTGGCTTTTATAGGACTTAATTAAGGCAAATAGAAGTGTCTTCTCCTTAAATGAACGGAATAAAGGGAAAAACAAACAACATACCATGAAACTTATGCATGATTGAAGGTTTTCTTTCTGAAATCAGAATATCCTCCACCTCTCTTGGAAGAAGCAAAAGAGGTGAAGGTAGATGTTCTACATCCAAGCTGTGATGGCAGGTTCATATTCCTCCCTCCTGTGTGATAAAAGTTCATATGCCTCCCTCCTGTGTGATAAAAGTAGGATGCATCCAAAGGAAATTCTGATTGAATTGACAGAGGAGACATGGGACCCATGCTTGTTGTGGCCAGACTAGTATACAAGAATGATCCTTGCTTGTCCTAAACGACCTTCTGGACTGTCCTGGCAATTAGATAATTAGCAGGTATGCATAAAGTAGATGTATTCACCAGTATAGCACAACAGTGTTGGGAGCTAATCTGAAGCTGCTCAGATGGGGAAGGGGTGTGTCTGAAAGAAGGCCATTATAAGAGAAACATGGATGCCTGTAGCCAAGAGATTGGCAAGTGCCCTCCGATAGGATCTGAATGGCTGCATGTTCTCCTTAATTTGGGTGACTTGTTTCTCTTTATCCCCAAAAATGTCACTGGAACAGGGGATGTCAGCCAATATTTTATGAACATCTTGCAGGTTGCTTGCTCTCAAGCCAGGCCATCTGGCGAACCCCAATGGTCATTGCCAAAGATCTAGTTGCAATGTCTAACGACTCAAACAGACCGGATAAGATGCCTCTTGCATACTTTGGCATCCAACAGAACCTGGTGATAATCCTCCTGCTCCAGAACCAGGGACTGCACGAGGGGGGGGGGGTGTCCAGCTTACCACATGCAATCAAGTCAGTACTGAACCATGCAAAACCAATGTGCTGCAATGAGCTTTGGAAGGCTTTCCTTCCCAAAATTATCCAGCAACCTGGGGTCTTTACCCTAGGCTTTATTGGAGAAAATTCAGATCTTCAAGGCCTGCTTTAGAGCAGATTCCACCATCAATGACTGGTAAAGCAGTTGTACCACTCCAAAACTGGGCACCTACTGAAACCAATACTTGAGATCGAGCTTTCTGGCTACTGGAGGACAGGTGGCTCGATTATCCCATATTCTCATTTGCAGGTCCCACAGATTATGATGTACTGAAACAGCTGCTGGTTCAGATGGGTTTTCCGGAATATAAAATAGGCTGAAAACCTCTATGAGTGGGTCTATGTGTCCCACTGAATGATAACCCCTCATGGCCTTACCCAGCTTGTCGAGAAATCTGGAGTAGAAGAGATCTTCTGGTGGGGAAGAATGCTCCAGCAGTTCAGGTAATGGGTCAGAATGAATTCCCATAGATACCTCCAAGCTGAAAGTTGGCACAACACTAATCCAAGTCCTCGATGAAGAAGATGGCTATCAAGGCAGATCCTCTGCCATCTTAGAAGGAAAAACTCTTGGGAAAGATTCATGTAGGTCATGCCCCGCACTTCATCCACTGAATGTTGGCTAGATTCCTCAATAGTAAAACTTTCTGAGCTAGAGAGATGAGTCCATTTGGTGCCATCCGTTGACTTCACCCACATATCATGGCTAATTCAGCTCTGTTTGATGACTGATAATGCCACTTCAACTTCTTATACTAAGATTCCGATGACATCTTGCTCCTTGATGAGGAGTGGCTTTGCTGCCCAGCTTTGGACTCTTCTTTGCTATTGCCTTCCTTAATGCCACCATCTTCCGTATGTGATGTTGTGCGCCCAGTTTGGGAGCGGGCTGGGGTGACATCAAACTACAGCTATAACAGTTGAAAGTGTCATGGTCCGGGCCCAGGCTGCAACAGACCTCATGATGGACACCTGTGCCTTTGAATTTAGACCTTGAAGCTACTGACCACAAGATTCTTGGCCTTAGCCTTTTCCATACTCATTTTTCCCTTCCTTTTAGAGAGAACTTATGTTCTGCTTGAGGGGCTTCTGAGATAGGCGCAAAAACTTAGAGAATCTATGAGTAAAGGGTGGCACAAGGCCAAAAGTTGAAAAAAAAATCTGAGATAAGAGACTGGGACACATTCTTGCAACAGCTCAGACTAAGAAAGACTGAAGAGCTCGCTAGGCACCCCACACACAGGAACTTCTGTGCATGCTCAGTAGTCTTTACTGTGTTCTGAGAGCCACGTTGGAGCCGTTAGATGGTCACCCGTGTGTAATGGTTAATTTATAGATACTTATCAATGGAGAACATTGGTTTGTGTGTGTTAATAGTTTGTTTTAAAAAAATATGAGCGTAAATTAACACACACAAGTTATGTCCTGCAAAGAGCAGGTGTAACTTTGTGCACACACATCTGTATATGTCATTTTGGTTAATTTTTAAAAGCAGATTTATGCATGTAGGCTTGCTTTGAAAACTGGTGTAATTTAGGAACTTTTTGCCAGCTTCCTCATGCGGACTATTTGAAAATTACCCTTCCTATCGGGCCGATACAGTACAGTGCGCTCCGATGGAGCGCACTGTTAACCCGCCATTGGACGAGCATTTTCAATGCGCTAGCGTTACCCCTTATTCAGTAAGGGGCCGAAAACGCGTGTCCAATCCCCCGAACCTAATAGCGCCCTCAACATGCAAATGCATGTTGTTGGCCCTATTAGGTATTCCCACGCGAATCAGAAAACAAAATGTGGGCACCGGGAAAGTAAAAACTGTTTTTCTGTGCACCCTCCGACTTAATATCATGGCGATATAAAGTCGGAGGTCCTGAAGGGTAAAAAAAGTAAAAAAAAAAAAAAATTTGAAGTCGGCCCACGGCTGTCGGGTCGAAAACTGGATGCTCAATTTTGCCGGCGTCCGGTTTCCAAGCCCGTGGCTGTCAGCGGGCTCGAGAACGGACGCCAGCAAAATTGAGCATCGGCTGTCAAACCCGCTGACAGCCACCGCTCCGGTCCAAAAGGAGGCGCTAGGGACGTGCTACTGTCCCTAGCGCCTCCTTTTGCCTGTTTTTACTGCTGGGCTTCATTTAAATCAGAATCGGGCGCACAGGAGAGCTCTCCCGCTTTTTTACTGTATCGGCCCATATGTTCTGCTCATCATGGACCACTGATACTAATAACACATGCTTATGTTGCACTAATTTATTTTTAAATTGCTGGATCTATCCTTGCTTCTGTAGGGACTGCACCCCCCTTGGCCAGTCAGTTCAAGGAACAGCCTTACCAAAACAATGCTTTTTGTTAGAGGATACAAATGGCTGTTAAAAATAACTCAGACTTGCCCTTTTGATTTGTTTAATTCTTGAAGAGATCGTTTGTTTTAAGTTTCAAAAGCTCCACCTCCTTAGCCTTTTCCCATGGTTATGAATGGGTATAAATTCAGGGCACTACTGATCCTCATCTTAACAGCATGCAGATATCAAATACATGTAAAGCGTAAAGACATCACATGCCATTTGAAAGGAGAGAGGGATGTCACTAAAAAAAAAAAAAAAAAGCCATAGAATTGTGGGCATTAATAAAAAAGTGTGCTTATTTCACTCCAGATAAAGAAAAAAATAATTCAAAAATACATATTGGGACCAAAAGAAGACACAATGTAGCCAGGACTATTGCTTTCAAGGTATAACCAGATAACTCACTATACAACATTTTTAAGCAAAAACATGTATGCGGTTATATTGCATTAGTATTTTAAAATATACTTAAAAGAAGCAACAATACATGCAATTGATCAATGCATTGCTAATGGCATTATGCAAACATGATGAAATACTGAATGTCTCTAGTACTACTGCATCTTTTTCTGGATTATACTCAAAGTTTAAAACTGTTGCATCAAGAAAGAGCAGAGTCTTATGTACCACTGTCAACACAAGCAATCATCACAGCACTGCCCCAAATAATCAATAGGGAATGCATCAACATTGCACAAACCCCACCCTCATCCTTTGAGTGATGCTTGCACCCCCATCTGTTACCCAGAACTTCATTATTCACACCCAGCTTATTATGTCGTTCAAGAAGAACTGTAGCTAACTCACACAATACCCCCCATGTACCTCAATGCTCACAAAGCAAAGCCAACCTCCCTAGCCTCACCTCTCTCCACCTCCCAAAAACCTTACCTGAGATGTCCACTTCCATTGCTTCTTCTTTATCTTCTAGTGGTGAGTTTGCAAATTCCTTCAGAGAAAAACATTTTAGCATTATGTTTTATCTTAAAGCAAAATTATTGTGAAGCTTGCAAGCAAAGTCACAAACTAACTCAGGTACAGGTCTACATATTTCAAAATTTCTTGAAATATGCTGAGTAGCTGTCATTCACAAAACAATGCAC
This sequence comes from Rhinatrema bivittatum, assembly GCF_901001135.1. Classification (NCBI taxonomy): domain Eukaryota; kingdom Metazoa; phylum Chordata; class Amphibia; order Gymnophiona; family Rhinatrematidae; genus Rhinatrema; species Rhinatrema bivittatum. The sequence goes on along the minus strand of NC_042616.1, from coordinate 647,726,534 downwards.
ATATGCTGTAAACCACAAAAAACACCTTACATCAATTTCATCTTTAAATGGGATTCTGGTTGGTTTATATTCTGGATCCTCATCTTCCCGGTCAAATTCTCCCCTATGAAATTGCAGTTACAAAAATTAATCATAAAGCCAACCATGCTAGAATCACACACAAATAATGAAATGACTTTTTTTAAAAGATATTTTCTATTTTAATGTGTAATTTTACAATGTTAACATGTTTTAATATATGTAGTGTTCGCCGCTTAGCATGTGCCATAAGCATAATAAAAATATTCAAATAAATATACCCAATATCTTACCCATCACCACCATCTGCTAACATATCTGTTCCCCTCTGCTCAGCTGCTATAGCCTTAGCATCAGGCATACCAACCCTCTCTAGAAAGCACAAGGTAGGGTCAGCTCTGATAGAATTGTATTTTTCATAACCTGAAAAAAGAAATAAAAAGCACACCCCAGTTATGAACAGATGGTGTATATACAAGATATACATATTGCAGAAAAGGATATACTACATTTTCAACAGGGATAGGAAAACTCTCTTCTTCAAACACATCAGACAAACAATGAGAAACCTCAGATTTAAAGGCTTAACATGCCTGAAATATTTTGCTCTCATGTTATCTTGGCAGGTTTTCCCTAAAGTAGATGTATTATTAAATTTTTGTTTTCTGTAATGTATTGGTTCTCAACCCAGTCCTTGCCTGGCCAGTCGCTTTCCACAATGTCAATGCATGAAATATCTGCATACGTTGGAGGGAGGCAGTGCAGTCATGGAGGTCCATATTCAGTCACTGTTCAGATAGCAAACTTAGGGGGTCATTTATCAAAGTGCTATATGGCGTTTTTGCATATGTTAAGCACCATAACACATGCGAAAGCACCATAACGCATGGTGCGATGCAAATGAGAGAAATAGGAGGAGTTTGGGGCGGGATTTGTGGCCAAGTGGGCTGGGCTCACAGTTCTGCGAAGCCATAATTGTACGGCTTTAACGCGGATTTCAACTACACCCCCGTGGTTGTAGAAGGGCCCTGACAGCTAGGCTGGCTCTCCAGGAGCTTCCCCCCAGTGGTTGTATGTAGGAAATACAATTCTGGCACTTATCGCAAAGTGCGAAAAAGTTATCGCAATTTGCGCTTAGCGCTTCGCATAGGTATTAGCGCAAATTGCGATAAACTGTCTATTACCATAAAACACGCCCCTTTTCCTATCACATGCGATATTTAGTGCATTTTGATAAATCCAGGCCTTAGTTGGCTAACTTTGGAGATATATTCAATAGTGTAATTGCACTACTAAATATAGCCAGTTATCTTAAAGCTAGCCAGATAACTTATCTGGCTAACATAACTCCTCCCTGAAATGCCCTTCAGTTATCTGGCTAAATTTTAGCTGGATAATAAGATATCCGGCTAACATTTAGCCAGATAAGGACCCAAATATGCATTTAACTGTATAACCTCTGAGTTATCTGTCTAAAGGCCTCTTAATATGGACCTCATTATGAATATACTGAAAGCCAGACTGCTTGGACAGATTTCAAGGACCAGGTTGACAGCCACTGCTGCAGTGGATTATTTAATTTTAATAAATTCTTTCATAACCCAACTGAAGCTGTTTTGTAGCCTACACCAGAAGCTATGGGAAGAATTCCCTAATCCAGATCCTTGAGGGCAACAGATGGGTCTGGTTTTCAGGATTAAACACATATGCAAAAGTGGTTTCTTAGACAAGTATGCAAATTTATCCAATAAATATTCATAGTAGATATCCTGAAAACATAAGCAGCAGATAAGACAGATGGAGCAGTTATGGTCAACTATCCCACCAACTGCTGAAAAGAGGAAAGTTAGGTCCTGAACACAGCAAATGGATGCTATCCAAGCTCATCTCATGTGCCTCCGAGCTAGCTGCACACAACACTGCAGGAGTATTTTTAAAACCTTGCAGGCTAGCTATACTGATCTCGTGCATTGCAGAATCAGTAGAGCCAGGAAAGCTTCTCCACTAATTTTAGAAATACTTGAGGAGTTATCATAACAGGAGATACAGGCCTGGAGGACCCTTTTCTTGTCAGTCTCTGAAAAGGGAGAAGCGGCCAAGAACTTGGGGAGGGGGGGGGAGTTGACAGAGGTGGTCAGAACTGAAACTTGGTGACAGAGGACAGACTCATCCCGGGTGCCAGCAATTCAGGCAAATGTATCTGTACTGGCTGGCATGTGGCACCATATGAGTATATTTAAAATTCAAGGATATACTGTGCTGATCGTGTGCATTGTGAGATTAGCGCAGCTGGCTTGCAAGTTCTGAATATGCCTGTGGCAACCTGCTGGCATTTTAGAGCAGTCAACCAGCAGGGCACACAGTTGGAATAGTCAATGTGCCAATAGTCTTCCCACAGTTAAGCCTCAAGCGACACCTATGTCTGAAAACCAAAGTGGTTTGTGGTTCTCGAGAACCAACACTGCACACTTCTGCCCTAGCCGCTCACTTGCAAAAATGCCATGCAGCAATGATGCAACATTAGCATTCTGCTTATCCAACACCTGGAGTGCTTGGATACAAAGTTTACCATGTTCTGGGATTGCACTGTATTTCTTCACATACAAAACACAAAATGTAAGTGGCTCATTATTATGAAGGTGCCTTCTCCAAAAGCAAAACTGCAGAAACCCCTCTTCAAAAGTTCAGCATAGCCATATGGAGACCTGACACTAATTACTCATAAGGACTCCTCTAAATACAGTATGCATGGTAGCATTGTAGAAATGTTAAGTAGTACTAACCTATAGACAAACCTAGCAAATAGTTTGACAAGAAAATCATGACCAACTTTCAGTCTTACTAGAAAAAGTCAATTTAAAAACGGCAAAAAGTACCATCATCCCTTTCACAATCCACTAGAGATAATTACCAGAGATTTCCAGAATAGCCTCAGCTTTAATTGCCACATGGAAGAATTAAAGTCAGCCTCTTAATGATCTCCTTTATGACCTCTAATGTTTCTCTGCATCCAGCCCCCACCGCCCACTTCAGCACTTTTTATCAAACATCAACCCTGCCCAGTGCCTGTTAAACCCCCTACCCCACTAATATATATGAGTTATATACAAGGCCATCAAACTTGTCTTATTATATTTAGGATGATGCATGTCAGTAAGATGACACCATTTCCCCCCTATGGTTTTCAAACTGCTGTTTGCTTTTTTACTGCCCAAGGTGACTAGATAGAAAATGGCAGATCCCAACAGTGCATTGCAGGAAAATGATTTTTTTTTTTCTAGATCAGGCACAACTCAACTGAGCCCATGTAAAGCAGAACTGCCTGTACATAGGCAGAACAGCACAATTCAATTAGGATTTGTACTACAACACACTGCTCCTAACCGCTGTAGAGCCTCAAGCCAAACTGTAATCATGAAAGGTTTTATAAGCCATCATTCTCCCCTTTAGTCAGGCCGGGCTACTGAGAATACCTCTGCGACCTCCGGAGAATTGGGATTATAATCAGGAATCGCTCACTGTATATATCATGCCAGCTCTGCATCCCCAGCCTTTCAAAGTTAACAAGGCTGCATCCCACTCAAGGGAGCCGAGAGTTCTCAGGGCTGACATTTGTGAAATATTGCTTGGAACAAAGCCCAGGAGGCACTTGTACAGATTAATAGCAGAGGTTAAGCCCACCATCCACTTTGACACTGGTTGGCAGAGAGTTAGCAAGTGAAGCAGCACTGGAAGCAAAGTTTATGGAGATCTATAGTGCTACTTGGCTATTATTAAAACAAAATATGGTTGTGTTTTATTTACAGCCATGGAAAAAAAATATTTTCTTCCCAAATGTTCAGCAAACATGTAAAAACAGCATCTGATATTCACAGCTCATGTTCACTCTAGCACAGCGAAGCTAACGCCAATAGTTCCTTCTGCCATCTCAGTATATAACCAGGCACCCAGATCCAAGCACAAAGTCACACAACAGATCTGTTCTCACACTGAGATGTCACATACCATGTTTGAAGATGCCAATTAAAAGGGATTTATCAGCTTTCCTGTCCCACCAGTCTGTAGGAACCTCTGCATGGAAAGGCTCAGGTATCCATATATCCACCTCACTGTGGAGACAAATGTGTTAGAGCCATATAAAAAAAAAAAAAAAAGCCCACAGGCACAGTATGCAGGCAACCTACCCCCAGTGTCTCCTTTACATTTCTGGGACATAGAAAGGGAAGGAAAAGGGAAAACAATGTTTTGGGGGACATAGAGGGGAGTAGGGGCAGGAAATTGTATGTTCTGTATGTTTAAGCACTCTTTCTTTTATAAATTATCACTATAACGATGCCTTAAATTTCTAAATCAAAATGCGGAAAACAGTGGCATTATATCTGAAAACATTTTTTCACCAGCAGAAATACTGATCACGTCTATGTACACCGAGTTGCACTTACATCTTTCAAAATAAGTTCTTAAAATGTTATTGGCCAATTTAGCAAATACTAACATTTGAAAAAGAAACATGCACACGAAAGAGAAAAGAACAATTTGACACCACCAATTCTGACGACTAATCTTACACTAAACACACTGTCAACCATACCTCTACTCGCAAACCAGTTCACAGAAGAGCAAGAGAGGAACTGAAAGATTGTAACATTCTTTTAAGGGCTGCAGGTTACAGCGCTCCCAATGATTAGGGAGAGAATCCCACATTTTCACTAACCTCAAGTCAGCACCATCTAAGATTTTGTCTGCCTGGTCCCCTATGACTTCTTGTCTTAGGTAATACAGCATGCGGACACGCAGCAGGACCCTGAAGAGGTAAGACCAGGGGTGGGAGGGGAAAAAAAAAAAAAAAAAGAGGGTGAAAAAAGAAGTTCTTAACTTCAGGACTGTTTGCCAACAGTGGCTTTTGGCAGCTGCTGCTGTTCATCCATCATCCTGCCAAGGCTGATTAGCCATGCTGTATGGTAGGCTTGAAGCGTGACAGATGGTGGCACATAATCACCTCTGTGTGGTGCTTTCTGCTGGCTTCCAACAGGCCTGCCTGGCAACCGCTTCCACTGCACAGAGAGAACCCAGGCTCAGCCCAGCCCCAGCGTGTTTCATTTAGTCCTACCTAGCGCAGCTTGTGAAGTTCAGACACGTACCACACCACTGCCTCTGAAGTATTGAAGCAAGTTTGTAAACAACTGAGCAGATGGCTTTCAGTAACTGTTCTGCTTCATTATCTCATAAAATTTCCTCAGCTGCTGCCTTAATACCATTTTTGGAAGCACATCAGAAGTTGTAAGAATAAACGAGATATAAAACCTGGTTTTACTACCTCGCAATAAACCCTCAATACGGAATGTCCAGAGTGGGGGGGGGGGGTTCTTTTGCCCCAGATTACACAAAACTTTTTTGCTTCCAAGAAGAAAACCCCAAGTCCTTCTCTTCCTAAGGGACTTGTACTTATTTGCTCCCCGACTGACACCAACTGTGAATATGTATTTGTTTTAAGCAGCAAGCAAATTAGAGTTTTCAAAAGACAATAGGAAGAATATTCACCATGTCAATCTTAGGTACCCTGCATGATTCCAGATGCTCCTTGGACTATTTCACATCCAGAAGAGGCAACTAATAAACACCACCAATGTCTGACGTACAGGGAGAGCATTCTGGACAGACTGTGATCCAGGAATATTCATATCACAGTGAGAACAATACCCCTCCAAATTCCTAGCGACAGGGCGAATGGCTTGAGGTTACACAGCGAAATGGCACTCCCAAGACTCTTCTACAATGTACGCTTGCTACCCTGTACCATACAGTGAGAGCTGCCTTTTGTGCATCCCTTGCAGCTTTGCCCCTCTGTCCTTACTCAAACAGTGGCCACTTTGGGCCTGCAATCCTGCTGGGGCTGAAAAGACGCTATAGTATACTTGCTGTTATGCCAAATGAGAGAGAAGACACAGGCTTTGGAGCAACGATTACAGGTGATGTAAGTGCTGAAGTTTCTGATCATAAATACAAAGTTACTAACAATAGTAAGTTGGGAATCCCTTCTGATTCTCTTTGAAAGGGGTGGGGCTACTAGGGGGGCAAAAGGAGAACTGGAATCATTACATCTCACAAAAAAAGTATTAATGTTTCTAATTCTAAGTATACCACCTGGAGTATTTTCTTAATCCCAATTAAAATGCTTCTTGGCATGTATCACTTCAGACACTGTGGTAGCATTCCATTTCCAATGTACAAAATTGCTCAAACCAACACAATCAGGGCAACAGGACAACAAATAATCCGTTAGCCCCTGAATATGCAAAGCACTTACTTGTTACAGTGATGTTTGAGGTGCTTCTTGTAGCTGTCCTCCTGGAGCAAAGTGTCTGGATTACAGCTCGTTAGCCAGTCTGCATGCTGCAGCATAGGCTGGGCACTCTGGGTTTTCACTTTCTTTCCTTTCCTTCCCCGGGGCACTGGAGCAGAAAGACCTGCCAGCACAGAAAGGCAAAAGTTTTAAAAAATCATTTTCAGAACCCATGTGCTACAGGATAAATCTGACTTTCATGCTGCATGCATCTTTCTTCCTCACACTACATTTGCCTTGATACTAGTGAACAGTTCTGCTGTCCATGACATCTGTCTGTAATATCTGGGTGATCACATGGTCAAGCTCAATATTTCACCTGTTAGTCATGTAGAATTGTAATTATTCTCTTTTTCTATAAAATAAGGTGCACAAAGCCTCCATGCAAAAATCACAACATTATTACTGTTTTAAAACAGTGTCATGGAAGCCTTATATATTTGAGATTCAGAACAATGATCATCTCCCAACCAGAATTCTCAATGGCTTTCCCCTACTTCCTCTCATGCTTCTCATTGCTTTCATCCTATCACCCAACTTCCTTTTGTTAGCAAAAACCACCTCCTCTTTCCCACATCCTAGCCCTTTTTAAACTGCTGATCCTCCTCTCCCTTTTCAAGTTCCTTTTAAAACCTTTCCTTTCCTCCCATGCTCTTGACTAACTTTTATCTCCTATAACAGTAGATCTGAATTCTGTTCCTCATGCCTACCACACAGGCCCAAATATGTGGACTATGGATCATGGTATTGTGTGTACTGCGGGCCTGTTTTTGTGTTTTTCAGTCTTCGTGATCCTCAGTTTTGGAGAGTAGAATGCATATGTTTCAGCACAGTAAGTGGCATATGCACCACTACAACTGGAGTAGATTCTCTTCAGCTCCCACTGGCTACTCTGTACTGCTATGCGTGTGACTAGCTCTACCTGAGTGGTTAAGCAAGGCCCGTGTCTGCCCATCTTCAGTCGGTGTGATGAGATCCCAGATGAAGCGTTTGATATTCTCATCCCCTTTGTAATGGTTCAGACAATAGACCAAGATGGTACGGCAGATGGTTTCCACATCCTGTTCTGTCAGTTGCCGTTTGAAGCGCCCATGTGACAGGATGTCTGTCCAGCGACCCCAGCTGACAAGACAAGCATTAATGGAGTTTAAGATAAGATCCCTACCTTAATCCAATTACCCAGCTCCCCATCCCTCTCCAAATGTCTTACCACCAAGCTTATGGCGCGATTCAGTATTTAAATGAGGCCCGGTGGTAGAAACAGGCAAAGGGAGGCACTAGGGCACTAGCGCGTCCCTAGCGCCTCCTTTTGGCCTGGAGCAGCGGCTGTCAGCGGGTTTGACAGCCGACGCTCAATTTTGCGGTGTCGGTTCTCGAGCCTGCTGACAGCCACGGACTCGGAAACCAGACGCCGGCAAAATTGAGCGTCCGGTTTTTAACCTGACAGCCGCGGCCCGACTTCAATTTTTAAAAAAAAAAAATTTTTTTATCCTTCGGGACCTCCAACTTAATATCGCCATGATATTAAGGTCGGAGGGTGCACAGAAAAGCAGTATTTTACTTCGATGCCCACTAATTTCTGAAAGCAAAATGTGCGGCTTGGCTGCACATTTTGTTTTCTGAATCGTGCGGGAATACCTAATAGGGCCGTCAACATGCATTTGCATGTTGAGGGCTCTATTAGGTTCGGCGGGTTGGACACGCGTTTTCGGCCCCTTACTGAATAAGGGGTAAGGGAGAACGTGCGTCCAATGGCCCGGGAGTTTAAGATTAAGATCCCTACCTTAATCCAATTACCCAGCTCCCCATCCCTCTCCAAATGTCTTACCACCAAGCTTAGTAACAATCTAAACAGTTACCAAAACTACCAAATTGGATGCCTCTGCTCTTCAGGGAGACACTGCACTAGTTTTGGCATATTGACACTCCTTCCTTATGAATTTTAGTACATGTAGTGCCAATTTCAAATGGAATAAAATGCAGAACTATAAACATAATACATTAGGATGTAGCATCCAAACCCAGGCATGGCCAAAATTCTATGCCCAGAGACCTAGTTAGCTCTGAAGGGACAGACATCCATAAATCTCGTATTACCATATTACATACATGTAGTAAGTCCTCTTAGAATCCCCACCATCTGATGCCAATTGTCTGAATACATCAGTCCTGCTTAAACAAAGTGTCTATAATATCCACTACCAGATCCTTCTTACAGCAAGTGATCTACAAAAAAGTCATTAAAAAACACTCATATCAAAAATGGAATTTCTCTACTCACCCATAAACCAACAGGTTTTTTTCAACTCTAAAGCACTCGCTCCTTGCATAGCCCTGTGATTTATCCTGTGGGCGACGTGGCTTGATACTTGGTTTTTCCTCAGAGTCGCTTTCCAAGTCAGAAAACTCCATTAGCTCATCCTCTTTCACAGCACTGTAGAGCCTGGTTTGCTTTCTTACCCGTGGCGTGTCAATAACCAGGTTATTCTGAGTAAGATAATGAAATGATTCAAAGCTCTGCTGTGGGTAAAATACATGCCACCCACCTACTCTATGAAAATAAGGGCCTTTTAACACTGTCCTTACCCTTCCATTTAAAGCATCAATATCCAGCTCTGCTTTCTTAGCCCACTTTTGCCAGAAATTGGGGTCATCCAGGGAAATGTCAGTTCTGTTCCCAGAAGAAACAAAGCTGGCCTGGTAAACAGGAAAATACAAAACAGCCATTCATATTTTTCTCTCTCTACTATATGCCATTATGATATAGATACTCATCCTTTGTTTTCAAAGTATACATATACACATATGACAATAAAATAGGCATAACAGAGAAAGGAGGAAGTTCAGAGGTGGCAATAAGATTGAAATGCGGCAGGGAGAAATGTGTGGAGAGGGACAAGGAAAAAAACAAATATTAAACAAATACTTCAGTTCAATGTTCACTAAAGATGACCTTAGGGGATTGCTGTTGATTGGCAAGTGTGAACAGGTGTGGGGTAGATAGAAACAGAGAAACATAGAAATGACGGCAGAAGACGACCAAACGGCCCATCCAGTCTGCCCAGCAAGTTTCACACTTTTTTTTTCCCCTCATACTTATCTGTTACTCTTGGCTCTTAGTAACCTTTTGGTTCTATTTCCCTTCCACCCCCACTATTAATGTAGAGAGCAGTGTTGGAAATGCATCTAAGTGAAATATCTAGCTTAATTAGTTAGGGGTAGTAACCGCAGCAATAAGCAAGCTACACCCATGCTTATTTGTTTACCCAGACTATGTAATTCAGTCCTTGTTAGTTGTTGTCTGTATATAGATCCACTTTTCTTCATTCCCCCTGCCGTTGAAGCAGAGAGCTATGCTGGATATGCATTGAAAGTGAAGTATCAGGTTTATTTGGTTTGGGGTAGTAACCGCCGTAACAAGCAAGCTACTCCCCACTTTTTTGTGAATGCAAATCCTTTTTTCCACATTTCCTCTTGCCGTTGAAGCTTAGAGCAATGTTGGAGTCACATTAACTGTGTGTATGTTTATTGAATAAGGGCATTATCTCCAGGTAGTGGCAGTCAGTCCCGCGAGCCACCCACTCTTCATTCATGTCCTCTAGACTTTATGGATCCACAGTGTTTATCCCACGCCCCTTTGAAGTCCTTCACAGTTCTGGTCTTCACCACTTCCTCCGGAAGGGCATTCCAGGCATCCACCACCTTCTCTGTGAAGAAATACTTCCTGACATTGGTTCTGAGTCTTCCTCCCTGGAGCTTCAAATCGTGACCCCTGGTTCTGCTGATTTTTTTCCCAACGGAAAAGGTTTGTCGTTGTCTTTGGATCATTAAAACCTTTCAAGTATCTGAAAGTCTGTATCATATCACCTCTGCTCCTCCTTTCCTCCAGGGTGTACATATTTAGATTCTTCAGTCTCTCCTCATAAGTCATTCGATGAAGACCCTCCACCTTTTTGGTCGCCCTTCTCTGGACCGCCTCCATCTTGTCTCTGTCTCTTTGGAGATACCATTCCATATACAGAAGACAGTGTTTGGGGGAACTAGCAAAACTGAAAATGGACATGAGGTCAGATGAGATACATCCCAGAATATAAAAGGAGCTCAGAGAGGTGCTGGCAATTCTGCTGAAGGATGAATTCAATAGATCCCTTGAGATGGGAGAGGTGCTGGAGGATTAGAGAAGAGTATTTGTGGTCCCGGTTCATAAAAATGGTGGTGGTGGGAAAATTAATGGAGAGTCTGCTGAAGGAAAGGTGTGAACTATCTACAATCTAGCAAGTTATAAGATCCGAGATAACATGGTTTTACCAAAGGAAGGTCATAAACTAATTTGATTTTTTTTTAATTTGTTGATTAGAGAATTAGATCAAGAGTGGATCCTTGATGTGGTTCACTCTGATTTCAGCACAACTTCTGATATGGTCCTGCATAGAAGGCTCATGAATAAAAAGAGCAGCCTGGGAGTGGGTCTCAAGGTGGTGGAATGGATTAAAAACTGGTTGACTGACAGAGGATAGTAGTAAACGGAACTCACTCTGAGGACAGAAGGGTGATTAGAGGATTGCCTCAGGGATCAGTTTTGAGCCAGGTTCTGTGCAATATCTTTATGAACGATATTGAGTGGGGGGTTTAGAAGGAAAAGTTTATTTTTGAGGACACAAAGATCTGTATCAGTGGACATCCCTAAACGAATAGAGAGAATAAAAAGTGATCTAAGAAAGCATGAGGAGTGACTGAAGGTCTAGCAGCTAGGATTCAATGTGAAGAAATACAGAGTTATGCATCTGGGGTACAGAAATCCAAAGGAGCTATACGTGATATGGGGGAGGGGGGAGTAAGCGAAAGACTGACAAGCACCGAGGCCTCAGGGAGATGGTGTCCGATGATCTAAAGGCAGTGAAGCAAAACAATGGGACAAAGCAGTGTTTAGGACCAGAGGGATGCTAGGCTGCACAGAGGCATAACCAGCAGGAAAAAGGTGGTGATAATTCTCCTATACAGGTCACTAGTGAGGCCTCATCTAGAGTACTGTGTTCATTTCTGGAGGCTATATCTCAAAAAAGATAATAGGTTAGAATTGGTCCACAGACATGAAACCAAAATGTTGTGGGGTCTGCACCAAAAGACATGTAAAACTGGAGGACCTAAATATATATATGCTAGAGGAGAGAATAGAGATGGGGGGAATATGATACAGACTTTTAAATGTCTGAAAGGTACTAATAATGCACAGGAATCAAACCTGTTTCTAGTTCTACAGGTTCCATGAAAGGAACCTGTAGAACTAGAAATCATGATATGAAGCTCCAAGGGGGCAGACTCAGGAACAATGTCAGGAAATATTTTTTCTCAAAATATGGTGGATACCTGGAGTTCCTCCACCTCGGAAGACGTGAAGAAGACAAAAACGGTAATAGAATTCAAATGGGCATGGGTAAATGCAGGAGATCCCTATGCCTACAAGTAATGGAAATAAAGAAAACATTTCTGCCTGGAGGTAACCTGCATGGAATAGCAGTTACATCCCTAAACACTTTGCTGGTCAAACTTGATGGTCCTTTTTGACCTTTTTGATGACTTGCTGTAATTATGTAACATTTCTCTTTTGGTTATTATTACACTGCAGAATGTATTTAATGTTATCCACAATCTAATGCAGGAAACAGGAAACACAGCTTAAAGGAAACCAGTTACAAACATTTAAACAATGCTTTAAAAGAAAGTATTTTGTGGCCTGTGCTTGCATGTCCATGCCTTTGATACTTCTCTTTACAAAGGGGATGCAACTTATAACACTGCAGTTCTTTAAAATATACCATTCAGACACTAAAAACAAACATACAAAAACATGAAATTGGCAACCATGAACAAAATTCCTATAGAAACAAAAGATGCATCAATCTCAAGAATTTAATGAAGGAAATAAAATATTGTCTATTTTAACTCCATGCTCTAAGTTGCTTTGTGTTAAATGTTTAAATCTGCTTCCCATTATGCTGCATTATGTTTCTGAGTACTTCATACCATATTGTGCCAAAGGAAAATTAGTTTCTTACCGGATAATTTTCGTTCCTGTAGTATCACGGATCAGTCCAGACTCCTGTGTTTGACCCCCCCTCTAGCGGATGGAGACAGAGCAGTTACCATAATGCTCCGCCTATAAACAGAATGGTACCACCTACAGTCCGGCAGTATTAATGTCAAAGCAGAATATCTCATCAAAACCTCTTGAACTATGTACAAAAACCCTTTAACAAGAAAAAGAAATAATTGGTCCACTTAACCCTCCTGAGAACAGAACCTGTAGAACCACTTGAGGACCGTCAATCGCAATTTCTTCAGACCTAAAAATAAATTACATAATAACAGAGCGGACTCTCCCTTACTTCCATGCCTCTGACGGGCGGAACCCTGGACTGATCCGTGGTACTACAGGAACGAAAATCATCAGGTAAGAAACTAATTTTCCTTTCCCTGCACGTACCCGGATCAGTCCAGATTCCTGGGATGTACCAGAGCTACCTTACCTGGGATGGGATCCGGTGAGGCCCGCTCAAAGCACACCTTCTCCAAAACCACCGGAACCTGGTGCTTGGACATCTAGTCTGTAATGCCTCGCAAACGTATGCAAGGATTTCCACGTAGCTGCCCTGCAAATCTCCTGTGGAGAACCATCTGGCACTCCGCCCAAGACACCGCATGCGAACGAGTAGAGTGAGCCCTTAGACCAACAGGAAGAGATCTACCACGAAGCAGATAGGCCGAGCTAATAGCCTCCTTCAGCCAGCGAGCTATGAGTCTTGGAGGCCATATGACCATGCTTGGAGCCACTCCACAGCACAAAAAGATGGTCCGTCATCCGAAACTCATTCGTAACCTCCAGATAATGGAGCAATGCTGTGCGAACATCCAGTTTCCGCAAGTCTCTAGATAAGGGATCCGAACGAACTAACTCCGCGAAAGCCGGCTGCTCCACTGATTGGTTGATATGAAAAGAAGAAACCACTTTCGATAGAAAAGAATTCAGTCTGTAATGAAACCCCCGACTCCGAAATTCGCAAAAAAGGTTCTCTACAGGAAAGAGCCTGGAGTTCCGACACTACGAGCCGATGTGATGGCCACCAGAAAGATTACCTTCAAGGTAAGATCTTTCAGAGTTGACCATTTCAAAGGCTCAGAGGGTGCAGAGCATAGAGCTGTAAGGACTAAATTCAGACTCTAAGATGGATAAGGATGTCTCAGAGGAGAACGCAAGTGCTTTGCTCTCCGTAGGAAAATGTGCCATATCCGGATGTGCCTCTAACGCTACGCCTTGTACAGAGCCACGCAAACAACCAAGAGCCACCACCTGAACTCTGAGGGAACTGCAAGACAAGCCCTTGAACAGATTCGCTTGAAGAAAACATAGAATATCCGACACAAAGGCCTGGCTAGGAGCTACCTCTCAGTCCAGACACCAAGACTCAAAAAAATCCTCCATACACTAACATACACTAGGTTGGTGGATGTCTTACGCAATCACAGGAGCGTAGCCATTACTTTGCAACTTAACCGTTGCCTTTCAAAAGCCATGCCACTAGACAGAAGCGAACGACTCCTACCAAACAAATGGGCCCTTGATTCAGTAGGTCTGGAAGATCTAGAAACCGCAGCGGTCCACAAACCATGGACACCTCGGCCACTCTGGGGCTACCAGGATGACCTCCGTAGGACGGATCTTTATTCGCCAGAGCACTTTGCTGATCAATGGCCAAGGCATGAAGACGTACAGCAGAGTGCGGAGACACCAAAAAAACTTTTTTTTTTTTTTTTTTTTTTTTTTTTTTGACTGCGGACACCGCCGCGGACACCTCAGGGACTCGAAGAAGGTTCAAAGTGTCCTCTGGTAGAGGATATAGCTCATTCATAGTATTAGTAAACTTTCATCCCAAATCAAGGATGATCTCCTCTCTGAACAGCAAGTCCGTGATGGCCACAAAAATGAATAGGAAAAAAGGAGTAGTAGGACCCCTCAGGCCGGCAGGAAAATATCTTCCTCAGCGTGTCTCTTGCGGCAGCTCTAAAAGAGCTCAAAATGGCACCCGGTCCCATGCTCAGCGGGAACGTAGCGAGAGAGGAAGGCCGTGATGCCCCAGCCCCTGTCTGAACCTTGCAAGCGCCCCACCGAACATTCTTCTGCCCAGCGGAGGATCCCTCCCCCCTGGGGAGGCACGAAAAGCAGAGGCCGACCCCTTACAGACGTGATGTGCGACCCGCCGAGCTTTTTGGCATCGGGCAAGCAGGCAAAGTCATTCAGAGAGCGACTCAAAACAGCGGCGAAAATGACGGCAAAAGACACAGCCTTGACAACAGGAAAAAACAAACAGCGTTCGCCAAAAATCCCCGACTTTTCATTTGTTTTTCTCTCTCTCAAAACAAAACTTGCCCATCAGCCGTCCAGAGATCCTGCTCCAACTGGGGGAGTAAGCTGGGCTCCCTGGTATCACCACAGAGCTGCTAGGAGGTTGTAATAGGGTCCTCGACCGTGGGTTGCAGCTGCCTCACACACCAGGGGGGATGGTCCCCTCAGGACCTCACACCCCCCTGGGAGGCTGAAGAACTCTGCATCGGATCTCTGGTGCTCTTACTTTTATCTTTCTTTTTTTTTTTGTAAAAACAAAGAATAAATGCAAAGGACAAAGTCCCTAAGACTAATTCCTCTCTTTTTTTTTTTTTTTGGAAACAGATGAACCCGGTAACAGATGAACCTTGTTCTCCCCTAGAGACTGGATCATATCCTCACCATCCTTCATAATGTGCTTTATAAAAACTCCTCTTGGCTCAAGGAAATGCCCCACTTCTGCACCACCAATCGTCCTTCCAGATCCTCCCTTGCAGGTACCTTGCACCCCCCCCCCCCCCTCTTAAAATTGCTCACCTTACCTCCACCAGAGAAAGGGCTTTCACCATTGCGGGCCCTACCCTTTGGAATTCACTTCCCACCCATCTACGTCTTGAGCCCTGCTTTCTCACCTTCAAAAAAGGCATCAAGACCTGGCTGTTCAGACAGGCCTACCCTGATGCAAACCATACCTAGCTACTCCCCCCACCATCCTAGCCACCCAGAAACATGCCTAGTACATATAGCTGTACTCCTCTTTCCCTGATTCTACCCTTTTTTGATGTAATATGATGCAATATAATGAAATACTGTAAATAAGCTTTTCAATCTGCCGTTTTTCTACTGTTATAGTTGTTTTTCACTCTATTCTCTCTTTTCCGCCCTTCTTTCTCCTTCCCCCTCCCTGTGTCGATCGACTCTCCTGTTCTCGCCTGCTCCAGCCCCCCTGTCTCCCTGTTCATTTCAATTCCTCCTTCTCAGAGTTAATTGTAAACCGGCGTGATGTGTCTTACGACCGTCGGTATATTAAAAAGCTAATAAATAAATAAATAAATAAATAAATAAATAAATTGGTCCTTGCCAAAAAGCAACTTTCCTTTAAAAGGAAGGGATCCCAGCTGCGCCTTGGAGGATACATCCACCGACCAGTTTCTTAACCATAGGAGTCTACGGGTTGAGACTGCCAATACCATGGATCTCGCAGACGTCCGCAGCTGATCGTGAAAGGCATCAGCGCAGTATGCCATGGACGCCTCCAAACGGCCAGCCTGGGCAGCTTCCTCATCTGAGAAACCAGTGTTTGCTTGTAACTGCTGAACCCAGCGGAGGCCCGCCCATAATGCAAAGTTGCTGCAGATAGCAGCCCTAACTCCCAATGCTGAAACCTCAAATATCCTCTTAAGCTGCTTCAATTTCCTGTCCTGCAGGTCTTTGAGTGCTGCCGCCCCAGTAACCGGGATCGTGGTCTTCTTGGTGATTGCGGACACCGCTGCGTCCACCTTGGGCATTCGTAGCAGGTCCAAAGCGTTCTCCGGCAGAGGACAGAGCTTCTCCATGGCCTTACTCACCTTCAAGTCAAGATCTGGGGTATCCCATTCCTGGAACAGTAAGTCTGTAGCCGAGAAATGAAAAGGAAATGCGGTTGCAGGGCCCCTCAGACCCACAAGACAGGATCCATAGCCCCCAGTTTGGATTCTTCTGGTGGACCCTCAATGCCCAGCTCAGCTAGAATAGAAGGAATAAGAGGCCCCAACACCTCTTTCCTAAAGAGGCGGGCCACATTAGGGTCATCTCCATCCGCAACATGCGAACCCCTCGCTGAGCCTTGCTGCTGTAAATCTGGGTCCACATCCACCCCCTGAATGTCCGGATCCACTGGGTCTGTATTCTGCCCAGAAGTATCAGTATCCGACTGAGGCAGCCCAGTACGGAGAGGGCGCTTAGGTTTGGATGGTGCCGAACCACCCTTAGACCCAGATTGCTTCTTAGCACGAGGTTTGGACTGCAGCGAGGCTAATTTTCCTCCAGCTTGTAGCTTTCCAGACTTCCTTGCCTTAAAAGGCTTATGGAGTAACAATACAAACTCTGAAGAAAAGGAGGAAGGGGAGGAGTCAGTAGCCCCCTCAGGGCCATCCTCCGTCGCAGGAGAATTAGGCTGGAAATGTTCCCTTTTTCCTGGAAACCTTGGCTGAGGAGAAAGAGGAGGCGGTAAAAACCCCTCCCCCATAGCAGCCTGAGAAGCAGATCTAAATGTCTGCAAAAATGGCCACTGTTCCCGTGCTGAGCGTTATTGGATCAGCCCGAGCCTGACCAGAAACAGATGATCGTGAAGGAACTTGGGCAGACTTAGTTTTAGTGATTTTCTGCACTTTCACGGCACCAGAGGCTCCCCCCCCCCAGTAGACACGCTGAGCAGAGGCCATCCCAGGATAGATGCGCATGAGCTGAGCCACACGCACGACCCAAAGGAGACCACGGCATCTGGAGAGAAGAAAAACTATACAGAAAAAAACAAGAATAGCAAATTCAGACACCCCCACACCAAAAACATGCCGAAACAGGAAGGAGAGAGAGAGCGAGCAGTCGTCGAAAGCTGACAGGAAAGTTAAAGATTTTTTTTTTTTTTTTTAAACTTCACCACACAGACCAGACTGTAGGTTTTGCCCCTGAACCATCTGCTGGAGACAGAGTAATACTGCCGGACTGTAGGTGGCACCATTCTATTTATAGGCGGAGCGTTGTTGGTAACTGCTCTGTCTCCATCTGCTGGGGGGGGGGGTCAAACCCAGGAGTCTGGACTGATCCTGGTACGTACAGGGAACACAGATTGCAATCAAACGTGCAAGAGGTTATGCTAACATTCAACTGCTTTATGATGTGCTCGACAGAAATACAAATTGGTGGTCACCTTAGCAAAAGTTGAGCCTTTCCCTTCAGACTCTATGGTAATTGTGTGAGTACGCCTTAGAAGAATTTGATCTATATCCTCCTCACAGAATTTAGACCCTTCATCTTCTTCATCCATAAGAGCACCATAGGCTCCTTTTCGTAGAAGATCTTCTATTTCTTTCTTGGAAAGTTGCTGTACCTATAAAATGAAGGAGAAAGAGGAGAAGGAAAAAGATATAAAATTATCAGCTATTAAAGATATCAATTGTGGGGATTAACTAATGTCAACCAAACACTATTTTAATAGCCAAAATATAAATTGGAGAAAGGACAATACTGGTTTTGTGGAAGGGGGGGGGGTTGGTTTTTTTTGGGGGAGGGGGGGGAAGCATGGGGGATAAAAAGGAGGAATTAGTTGCATTTATTTTGAACAAGTTTTTCAGACTATTATGCTTTCCTTTCAGTAATCATGGTTTTGCAACAAATTGTCACAGTCCAAACCTATTGCTACTTTTCCTGACTTTGTAGCTAAAGGACAAACCAGCTGATAGACCATACCTTTTTTTTTTTTTTTCAAATGTATTTATACCTACCTAACTGAAGTATCAACTAACAGTGTACTGCTGAGAAAGAATAATTGTCATACTAAACATTCTGGGGGACGGATTTTCTCTATAACCATTGTTTTCTGTAAGTACTGCAGGAACATACTTGAACAGAGCTATCACATATAGCTTACTTAGACCACAATCAGATATTCTTTCGATATGCTTTTCTAATACAAAAATGAAACAAGTCATGTTATAAACTACTTTAAATCATAAAAAGCTTTAACTAAAAACAAAGAAACCTACCATCTTAAAATTCATCTGCTCAAATACAAAATGTATATATGGCCATACAGCAAAACAATGTTTAGCACAAAAAAAAAAAAGTGAATGAGCTGGCCAAGAGTGACTGCATCAGGAATTTTCAGAACCAACTGTATAAAATGTTTGCATTGGGCTTCATGGAGTCACATCAAGAAAATCACCCACTCAAACTCACTGAGACTTCTGCAAGATTCAAGTAACTTAGCTTCAAATGAAGCTTAAACCCCCCAAGTCATTTCTTTTTTATGGATCACAGAACCTACAGTGCTAAAACTACTTGATACATCTTTAGTCCATCCAGAATTAAGGGGGGGGGGGGGGAGTGGTGGAGGCAGCTGGATTTTTTTTTTCCTACAGCAATAGTTATGTCTCGGGGAAACCTGATGTTACAGGGCAGGCAGAAGTTTAAGAAAAACACAGCATGTACTTTTCTAGTCTCACCCCATTTGTAGCATTCTCTCTTCCGCTCATGGACTGCAGCACAGCTTTATCCAGTCCAAGCTTCAGACTGGCCTTGTCGAACATTTCCCTTTCATAAGAATTCCTGGTTATTAACCTGTAGATTTTAACGGCTTTGCTCTGTCCTATTCTATGACATCGAGCTTGAGCCTAGATCAAACAAAACAGATATCTTAACTGTAAAAAATAATACACAAAAAAGTCACCCGGGTAGAAAATCTATCTTATTTTTATTTATTTATTTTAAGTTTTTCTATACCGGCATTCGCGATAAATATCGCATCATGTCGGTTTACAATTAACAAGTGGATAGGGAACAAAATCAAAAAATAACATTTAGTAATAAATAATAATAATAATAGTAGTAAAAAACATAAAACAAGCGAAGGCTAAGGAATGCAGTTACAATAAAACAAGGGAATAAAGTAACTTAACTCCTGCAGCTGGGAAATGAAGTGGCGTTTTAGCCTGCAGTATTAATTCACAATCCATTATGGTCACATTAATAAAACATACAGCAACATCAGCCACAAAGATACTTTTCAAAATTATCTATCAGTAAGTCAAGTCCTAGTATTTAGGATGATGGAACAGTGCAACTGAAACAAAAAGTTGTTCTCAAATATTCTCAGAACAATAGTTTAGCATAACAGCAGCTAATGAAGGAAGAGAAAAAAAAAACAAAAAAAAGAGTCAGAAAGGCCTGCTGGAAAGGTTTACCTGAAGGTCATTTTGGGGGTTCCAGTCTGAATCAAAGATAATGCAGGTATCAGCAGCAGTGAGATTAATGCCCAAGCCTCCTGCCCTTGTACACAGCAGGAAGACAAATCTATCGGAATCCGGTCTGGAGAACCTGTCAATAGCTGCCTGACGAAGATTGCCTCTTACTCTGCCATCAATTCGTTCATATGGGTACCTAGAATGAATGACCATGACAACAGACATGACCATCACCTTGCAAGATAAATGTCACTCACCATTTCACAAGTTTCCTACCAATTATTTTACTCTTTCCAAAAGCATGCCTTAGCAGACTGGGATCATCCAGTGGCACATCAGCACAACATAAGCAACTGCAAAACATCAGTGCCTGGTCTTGAATCTGTCATTTGCACACTCCGCAGAGCTGAATTCCTTTTACCTTCATATGGAAATTAGCCTCCCCGTTTTTTGTTTTTTTAATAAAGATTAGCTGGGAAAAAATTGCAGAGACAGTATTCCTGTTCTGGACAGTCCTCCATTCCGGCATGCTACCTTCCACCAGGAAAACAAATACACACACATATACTGTGCTTCTCCCTCCTTCAAGGTGTGAAATTTCCAATTGCCAGCTTGCCAACTGTGACAAATTTCATTTTGGCAAATGACTTGTTGGTAGGCTGCATTTCCTCAAATGCTACTGCTTTTGCTTGCTCCCTCTGCCTACTGGTCATCAGCAGAGCGCTCACAACCAAATAAGACCATGGGAGAAGGTAGGAGCCGCAGTGGGACATGTTTCCTTCCTCTCTGTCCTGCAGCCCATTCCTGCTATGATTTTGGCTCGGCAGTCAGCTGCAGTGTAAAAGCAAAGAAACAGAGGGGCAGAAAAAGGCAGTGTGTGTCTGTTCAAAGGTGAGAAAGAAGTGAGCATGCAAGAGACAAAGCAAAGGGATGAAGGGGAAAAAAATATTCATGCGAGTAGAATTGGGGACATGGATCTGGGATTCTGTGCCATTATGGAGAGCATAAACGGGAAAAGGAGCACTAGAAGACTGAGGTAGGTAAGAAGCTACATGGGAAGGAAGAGGAATTTAGTGATTGGGAGGGAAAGCAGGAAGTGCAAACGATATGCCAGAAAACATTTGCACACAGGTAGGCATCACAGAAAGGAGGATTCTTGTCCTGTTTCCTTCACCTCTGTGACATCTACCTGTACATAAAAACTTCTGGCACATCATATTCCCAGAAAACACTGTTTAATACATGCTTCCTTTCCCTTCTCTTACATATAGATTAAGAGGCCTAAATGGCATCCTTTCATAACAAATAAAAATGTTTCCTCTTATTGCATTAGTCTAATATGTAAAGATGAGAAACCTCAATTCATGACAAACATCAATTACAAGTTAAACACTGCAAACAGCAAAAGCGCATCATTAGGATTTAAAACCCCAAGCTGGCATTTTCTCATTGTTTCAGTATATTGTTTTCCTCACCTTCTTTGAATGAGGTAGTCTTCCAATATATCCAAACACCGCACCATCTGGGAGAAGATAAGCACCCTGTGGCCACCAGCCTTCAGTTTGGGCAGCAGCTTGTCAATCAGCACGAGCTTGCCAGCAGCCTGGATCATCGCCTGAAGCTGAAAGTCTGGAGGATCTGCGTTGTGTGTTTCTTTGAACTCTTCCAAAATTTTCTCTTCAGCACCTGCAGAGATTGGACAGGCTTCAGGCGAGCACAGAAAATTTTTTTTTTTTTTTTTTACACAACACAATGGAATGGTTTTTGAGGCCCAGACAAGCTGTAGAATATTATGGTGCACAAAACTGTTAAGCATTGTGCTGATGCTTTCCTGCCAGCAACTGTCCATAAATGGTACAAAATGTATATAAAGGATCAGGGCTCATGACCATGGAAAAAGGCAAAGCCCTGAGCTCTCTTCAAAGTACATGAAAATCCTCCATTAGTAATGAACATTCATCAACATATTGAAAAAAGCATATAAGAAATAAAAACAGTTTTGGTAAACATGTGTTGGTTCAAGAGTTTATAGGGCCTGGAAAAATCACGATAATCTGAATTCTTTACATGGCAAGCATCAGATATAGAGCCAGGTACAGAATGTATTTCCTCCTTGGTATATGGGCAATTCAAAAAATAAATTAAATGTAGATTGTAAGCCATGTTTTGTTCAACAATGCCATATAATACTGTGGGGCACAACACATAAAATGTTCACTTTATATTAAACACAAATGGAGACAGGAAGGATCTTTCCAGGGCAATGGAGCAACAGTAAAGTGAATCGCTAGCAGAATGTAGATTTACATCAACATGTTATGTGATGTATGTCTTTTCTCTGTGCTCGCTGCTTTGAGCTTTTTACATTTTTTCCCACTAAAGTTTAACAAAATTTAAAAAGTAGTAAAATATGCAACAGGTGAGCTTACCTTTGTACACTCACTTAATTCAAGTATAAAAAAAAGTAAAGCAGGTTAAAGCTGATTTCTTTTCTGTGCTGTCCAAAAAAAGCTACTTTAAGCTGAAGAAATGCTGCTCTCTGACTGGCAAAGGGTTAAGCATCTTGAAAGCTACAGTACAGTTACAGATGAAAGCAACATCTACGCAGTAGCAGCCATGGATCCATGCTATGGTTTATTGGTAGAAAGGATGAAAAAGTAACATTGGAGAGAGAAAAATAGATGGGAAGCCTAGAGATGTGAAAAACAGAGTGTCTCAGCTCCTTGACTGCCCAGCTTAGCATTGCTCCCCCTAAAGCTCACTTTCATTCCATTTCAAAACTTGATGATCCTCTTTAAAAGCTATACATGAAATGCTGCTCATCTTAACACACAAACTCTGGTTGAACGCAGCTCCCCCCATCCTTTCCAGAGTTTAACTGTACAAAATCCAATAATGCTCAGAGCGAGCACAGGATTAACCCCAGTTTATTCCTCTCTCTCTCTCACCTACTCCTCTATAATTTTCCAAACAAACCAATTTAGTTACTCAACAGGGACCAGTGTTATTCTTGAAATGAACGGGAAAACAGCTTTCACTTTCTTTGTAGTCACCACTGTCCAATGTTGACTTGCTACACAACTACATACTAGCTATCTTTGTGTGAGGAACAAAGTAAGAACCCTATAATCACTCTAAAACTAAAGACATACTTGGCCTTAGTTTAAGGACCAGGAGACAGGACCTACCATTTATCAGATATGGATGATTGCAGCATTTTCTTAGCTCCATCATAGTGTTCAAAAGGTTAGGTACGTTAGCTTGACCACCACCTTTGGAGAGGAATGCAAAGTTCTTCTCCAGGATTGCACGATAGTATTTCTTCTGAATGTTTGTGAGCTCCACTTCAATGATGGTTTCTTCTTTTGGGGCCAGATTTTTCTCTACATCTTCCTTCAGGCGTCTCAGCATCATTGGCTTTAGAATACCTTGGAGTTTTTGAACCTTGAAAGCAGATCTTCAGTAAATAAATTGATAGTAACCACACAAAAACTTCAGCACAAAAAAAAAAGAGAAAGAAAAAAACCTTTTCTACACAAAATACACTTATGCACTATTGCTGAACAAACTATTATAATGAAGATATTAACTCATCAATACATTAGGCACTTATCAATCCACTTCTGGAATACTGGGCTCTGTTTTGAGTACCCATCTTCAATAAGGCTACCCAAACACTGAAAATGTACAAAGAAGGACCACAAGCTCATGTGTCAATGGCCTATTCAGACTAGGGTTATTTACTTTACAAACAAAAGTTAAGAGAAAGCAAATGTTGCTTACCTGATGTAACAGGTGTTCTCACAGGACAGCAGGATGTTAGTCCTCACAAATGGGTGACATCGAGGATGGAGCCCACCACGGAAAACTTCTGTCAAAGTTTAACAGAACTTTGACTGGCCCCTACTGGGCATGCCCAGCAAGGCACTGACCCTGCAGCCAGCAGGGGTCTCCCCTCAGTCTGATTTTCAAAGCTACAGGCAGTGCCTAAAAAGTAAAAATAAAACGAACCCAACACCGCGGGGTGGCGGGCGGGTTTCGTGAGGACTAACATCCTGCTGTCCTGTGAGAACACCTGTTACATCAGGTAAGCAACATTTGCTTTCTCACAGGACAAGCAGGATGGTTGTCCTCACAAATGGGTGAGTACCGAGCTGAGGATGACCTGACTTGCACCAAATGTACCCAACGGCGTGCAACAGGCACAACAACTGGGGTGTAATTTGGGAAAGGGCATCCGCACCCTACCGGGCAGGTGGAAGGGTGTTGGTACGTCAGGTTGGAAAAAGGTTACGCAAGACAGATTGGCCGAAGATGGAGTCCTGTCTTCCAGCTTTGTCCAAACAATAGTGGGCTGCAAAGGTATGGAGAGAACTCCAGGTTGCAGCTTTGCAGATGTCCGGAAGCGGCACCGATCGAAGGTGTGCCACTGACGTCGCCATGGCCCTCACAGAGTGTGCTTTAACACGGTCTTGAAAGGGAATGCCAGCTTGCTGATAGCAGAAAGAGATGCAGTCCGCCAACCAGGAGGAAAGAGCCTGCTTACCCACAGGTTGTCCTAACTTGTTAGGATGGAAAGAGATGAATAATTGAGTGCTCTTCCTGTGAGAAACTGTACGGTCTAGGTAAAAAGCTAGAGCCCGTTTACAGTCCAGGGTATGCAGAGTCTGTTCTCCAGAGTTGGAGTGGGGCCTAGGAAAAAAGATAGGTAGTACGATAGATTGATTGATATGAAACTCCGAAACTACCTTAGGCAAAAATTTAGGGTGAGTGCGGAGTACCGCCCGGTCCTGCAGGAGCTTAGTGTAAGGCGGATAGGTAACTAGGGCCTGTAATTCACTAACCCTGCGAGCTGAAGTAACAGCCAAAAGGAATAACACTTTCCAAGTGAGATATTTCAAGTCACAGGAGTGCAGAGGTTCGAAAGGTGGTTTCATGAGACGACCAAGAACCAGGTTAAGGTCCCAGGATGGGGCCGGAGGACGCAAGGGTGGCTTGAGATGGAGCAAGCCCTTAAGGAAATGTGTGACCAGGGGTTGTACTGAAATAGGACTACCCCCAATACCTTTATGGAAGGCGGCTACCGCACTGACATGCATTCTTATAGAAGAGGTTTTAAGACCTGATTCAGAGAGATGCCATAAATAGTCCAAGAATTTAGAGATTGGACAGGAAAGGGGATCAAGGGACTGAGAAGTGCACCATGATGTGTACCTTTTCCATTTGTATGAGTAAGATCTTCTTGTGGAAGGCTTTCGTGAAGCTATCAGGACACGAGAAACGGAATCTGAAAGGTTAAATGGTTGAAGAACTAACCTTTCAACATCCATGCCGTCAGGGACAAGGCTTGGAGGTTGGGATGGAGGAGGCATCCGTCGTTTTGAGTGAGCAGATGCGGGTCCTTTCCCAGAGGAATGTGCCTGCGGATGGAGAGATCCTGGAGTATGGGAAACCATACTTGGCGTGGCCAGTAAGGTACTATCAGGATCATGGTTCCTCCGTCCTGGCGTAGCTTCACGAGAGTCTTTGACACAAGAGGAAGTGGAGGGAATGCATAGAGCAGACCGGTCGTCCACTTGAGGGAGAATGCATCTCTCGGCTGAGAGTGCTGGCTCCGAATGAGAGAGCAATAATTGTCCACTTTGTGGTTCTGAGGGGACGCAAAGAGGTCTATGCGGGGAAAACCCCACTTTCGAAAGAGAGGTCGCTACGAGAGGGTTGAGTGACCACTCGTGTGGTTGGAAGACACGGCTCAGCTGGTCTGCCAATACATTGTCTACTCCCGGCAGGTAAGTGGCCCTGAGGTACATAGAGTGGGAGAGGGCTTCCGCCCAAATCTGCGCAGCCTCCTGACACAGAAGGAAGGATCCTGTGCCTCCCTGCTTGTTTATGTACCACATGGCCACTTGGTTGTCCGTCTGGATTAAGATTATCTGATGGAATAGATGATCTTTGAAAGTTCGGAGCGCATAGCGGATTGCTCGAAGTTCCAGGAAATTTATCTGGTGTTCGGCTTCCTCTTTTGACCATAACCCTTGGGTTTGGAAGTTGTCCACATGGGCTCCCCAACCGATGTGAGAAGCATCGGTGGTTAGGATTACTTGCGGATCCGGTGGGAGAAAAGGTAAGCCCTGAAGGAGGTTGACCTGAGTCGTCCACCAGGTTAAAGACCGGCGCAGCGCTTGTGTAACAGTGACTATGGAGGACAGAGGCTGAAAAGCTTGAATCCATTGGTGTCGTAGAGTCCATTGTGTTACTCTCATGGCTAGTCGGGTCATGGGAGTGACTTGAACCGAGGATGCCATGTGTCCTAGGAGAATGAGGAATTCGCGAGCAGTGGCAGTGTGTTGAGACTGGAGCTGGCGAGCCAGGGATATTAGGGTATGAACCCTCTGATGAGGAAGGTAAGCCTTTGCCTGTAAGGTGTCCAAGTCTGCCCCAATGAAGGATAAGGTTTGAGATGGGACTAAGCAAGATTTCTCGTAATTGACAAGAAACCCTAAGGAAAGGAGTGTTTGAATTGTCAATTTGAGGGAGGATTGAGCAATCTGTTGGGTGGAGGCCCTGATTAGCCAATCGTCCAGGTAGGGGTAGACGTGGACACCTTCCTTCCGTAGGAATGCTGCTACCACTACGAGACATTTGGTAAAGACTCGTGGAGCAGATGCCAGACCGAAAGGCAATACCCGGTATTGATAATGGTCGCGGCCTACCAGAAATCGCAGATACTTGCGATGGGATTGTGCGATCGCTATGTGAGTATAAGCGTCCTTTAGGTCGAGAGAGCACAGCCAATCCCCCTTTTGTAGCAGAGGGAGCAGTGCGCCCAGGGTTACCATCTTGAATTTTTCTTTTTGAAGGTATTTGTTGAGGGCTCGAAGGTCCAAAATGGGACGTAGTCCCCCTGATTTCTTTGGTAGTAGGAAGTATCTGGAATAGAATCCCTTCCCTCGCTGAGAGGGAGGGACGGGTTCTATAGCATTTGATTGTAGAAGAAGAGATACTTCCTGTTGTAATTGAGCCAAATGGGTGGTTAGACTCCACGCTTGAAGAGGCGGGGAGTCTGCCGGAAGAGTTATGAAGTTGAGGTGGTAACCCTGTGCGATAATTGCTAGCACCCACTGATCTGAGGTGATCTGCAGCCAAGCTTGTAAAAAATGGTACAGTCGACCTCCTACAGGGATGTCTGGAAGAGGGGTTTGGCATGTGCTCCCTACAGGGGAGTCAAAGGCCAGCCGCAGGCCCAGGAGGAGGGGCTACAGTAGGCCTTTGTTTCCTAGGCTGACGTGGCTGAGGTCTGGTAGAGGATCGAGCTGGACGAGGCCTGGCCGATGGAGGATAGTAGCGACGTGGCCGAAAGAACGACTTTTTAGAGTCTTTCTTAAGTGGTTGTTTGGAGGAAACCTCAGACGGAACAGAAGAAAGTTGTTTCAGCGTCTCGTGGTGATCTTTTAACTCAGCTACAATTTGCTGAATTTGTTCTCCAAACAAATTGTCCCCTAAGCAGGGTAAATCCGCTAAACGATCCTGGACCTCTGGGCGAAGGTTGGATGACTTTAACCAAGCCCAACGTCTGGCCGAGATAGCAGTAGCTGAAACTTTTGTGGAAGCATCGAAGATGTCGTAAGCTGTTCTGATCTCGTGCTTCCCAGCTTCCAACCCTTTGTTAAGAAGGGCCTGAAGCTGTGGCTGGTATTGGTCAGGTAATGTATCAGCGTAGTCTTGCATCTGTTTAAGGATGGTTCTGTTGTATTGAGTCATGTAAAGTTGATATGAAGCTATGCGTGAAATCAACATAGCTCCATGGTACACTTTCCGGCCCACACTATCCAGGAATTTATTGTCCTTGACAGGTGGGGTGGAAGAGTGTGGCTTTAGACGCTTGGCCTTTCTTTGTGCGGACTCAACCACAACAGAGCGATGATCCAGTTGAGGCTTTTGAAAGCCTGGTGCTGACTGGACGAGGTATGTGGAGTCAGCTTTCTTGTTCACTGGTGAGACAGATGAATGAGACTCCCAGTTTTTCTTTAAAAGATCCAGAAAGACCTGGTGAATGGGGATGGAAGCGATGATTTTTGGAGCATCCAAAAATTGAAGCAGTTCCATCATCTGGTGTCTGTCATCGGTCTCAGATTGCAGCTGAAAGGGTACAAGTTCTGACATCTCCTTTCAAAATTTATAAAGGAGAGATCCTCTGGAGGAGATCTTTTTCTACTCTCTGTAGGAGATGGTGGAGAAGGTAGATCTGTGTCAGAAGATGTATCATCACCCCAGGTATCGTAGGGATCATGTGGGGGTTGAAGCCCTGAAGGACCTGGTTGAGGATCCGAAGGCATCGAATGAAACCTTGAAGGAACCGGTGCTGCAATCGGTACTGGGAATGGCATCGAGGGTTTCGGGGTTGCCGATGGAATCGGTGCCGGTTTCGGAATCGATGGAGCCGAAGGATAAATCGGTGGAGATATGCGAGAAGGCACCGATTGGGACCACCCCGGAAGGGGGGAATCACGAAACGGTGTTTCTCCTGCCGATGAGAATCCTGTCGGAGACGGTGGAGTTATCGGTGCTACTTGGATCATCGATGGAAGGGCTTGTACAAGTGCTTCCATAGGTGTAAGTATCGGTGCCAGCGCTTCCACCAGAGGCTCGGTGGCCCGGTTCCCTCCTCGGTGGCGGAGTCGGTGCCGGGGTCGGTGCCGGTGGAGGTTGGAACCTTTGCATCGCTTTCTCGATGGCCTCCTGGACCAGCCGGTCCCAGTTCTGCCCGGAGACCAGGGGTAACAATACCCGGCTCGACGGGAGAGGGAGGCTGAGGAAGAGCCGGAAGGGACCACCGTAAACCGGTGGGATCACGGCTCCCACACCCGAGAGGGTGAGGGTTTCCTCGATGCCTTGCGAACGAGACGTGGACGGTGCCAAGTCTGATCGAGGCCTCTTAGTCGGTGGCTCGGCCAGTTCAGAGGTCGATGACTGTGGATCCTCGACGGGCCGAGACTTGTGCCGTCGATGGCGATGCTTGTCCTTTCGATCTCCTCGCCATCCGGGGAGGGAACAGTCGACGGCCGAGAAGTCATCGATGGTGGACGGTCACCGGAGGGTTGACGATGGTGGTGCAACTTCGACGGTGCCGGTTCCGATGACGTCGATGCTATCGATGACGTTGGGGTGGGTGCATGGAAGAGGAGCCCCATCTTCTCCATCCTGGCTTTGCGACCCTTAGGTGTCATTAAGGCACATTTGGTGCAAGTCAGGACATCATGCTCACTACCCAAACACAATACACAAACCCTATGGGGGTCTGTGATTGACATAGTCCGGGTACAGTCCGGACAACGACGGAACCCCGTCGCCATGGCCTAAGGCCAAATTTAGCCGCGGGATCGGTAAGTGCCAATAGGCCTCAAGGGCCAAAATCGACGGCAGTCGATGAAAAAAACGGCAAAAAACCTTACCGGTTTCCGCGAAGGTGAGAAAAAGTTGTCGAAGGGAGACCCTGAGGGGCAAAATTTCTTCGGAAGAAAAACCGAATTCCTGTCAGGAACGTGGTAGCGAGCTCCTTTCACCGCGTGGCAACTGCTTGCGCGAGGAAAAAAGAAGACTGAGGGGAGACCCTGCTGCTGCAGGGTCAGTGCTTGCTGGGCATGCCCAGTAGGGCCAGTCAAAGTTCTGTTAAACTTGACCAGAAGTTTTCCGGTGGTGGGCTCCATCCTCGATGTCACCCATTTGTGAGGACAACCATCCTGCTTGTCCTGTGAGAACACATTTATGCTATACAAAATGTACCAGAGGTTCCTACAAGGTTATATCATCTTTTTTGCAAAAACGGCAATGAACACTCTCTAAGGTTCCCCTGTTTTGATACTGAAAGCCTGTAAATAAGGCAAGATGGGGACATAACCTTTTACAGGTGGTCTCTACTCTCTGGAACATCATCTTTGGGTTAGAATTTATATACCTCTTAAAAGAGAAGACCTGAGGGTGAGTTTCCAGGTCTGCCTCCCTCTGCAATTTCCTGCTTTTCTTATATAGTGGGACATAGGCCAGATTCCTGCAGCTTTAAACTAGCTGGAATAGAGATCTATAAACCCACCTTTTAAGATTGCTTTAAATCTTACCACTGGCTCTACTGAATAATCAATTGGCTGATCAACATTGAACCCATCTAAAATCCACCTGGGTTTACATTTTCCTAGTCATGGCTCAATGTTAATTCAAGCCTCTATTTGTTTTTTGTCTGTATCTTGTATCTAACTAAACTATAAGCTCCAAGGACCAGGGACTCTCTTTATGTATCTCTATACAGCACTGTATCCCACCTGGTAGTGCTACAACACAAAGATGATTAATAATAAAGGGGCTAGAGAACTGCCACCATGTTCAAAAGGATGGGACTTTTCTTTTTTCTCAAAAGTAGTGAAATTAATGGAACATTTTACAAGCATAAGAAGCTATGGCTACAATAAAATTATTTTGAAAAGTAAAAACTGAACAAGTTTCCAAAAGAAAAAAAGTATTGGTTGGTATACAGATAGGGCTACATTAAGGAAAAGGCCTAAGTGATTTAGAGATCACCAAATTTGGGTCTGGAAGGAATTACTTTTGCGGCTGCAGAAATGGCTTCAGAAAAGGAATATTAGTTCTTACCTGCTAATTTTCATTCCTGTATCATCACAGATCAGTCCAGGCTCTTGGATTTTGCCTCCCTACCAGCAGATGGAAACAAGAGAAAGTTTCACTGACACTGTACATAACCCAGTGAACCACCTGCAGTCCCTCAGTATTGACCTGTACACAAGCCAAGATGACAACAATCACCATAAACTTCTAAGCAAACTCCCTCCCCTCCAACGAGCCAGAGGAAGGTGAAGTTACTGAAAAAAACAATGGAGAACTTGTTTCTCAAATTTAACATAAGCGATCAGCATTGGAAACCTCCGACTCCGCACTATACACAAAGCAACAGTATGAGTGGCGGACGTTCCCCCCCCAGTAATTGAGCGGATCTCTGGACTGATCTGTGGTACTACAAGAACGAAAATTAGTTGGTAAGAATCAATTTTCCTTTCCCTGTACGTACCCAGATCAGTCCAAACTCCTGGAATGTACCTTAGCTCCCCTTAACTCGGGTGGGGCCTGGAGAGTTCCGCTTGTAGAACACTCACCAAAGCACATGGAAGCCAGAGCCCCAATATCCAGGCGATAATGCCTACCAAAAGTATGCAACAACTTCCCAGTAGCTGCCCTGAAAATAATGCGGAGACACCTGTTGTGGCTCAGCCCAGGAGGTCACCTGAGAAGTGTGTGCCCCTAACCTTTCTAGCACCCTTTAAAAGCATAAGTTGATTCGATCGCTTCTTTCAGCCACCGCACAATTGTGGCCTTACCTCCCTTCCTTGAACCACTCCACAGAACAAAGAGGTGATACAATCTACAAAGAGGTGATCTGATCTATGGAAATAAATAGTGACTTTTAGATACCTCAACAATGCACGCCTCCCATCTAAGAGCCTAAAGCTCCCCCACGTGAGGCATAGGGGAATCCAAATCCGGAAAAGCTGGAAGTTTATTTATTTATTTATTTGAAGCTTTTATATACCGAGGTTTAGCACATGCCTTCACCCCGGTTTACATTGGAACGAAACAATGATACATAGAATAATTTGAGAAACAAAAGTATATGCAACTAGCATATGGAGAAGGAAGTAACAGGAAATAACTAAAAAATAATTTAATTAAAATAACGAAAAAGAAAATAGAAACGAAAAACGAGGAAGGTATATACAAACTCGTGCTCTGAATACAAGAAAGTCTGAATGGGAAAAGAAGGAAATGAGGGGGGGATGGGGTAGGTAATGGAAGGAGGAAGGGGTAGGTATGCGGAGAAGAGAAGAGGGGAGAAGGATGGGAAGCTTAAGGCATCACAATTGTGGATTGCTTAAATCATTGAAAGTCTGGCTGAAGATCCAGGTTTTCAGTTCTTTTTTGAATGATTTATTTCGATGATAGTGGTGAGGTAGCATGTAGGGCGTTCCAGAGTTTAGGCCCCGCTATGGAGAGAGCTCTATTTCTGGTGTTAGTAAGCTTAGCCATGGGATATGTGGGTATTTCGAGTAGACGTTTTTCAGAAGTTCTGGTGTTCCGTTGAGGTTTGTGGGGGTGGAACATTTTACTGACTGCGGAGTTAACTGAATTGTGTAAAGCGTCATGGATGATCGTCAGGGTTTTGTATTCAATTCTCTGAATGATTGGTAGCCAGTGTAGGCTTTTTAGTATTGGGGTGATGTGATCCGATTTTTTATTTCCGGTCAGTACTCTTGCAGCGGCATTCTGCAGTAACTGCAGCGGTTTTAAGGTGGATTTGGGGAGACCTAATAACATTGAGTTGCAGTAGTCTAAGCTGCTGAAGATCAGGGATTGTAGAACTGTTCGGAATTCCTGATGGTGGAGGAGCGGCTTTAGGTGTTTTAGTACATGAAGTTTATAGAAACCTTCCTTGGTTTTGGCTGCTATGTGTGTTTTTAGGTTGAAATCTTTATCGATCCATACGCCGAGGTCCTTTGTTGAGCTTTTTAGAGGTATGGATATGTTGTTGATTAGAAGAGAGTTGTGGGCAATGGTTTGGTCTGAGACGTTTCTTCCAATGAGGATACATTCAGTTTTATTCATGTTTAGGCATAATTTTAACTTGTTGAGCATGTTTCTAATTGTGGTTAGGTGTTTGGCAGCTGTGCGAAGAGCGTCTTCTATTGAGTTGGTGACAGGTATGATGAACTGAATGTCGTCGGCGTACAGAAAGAAAGTTATTCCAAGACTGGAGATGAGGTGGCAGAGAGGAATTAGATAGATGTTAAAGAGGGTGGCCGAAAGGGCAGAACCTTGTGGTACACCGGTGTCTAGAGGGAGGGGTTTTGATGAGATGTTGTTCATAGTGACCTTGAAGGATCTGTTATTTAGGAAGGAGGTGAACCATTTGAGGGTGAAGCCGGAGAGGCCGATGTTTGAAAGGCTAGATAGAAGGATTTTGTGATCTACAGTATCGAATGCCGCGGAGAGGTCTAGGAGTATTAGGAGGTGGTTAATCTTGATGTCGGCACTTCTTAGAATTTCATTAGATAGGTTGGCGAGAGAAGTGTTTCCGTGCTGTGATTTTTTCTAAATCCGTGTTGATTCGTGTGAAGTATGTTGTATGAATCAAGATGTTCGTTTAGTTGGGATAAAACAGCTTTTTCTGTCAATTTGGCTAGTAGGGGTAGATTGGATATGGGGCGGTAGTTATTTGGGTCTGACGGATCTAGGTTCTTCTTTTTTAGAATGGGAGTGATGGTTGCAGATTTTAGTTCGGTTGGGAGTTCGCCTTCTTCTAGTGATTTGTTAAGATGGCGGCTAAGGTGGGGGCGATGATATGTGCCAATCTTTGAGGTTCCGCGTCGGGATTGAGTCCAGTTCATGACGCCAGGATTTATTTTATTTAGCATTTTTTCGGCTTCAGTGATGGAGACAGGGTTGAAATGTGACCACTGGGGTATATTCTTAGATTCTAACCAGTCTTCTGTGGTAGTAGAATTGTTGAGAGAGCTTATTAATCTGTTGATTTTGTCATTGAAGAACGTGGCGAGGTTTTGAGATAAGTTGGTATCAATGTTGAGTGGGTAGTAGAGTTTTTGTCCTCTGTGAGGTTTTTTACGATGTTGAATAAGGCATTTGAGTTGTTAGAAGAGTTTTTAATCTTTTGGCTGTAGTAGTATCTTTTCGTGTTTGAAATCGTGCTTTTATAGATGGCAAGGTGAGTGCGGTATCTTTGTTGGTTAGTTGGGGACATCGATTTTCTCCATTCTTTTTCCAATTTTCTGAGGTTAGATTTCATTGATCTTAGGTTGGAGTCAAACCACGGGTTTTTTGTCGTTTTTTAGTTTTCGCTGTCTAGTTTTCACTGGGTTTATATTGTTGGCTGTTAGTTTGGTTAGATGGTGCCAAGACTGAGTTGCTCTCTTGGAGCTGGAGAGGTCGAGGTTAGAGATTTGTTTTCCTAGTTCTTTTTGTAGTTTGTCTGGATGAAACTGTGGTCTGAATTTGAAGGAAGAGGAGATGTTTGCATTAGTTGAGATACTGGGTTGTAGTTGAGATTTACAGTGGATGAGGAAGTGATCAGACCAGGGGACTGGGTTGGCTGAGGTGTAAGTATTTAAGAAGTGGTGGCTAGTGAAAATTAGGTCAAGAGTATGACCCGCTTTATGAGTATGGGTGTTCACTTGTTGAGTCATGTTGAAACTAGATAGCATGTCCAGAAGGGTTTGGCAGCTATGAGTTTTTTTGTTGAGGTCTGTGTGGAGGTTGAAGTCGCCCAGTATAATGGTAGGTTTTTTTGTGCTGATGTTTGAAGATAGGTATTCCAGAAGGGGGGATGGGTCATCTTCTAAAGGTTTGGAGGGCAATAGACTAGGCATATTTGAAGGTGTTCTGAGTCAAAGAGGGCGATTTCGTATTTCTTTGGTAGGTTGTTGGAGATTTGTTTGATTGCGAGCACTTTTTTTATTATTAGTAAGAGGCCACCTCCTCTTCGGGCTTTACGAGGAAAGGAGAACAGGTCGTAGTTGTTGTTAAGTAGTTGGTTTACGAGAACTTGGTCGGTGGATTTGAACCAGGTTTCTGTAATAGCTATGAAGTCTGGATTATTGTCTTGAATTAGGTCATTTATTAGGATATATTTTTTGGTTAGGGATTGAGCGTTTATTAAGAAGAAGGTCAAATAGGTTAGGTTTCTGAGGTTGTTCTTTAGGGGGATGTTGATGAGATGGTTGGATTTTCGTTGCATATGGTTCATGTTTGAGTTGCTTGGTGGTGTGTTAGGCTTCCTGTTTTGAATGCTTGTTGTCGTAGTTTGTGGGTGTTTGAATTGAGATCTTGAATGAGAGACGAGGTTATTGTCTTCATAGGATTGATGAATGTATGGTGGGGTAGCTAGATAGCGTTGGTAAGAGGCGTCATGGAGGGGTCTGGAGAGATAGAAGGTGGAAGCGGAGACGTTTTGGGTGGGAGACATTGGGAGTGTGAAGAGAATGGGAGCACGAATGGGTAGGTTCCTATTGCGTGCGACGCCAGGCACGTGATGATTATGTACGAGCTGTGATTTAAATTGCCCTTTTAGGCGCGGCAATTCCGAAGTCATCGGTGGTGCTGATGTATATGGGTAGACCTAGACCGGCACCAGTAGGTGAATTGCTTATAAGGCCTCGTGACTAGCGGAGGGCTGCTGGAGGTATGGCAAGACTGAAAGCCTTACCCCGATGGGTCACAGAACCGGATGCGCGGCTCTGTCTCCAGTTTGGGTGGATGAGGAAAAGACTTGACGGACGGTGATGAGGTAAGAGTGAATGCTGGAAAGGCTGTATGTGAGGATGATTGAAGGATATTTATGTTTCAGACAGTAGACTCCTATATCACTGTACCTTACGGTCAGCAATACTTAAGGGATATCACTTTAGATACTTCTGTGTATAATGGTCGGGGCTTCCTCGGGGCTGTACGAAGGGGCGAAACAAAGGGGCAGGCCCCTTTGTTGCGCTCCTTTGGTGCGCGACGCTGGCGCGCGGCGCCGTAGGGAGAGGATTTTTAAACTTCCCTCTGCTGCTGTCTGATTGGCCGGAACGGGCTGGTGGGCGGGACTTCGCGCCGTGGGGCTGCTGCTCTGTGAGGTCGGCGATCAGGCTCGTCGGGGGGAAGGGAAAATTTAACAGGCCTTACCCCGACGGGTCTGGGCGCCGATCGCGCAGGCCTCCCTCCTCCGAAGAAAGCAGGTGTCAGCTTCAGGTTTGTATGAAAGGGCGGCTGGCAGGCAGACAGACGCAGCGCCGGAGGGAGAGGATTTTTAAACTTCCCTCTGCTGCTGTCTGATTGGCCGGAACGGGCTGGTGGGCGGGACTTCACGCCGTGGGGCTGCTGCTCTGTGAGGTCGGCGATCAGGCTCGTCGGGGGGAAGGGAAAATTTAACAGGCCTTACCCCGACGGGTCATTTTGTTCTATCAGTCTGTCTGACTGATAGAACAAAATGACCACATATTAGGCAGAAAAGAAGGCACCATGCATAAAGATACCCCCAAATCAGACATCTATAGGAAGGGATTGTGGAGCTCCAAAATTCTCCTGGCTGAACAAATAGCCATCATAAAGAACACTTTAAGAGTGAAGTCCTTAACCGTAGCCCTCTTTGGTGGTTCAAAGTGAGCTTCACACAATCCTCCTAGGACTAGATTCAGATTCCAAGAAGGACAAATGCTCCGCATTTGAGGACACAAGTTTTTAGTAACCTGAAGGAACCATATAACATCCAGATATGCAAACAGAGGATAAGCTTACACCTTATCCTGGAAACAACTCTTTAATTCCAAGGTCAGTCCCTTGACCAGAACCTTCCTGTAGAAAAGCCGAAATATGACACCGTAGCCTGAACAGGCTGAGGCTGCACTCAGTCAAGAGCAGATCAGGACTCGAGGACCCTCCAAATTCACACATATGTCAAAGGATGTAGGTGGCTACCCAGCCTGCAATAAGGTGGAAATAACTGCTTCAGAATATCCCCTCCATCTCAGTTGTCTCCTCTCAGAAATGAAGTGTGAGACATAAGTGAGCTGCCTGACCCGAAGAGTTTATAGATGTCTGAACCTTAGCAGCCCATCTATGGCCATGTTGAATAGATCTGGAAACCATGGTTGACATGGCTACTCCAAAGCTACCAGGATGACATTGCCCAGACGTTTCTCTATTTGTCACCAGAGGCCACAGAGGGAAGACAAAGAAGAATCCCTTGAGTCCATGGAAGCACCAGAGCATTGATTCCTTCCATACGGTGTTCTCTTCGGCGGCTGTAAAATTGTGATGCTTTGGTGTTCTCTTTGGTTTCAATTAAGTTCATAAGGGGATACCCCCATCTTCCGTGAATGAGACACATCGCTGCCTCAGACAGCTCCCATTCCCTGGAGTCTAACTTTCCACAACTGAGAAAATCTACCTAAGCATCCATTCCGGCACCTAAGCCACTCCAAGTGCTGCTCTGCCCAGAGAATCAACTCCCAGGCCTCTCAAGCCACCACCTGATTCTTGGTTCTGCCTTGACGGTTGATGTAGGCCATGGCATCACATTGTCCTTTAGAATCTGTACTGGATGACCGCATAACCATGGCAGACAGGCAAGCAATGAGAAATGCACCTCTGTTGTCTCCAATTAATAGACCATGAGGCCTCCTGTATCAACCACTGGCCCTGCGCCGTCTGATCTTGACACACTGCCTTCCATCCGGAGACGCTTGCATCAGTGATGACTTAGCCAATCTGGAACTTCCAATTCCGCACCACGCTCGAGATTAGTGAGAGTAAGCCACCACGAAAGACTGTCCCCTGACTTCCCCCCTCTAATGGAAGAAGACAATGACTCTTCCAATAACAGATACCAGTTGCAGAGGCTGTATATGCATAAATGCCCAATGTATTAATTCTAATGTCGATGCCATAGAACCCAGGATCTGTAAATAGTCCCAGACCCTGGGCACCAAAAGCTCTAGCAGATGCCGAATCTGACTCTGCAATTACAGCAATCTCTCTCTGTGAAAAACACTCCGGCAGCGTGTTGAACTGAGCCCCCAGATACTCCAGAGTTTGAGAGGACTAAATGGCTAGGTTCACCACCCATCCTAGAGACTTCAAGCACATCGGTACCTTTTATACAGATTGTCAGAGGTCCTCTGATTTTGCACAAATGAGCCAGTCGTACAGACATGGGTGCACCAACACAACCTCCCTTTTGCAATACTGCCACCACCACCACCATGACCTAGGTTGAAGGTACGCAGAGCCGTCGCTAGACGAAGGGAAGGGATCGAAACAAAAAATGTTCCCTTAGGACCATGAACCTCAGGAATCTCTGGTGCTCTGGCCTGATAGCTATGTGCAGATATGCCTCTGTCAAGTCGAGAGATGCCAAGAACTCTTCCTTGCGAACCGCCACTATGATATAAAGAGTTTCCTCTGCCACTGGCTCCTCTTATTCCCAGTCTAACTACCCCTGTTTTATTGTAACTTTCGCTATCTTCTTGGTTATGTTAACGTTATTTCTCCTTGTTCCATGTAAACCAATATGATATGATCTGTATCATGAATGTCTGTATAGAAAAGCACTAAAATAAATAAATTAATTAATAAATGATGGACCGCAGAGTTGGACTTTGGAATCTCCATACAGAAACATGGAACCTTAAGAGCCGCATTTAACTTCTTTAAATCCAATATTGTCCAAAACTTCCCTTCCTTTTTTTTTTTTTTTGGAACTATGAAATAGATAGAACATAGGAAAATTGGCTCTCCCCCCCTTTTAAAACTTGCCTCTGGGGCATTCCACTGAAGGCCAATTAACTTTTGAATTGGATACGAGGGGGAAGAAATAGGATGCTTAACTTAAATTGACCTCCAGGCACACTGAGCAAGTTCAGG
This sequence comes from Rhinatrema bivittatum, assembly GCF_901001135.1. Classification (NCBI taxonomy): domain Eukaryota; kingdom Metazoa; phylum Chordata; class Amphibia; order Gymnophiona; family Rhinatrematidae; genus Rhinatrema; species Rhinatrema bivittatum. Next base: position 647,688,373 of record NC_042616.1, on the reverse strand, counting down.
ATCTGAGCCAACAATTCAGGCCACACTGACCGGGTTCAAGGTCTGAGCCGACAAAGTAAGCAAGACATCTCTGTGAAAAAAGAAAAAAAATTCTGAGCAGAGTCTGATGCAGCTCTCAATCAGATGTAATTTCTCTCTCTTCTAGACGTGAGAAAGCCAAATCCTCATCGGAATCCTCTGATGTCTCTTGATCCACATCCCCTTGAACATTACCAGGGACAGCCTCCCTACAGCGTTTGCCTGCCGTGACTGAAACAGGAGGCTCACGCACACAATCCCTACATAGTAGGTTGCATCACCTTCACTGGGCATCCCTGCAGAAAGGTCTGCAGGCCCTGGAAACATTCCACCCAGGAGGAGGATGGATCTATACTGGAGCTCATAAACCCAATCTTGCTCTCTCCAACCTCTCTCTTGTGGAAGTTTCTGCCATCGGGAACAAGGGGAGGAGGAGAATGGACTATTGCCTCACCTCCCATTCCACTCCCCTCCAAAGACACAATAGACAGAGGAGATGCAACATGAGCAAAAGCTGTAGTAGTCAAATCACTGAGCATTTAAACAGCACTGACACAAACGGAGAGAAAATGAGGATTGAACTGCTCTCAGACAGCAAGCCTCGTAGATAACAAGGTACTTGGACTTGTTCATCCATGGCACCTAGCTCTCCTGAACTTTGGCTCTAGGTGGCCCCCTACACGCATACCAATTCCACCTGAGTTTATGTGGACATCCCTTCAATATGCGCTCAAGACTAGGTCGCAGTCATACGCACAAGAGTACTTGCGTAAATATGTGCAGCAGTCTAGGTTGCAGTCTTATGCGCTCAACTACCTGTGCAAATACTTGCCCTCAAGTCCCTAATAAGCAAAGCCTTCTTGCACCTTCAATGTGTTTAAGCCTGGATCTGTTCAATATCTGGCACTGAAAATCACCAAAGGCTTTAAATACTTCTCAACAGCTTAGGCCTCTTGCCTCCCTGCCAGCAGATAGAGACAGTTTCACTGATACTGTACATAACCCAGTGTGCTACCTGCAGTCCCCTCAGTAATTCTTTGTCTCCAGCAGATGGTGTGAAGACCTGCAGTCTGGAGTATAAAAAAATAAAAAAAAAAAGAAAAAGACCAGCCGAGAATCCCTGGAAACTGGGGTCGCCAGCATCCCCCACTGCCTGTTCCACTAAACAAGCTTTGTGCATGAGCAAATTAAAACCAGAAGACATCTTCCAGAACCAGAGACTCCTACTTGGTACAAGTGCCTCTCTGCACCTCCATGGGATAGAGAACCGCTGGCAATAGTTGAGGAGGGGATTCCCACTGATGCTGACAATGCTAGAGAATCGAAAATGGACGCCATTCCCACGCCGACAGGGCTCCCCTAAAGTACCTTCCCCACCAGGGATGCACACAGAATACAAGCCGTCCTGAATTTAGGTGCGACTGTGAGTCTACACATGAATGGCACTGTCTGCCTCACATCATTGCCATGTGGCCCGAGCAGCGCACCGCTATCACCACTCTTTTTACCTGAACCAGAGGAAACCCACAGGTGACCAGTTAGTTCTGAAGCAGCAATCAAGGACCTGAGTAACCGACAATGATTCCACTGCCTTCCCGGTTGCTCTTGCTGTAACTAGCCCCGGAACAGAAATTCAATACTTCCCTGCTCAGACAGGACCAGAAATGCAGGGATGCCAGCAGAACCAATGCTGCCTCATGGGGCAATGGGCATCCGGATCACCAGACATACACCCCACGGAATCTTGTAGCGAGCAGCCATCAAGGGTCACTAATCCCCCTACTCATCACCTCAAAACAGGGGGGATGGCTCCACCAGGAACTAACAACCCCCTGAGAGGGGCTTTTTCTTTTTTTATATACTCAGGAGTGCACTTTTTTAACAACATCTACCATCTGCTGGAGACAGAGAATTACCGAGGGACTGCAGGTGGCACACTGGGTTATGTACAGTATCAGAGAAACATTCTCTGCTTCCATCTGCTGGCAGGGAGTCTGGACTGATCTGGGTATGTACAGGAGAATAGTGCTTTATCAACCTCCACTGAGTCATCATGCACAGCACGCTGTTACAAAGCCAGAAGGTGGGTTTACTCTAAGGACTTCTTGGTCTTCTTTTAACTTATCCAACTAGATAACTATCTAGTGCATGCAAATCTATTTCATGCATATTCATTGTAGCTATTCTGAAAAACCTGGCCTGTTTGTGGCTCTCAAGGACTGGAGTTGGCCACCCCTGTTTTAGGAAATAGAGAAATTACTTACCTGATAATTTTGTTTTCCTCGGTATATTTTATTTATTTCGTGATTTTTTATATACCGCAGCACGTTAATAACATCACCTCGGTTTACAATAAACAATAAATCAGCAACAAGCTTTACAGTAGTGTAGACAAATGGACTCAGCACCAATGGTTATGCTCCCCTGCCAGCATATGGAGACAGTCAGATTTCAAAGCAGACATCACCCTAGATACACCCCTGCAGTGACCTCAGCCTTTCAGTATTCTCTTCAAAAGAATACCTACAGTACTGAATGTAATCCACTTTGAAGTGCTGAAAAAAAAAGTGCGAAAAGCAGAATATAAAAAAAATATACATAAATAAAAGCCATTGTGGAATTACTATTGAAAAAAATTGATTTAAAATATTATTAAAAACAGACAACCAAAACTGTACTCAACCAAACATTGAACCCCAGTAAGAATACAGATGCCCTGATCTAGGGATTGGATGATTGCTTATCTGTAATCTCTTGGAATGGATATCCACTCCACGGGCGAAACCTTGGCACCGTTCTTGGGCAGCCATGTGTGGGATGCTGAGTCCATCTGTCTACACTAAGGCAAACAAAATTATCAGATAAGTAATTTCTCTATTTCCTAGCGTGTAACGAGATGGACTCAGGATAAATAGGATGTACAAACGTTATTCCCGATCGGGGTGGAAGGCTGCCCTCAGTCTGCTTAACACCACTCTTACAAAGGCTGCATCCTCTTGGGCCTGTACGTCTAGGTGACAGAACCTGGGGAAGGTGTGCAAGGAGGATCACGTCGCCGTTCGGCAGATATCAATCGGAGGCAGCAGTCTAGCTTCCACCCATGAGACTGCCTGAGCCCTAGTGGAATGAGCTTTAACCTGAAGGTAATGGCTTTCCTGCCTCTACAAAGGCTCCCGTAACCATCTTCTTAATCCAGCAAGCTATGATAGCCCATGAAGCTGGTTCGCTCCGCTTCCTTTCACCGTGAAGGACAAACAGGTGGGGCCATCTTTTGGACAGATTCTGAAACTTTCAGATACCGCACCAAAAGTCTACTGACATTCAAATGATGGAGGAGGCGATATTCTTCCGCTTCCTTGTGCTCATCTAGGGATGGCAACAAAATGCATTGATTCAAATGAAACTCAGAGACTACTTTGAGCAAGAAGGATTGAACGGTATGAAACTGTAACACTCCTGGAGTCATCTGGAGGAATGGTTCCTGACACAATGTCTATAGTTCAGAAATGCGATGTGCCAAGCATATAGCCACCAGGAACATCATTTTCAAGGTTAATAAACGCAAGGAAAGACTGTACAGTGGCTGAAAGGAGGGCCCTGTCAAAAATTCTAATACTAGATTAAGATTCCATAAGGGAACCTGCCACCATAGGTGCTTCACCCCTTTCAGAAAATGGGCCATGTCTGGATAAGCCCACATAAGAACATAAGAAATTGCCATGATGGGTCAGACCAAGGGTCCATCAAGCCCAGCATCCTGTTTCCAACAGAGGCCAAACCAGGCCACAAGCACCTGGCAATTACCCAAACACTAAGAAGATCCCATGCCACTGATGCAATTAATAGCAGTGGCTATTCCCTAAGTAAATTTGATTAATAGCCGTTAATGGACTTCTCCTCCAAGAACTTATCCAAACCTTTTTTGAACCCAGCTACACTAACTGCACTAACCACATCCTCTGGCAACAAATTCCAGAGCTTTATTGTGCGTTGTGTGAAAAAGAAAAAGGCAGGTTCCATTCACCTCGCCCCTGAAACAGGAGAGAGCAGCTACCTGGACCTTCAAGGAGTTAACGGTCAAACCTTTATTCAAACTACCCTGCAAAAATTCCAGAATTAGTGGGATTTTGACCGCCTGATCCGCACATATACTAGGGACATCGAGAACTTATGAGCCTAGAGTAAGGTGGCAATTACTGCCACAGAATATACTCGCTTCATCAGGCAAGCCCTCTCAAGGGCCAGACTGTAAGACAGAAAAGAGTCAGATCCTCATGAAGGACCGGTCCCTGCTGTAGCAGGTCCCTGTATGGTGGGAGGCACGAGGGGGGGGGGGGCATGGTATGCACATGTCCGCGTACCATGGACGCCTGGGCCAGTCTTGAGCTACTAGTAAGACTAATCCCCTGTGGTGCTCGATTCTGTGAATGACCCTACCTAGCAGGGGCCATGGAGGGAAGGCATATAGCAACTCTTCTTCCGGCCAGGTCTAAACGAGAGCGTCGATCCCCAGGAACCACTGACATGTTCTGTGACTGATGAATCGAGGAACCTTCGCATTGTGAGATGCGGCCAGCAGGTCGATGGAAGGGAGAACCCAGCGATCTATCAGCTGAAAGGCTTTGGCTGACAACGCCACTCTCCTGGATCCAGACTCTACCTGCTTAGAAAGTCTGCTCAGATGTTTTCTCTTGAAATGTGAGAGGCTGAGATCATCCGTAGATGTATTTCCACCCATTCCATAAGGAGATCTATCTCCTGTGATACTTGCTGGCTCTTGGTTCCACCCTAATGGTTGATGTAGGCTGCTATTGTTGCGATGTCCAACATTACACTGACCGCTTGACCCTGGAATCTGTGGCTGAATTGTAGACACACCAATCTGATGTTGATGTTCCACAGGGCTTCTTCCTTGGTCCAATGTCCCTGGACCATCAGTTCCTGACAATGAGCTCCCCAGCCCTGGAGGCTCGCGTCTGTTGTGAGGACCAGCCAGTTCTGGGAGGACAGGGGTACACCCCTGCTCCGATGAGCTTCCTGTAGCCACCACTGGAGCAGATAGTATACTCCCATCCGTAAGTGGAGATGAACTGAATAGTCTTGAGATTGCAGGTTCCAACGTGACAGTAATGAGGGTTAAAGTGGTCACATGTGTGCCCTTCCCATAGCACTACCTCCAGGGTTGCCACCATCAAACCGAGAATTTGGAGAAAGTTCCACACCATTGGGCATATCATGCTCATCAACTGACGCACTTGGGACATCAACTTCCTTATCTGCTTGGTCGGAAGGAAGACCTTGCCTTGCTTGGTGTTGACCCGGACTCCCAGATATTCCAAGGACTGGGAGGGCTTGAGACTGCATTTGTCCAGGTTTATGAGCCAACCAAGTTCCTGAAGCAAGGTGGTCACTCTGTTGGTCACCCAGAGGCTCTCTTCCATGGACTTGGCCCACATCAACCAGTCATCCAAGTATGGGTGCACCAGGATTCCCTGTTTTCTCAATGCTGCTGCTACGACCATCAAAATCTTGGAAAATGTTCTGGGGGTGGTGGCTAGGCCAAAGGGCAGGTCCCAGAACTGATAATGGTGACCCAGTACCTCAAAGCATAGGAAACATTGGTGTTCTTGTTGGATTGGAATATGTAGGTAGGCCTTGGATAGGTCCAGGGAGTTTAAGATCTCTCCCGATTGTACAGCCATCATCATGAAGATTAAGGTTTCCATGCAAAACAGATTCACTTGTAGATGTCAGTTGACGCTCTTGAGGTCCAGGATGGGGCGAAATGAACCTTCCTTCTTGGGAACGATGACATAGAAGGAATAGCCCCATATTTTCCTGGGGCGCAGGTACTGGTATCATAGCCCTTATCCTGAGGAGCCTTAAAAAAGTAGTCTCCATTGCCTGGTTCTTGTGCTGGGCATGGCAAGGACACATCATGAATATGTCCCGAGGAGTGCTGTGAAATTCCAGCGCATATCTTTCTCATATGACCTCCAGTACCCATTTGTCTGAAGTGATCTCGACCCACCTCTGGTAGAAGAGGGATAGTCGACCCCCTATCTCCTCGTTCCGAGGGTGAGTTGGCAAATTTTCATTGGTGCTTCAGGACAAACCTGAACCAAACCTACCCCTCTCTTGGGCTATCGACTATGAAAGGACAGACTTTCCAAAGGGCCGAGACTTCTGAAATGTCTAGTTTCTATAGGGACAAAAGCGTTGGGAGCCCCTAGATCAATCCCTAATAGGCGAGGGGCACTGTACCTGCTTTCTCTTATCTTCTGGTAGCCGGGGAGCTGGAAATTTGCTCCATTTACTGGCCAGCTTTTCCAATTCGCTTTCGAAAAGAAGTGATCTTTAAAGGGCATCTTTGTAAGATTTGCCTTTGAGGTTGCATCTGCTGACCAAATTCCACAGCCATAGTTGTCTTCTGGCCGTTACCACTGAGGCCACTCCTCTGGCTGAAGTACGGACTAGATCCAAGTCCATGTCTGCTAAAAAGTCGGTGGTGAGTTCCATAACCGCTCTGGAATAAACCAGAGTCATCTACCTCCTGAGAGAGAAGTAGGCACGAACGAGCTACCAGGACACAAGAAGCAATCTGTAAGGTCATTGCTCCAGTGTTAAAGGCCTGTTTAAGGATGGACTCAATCAGTCTATCGTGCACATCCTTTAAGTACACGTCTTCCTCCATTGGGATAGGAACCTTCGCATTGTGAGGCACAGACCAGTGCATCCACTTTAGGGAAACGCAACCACACTCACTGCCAGATCCAGTGGGTATAGCGCTTCTAACCTTCGTCCCCCTTTAAAACTTGCTTCTGGGGCATCCCATTCCAGGTCAATCAACTCGTGGATGGCTTCCAGTACTGGAAAGTAGCAAAGGGCTTTCTGTAGGGAAATCAGAGTGGGGTTCTTCTTTGGTTCCATCAGAGTCTGCCGCAGGAACTCCCAGCATCTTCAGGGTCTGGGAAACCAGGGCTGGCAATTCATCTCTACGGAAAAACTAACATGATCTGATATGGTTCTAAACCAGGGGGAATTTCCTCATCTTCCAAAGAATCTGTATCCTTCTCTTTGTCTATGCCATCTGCATCCCTGCCATGGATACCCTTGGTGAGGCGAGGCAGGCCTCGAGGTCTGATAGGACTAGGAGAGGGAGGGTTTACCAGCTGAGGTTCCATCCGGACAGGGGCAAGTGAGATAGACTGCGCCTGTATGAAGACTTGAAGGCCCTGGAAAAATTCCACCAACAAGAAGGCAGCAGGGTCCATGCCTAGCCCAGGAGGTACTGGGGTAGGTGCTGCTGAATTTCCCTCTCCCATGGATGACCCAGTCCTGGGGGTACTCAAATCTGGGGTACTTCCAGTTATGGTAGTGGCTAATCCATCCTCTGAATGGAAGGAGTCGGGCGTAGCAAAGTCTTGGGAGGCCAACACTCCCTGGGCTTCCTCACAGTGCTGACATCCAGGTCAGATTGTGAAGCCCTAATATGACAAGCAGCACAGAAAGAAAGGCACATGTTTTGTGGCTGCTGGAGCCAGTGGCGGCAGTAACTGTGAGTTCTGTGGGCTTACACTTAAAATTTCACGTGCATAGATTTTGTGCGCCTAAGTGGGACCTGGTGAGGCGTACGCACAAGCCCATGTGCCCAACTTTACCTATATGCTGCATTGAGTGTGTATGTATGCATGCAACATTATGCACACAGCATATGTGCAGAGCCGACCACACTGCGCATACAGATATTCTATGGAGGGCAATATAGCATGCACAAAGATGCGCGCAAGATGGCACAGTCGCAACCTACCACACGGTGTACTGACCAAGCCTAAGGCGGGGCCTAGCCCACTGGGGAGGCCATTCAAACCACTCAGAAGCCTACGTCTCCTTACCCCAATGGGATGGAAATATCATCGGTATGGCGTGCTGAGCAAGGAGACCAGAGGAAATCTTACCGAAACCCTTCCAAATGTCTGAATCGGGAGGGAAATCTTCTCTCTCTTGCTTTTTTTTTTTTTTTTAAACTTACCTAGGCTCCGCGCTTACTGGCTGAATACAGAGATGGTCTCCAGCTGTGGGGGGAGAGGGCTTTGGCCGTCACCACTGTGCTTAGCTTCCTGTACCTGCTGCCTTTCAGCTGCTTAAGTAGCAGAGTATACGCCGGAAACCGGCTACCGGACCAAGGCACACCTCTGAGGGATGTCTGAATTCGCCTCAGGAATTCTCAACTGGGGGACCTTTAGGTATCGCTGCAGGAGAGCGGGGCACAATTTTCTCTCAAATTTAAATGTAGAAATTCTTTCAAAAAGTAGAGCAGTCCCCATAGGGAGAGGTATCTCCACCATCTGCTGGAGACAGAGAAATAATAAGGGCTGACCTCACTGCAGGGGTGTATCTAGGGTGAAGTCAGCTTTGAAATCTGATTCGTGTCCGCCTGCTGGCAGGGGAACATAACCCATTGGTCCTGAGACCATCTGGATACATGCTAGGAAGTCTTATTACTAAAAACAAACACTAAGAGGTCCATATTCAGCAGCTGTGTGGTCAGCTAGTTAGCTGGATAAACTTATCTGGCTAACTCACCCCATATGCTCAGTGGCACAGCTGCTCCACTGAATATATCCAGCTACCTTAAAGGTAGCTGGAAAAGTTTATCCAGTTCATTTTAGGAGAGGTCTTCGGGCTGACCAGAGTTAGCCAGATAAATAAGCCAGCTAACTCTGAATATCGGAGTTAGCCGGATAATTTAATTAGGTAACTCCTCCCCCATAATGCCCCTTACTTATCTGATTAATTTCTAGTCGGCTAACATATTATTCAGCTAGAATTTAGATGGATAAGTTCCCAAATCTTCTGGATAAATTATAAGATATTCGGCTAAATGCTTTTCAATATGGACCTTTAGTTTGTCAACTGCAAGTTTGACTGCCCGTCAAGTTTCTCTTCAAGTCTTCAACTTTTTACAATATTCTCTTTCAATGCAAAATAAGGTTAATTTTGTCATAGTCATTAAAGCTCTTATGTAGTGTAAACTCATAAGTGAAGCAATCAGGAAATATACATTTTGAAGTAAATAAAGCTATACACCTTCCCTGCAGTCAACAATGATTCTCATACAACAAAAATGCTTTCATGTACATAGTGGTAAACTGAGGCCACGCAACAATTTTTAGAACATGGTTGACAATGGCGACTTGTATACAGAATGAATTGGTATGTTATGGTGTGTGGAAATTTAATAGCTCCCCTTCTACACTTCTTCTAATGCTGAATCCCCACCACCTCCCTTCCCTCTCCCCTAAACTATTACTTCTATCTTGGAATTATTATGAAAGTTTTACAATGACCAGATGGAGATATAGGTTATTCATGCAAACAATTCAGTCTCTTGTTCTAGGAACAAACTATTATGAAAGCAGTTTTTATATTTTATGGTATAATTGAATATTCCATTGACATTTCAGTACTTAATTTTAAATCATCCTAATCTCTTTCAATGACAGATTAGCTAAGTACCATAATGTTAAATATCTGCTGTCTTAAAACCAGAAAATATTTCTTCAGAGAATTTGTACACATAAGACCATCATATACCACAGATAACGCTTATAATTAAATCAATACAAAAGCCTCCTCTTTTATAATCATAGGTGCTATACATTTTTTTGTATTGAATTAAAAATGTTCAATGAATAGCTCAAAGAACTCATTTAATGACAATAATGTAAATGTACTTCTCTTCATCCTTATTGCTCCATCTGCAAAAATACTGCCTGGAAAACAGTAACCATGCCTAGGAACACTGGCCAAGGGTTTTTGAAAAGAGTTCTTCATTAGGGGTTTTGAATCTTCAATATTTGGAATCATCTTCATGATAATTTATTCTAATGCAGGATCCCCCACCTTGCCAGTCAATATTAATCTGTTCAAGCACAATGCAATGTAAATCTTCAGAGGAATGCCCTGTGCCACACAAGTGATGCTTCCATCTTACAAGTGTTGATACAGCTGCAGTGCTCCAACTATCCATGTTTTAATTACTCTACATTTCTTCTTACATATTCCTGCAGCAGGCAGGTGTTACTGAATGACATACACAACAATCACTGATCTATAGTCCATTGTACTTCCAAGCTAGATTGTAGGTCCATATAAAGGACAGTTGGTGTGGCCCTCCCACTTTGGGCTCAGGCTCACCCAATCAGGACTGCCTGATACCAGAAGAGACCTAAAGTTTGTCCGACGTTGATCCCTTCCCTGCAGCAGGAAAGGAGGAGAGGGCCACCGTGGGATCCCAGCCCTCCTGAAGCAAGGCCACCATGCAAGTCCATCTACACAGCGAAGGAGAGGGCCCGACGATGCAAGATCACTGTAGGATCTAATCCCATGGTGGTGGAAGGGGTATGGTGTTGAGGGTGTCTGTGTAAGACAGAGACTGGCAGCCTGGGTGCATGTGTGACAAAGTCAGCAAGAAAAGGAAGATAAGAGAGAAAAGTAACAGAAAGAGACCCTTGAAAAGGAATTAGGAAAAAACCAACAAGGGAAAAAAAGATTTTTTCTCAAAATAATTTTTATTGTAATTTTAAATAAATACAAAAATAAAGGACAACTTACAAAAATCAAAAACACAATACAAAAACCATATCAAACAAATATCCCAATATATAAACCATAGTATCAATCAAATATCCCCAATCACACAACTTTCATACATTTCTTTCCACCCATTACATAAACCTCCATTTAAGACCAGTAATGTTTATAACCAGAATCAATCAAGCCAGCTTGTAAATCCTTAGGGAGTATCGCGTAATAGGCTTGCCAACAAGCACAATACAATTTATCAGGTTTACGTGTACCGCTAAGGAAGTCCATAGATTCCATTTGTAGAAGTAATATCATTCTATTTGTCCACGCTGCTAGGGTAGGTATAGCCATTGGGTCAGTCCAACCTGCCAAAATGGTCCTACATGCTAGCATAATAGCCATGCGCTCAAATTTCTGTTTTGAAATGTTGCCTGGTGAGTCTGATAAGTGAGAGCTATCTAATAATATTTGCCCAGTAACAGGTATAAGCACATCTGTACATTTGGCAATCGTATGAAAAACAGAATCCCAAAAGGTAGTTAATTTTGGACAAGTAAACAATCGATGATATAATGTACCAACCATTGTTCCACACTTACTACACAAAGAAGTAGAAGTCAACTTCATTTTATTTCTTCGTATATCATCGTAATAAAAACAGTGAAGTATTTTAAATTGGACTTCCCGTAATCCTAAATCAGGTAGAGACATGTACAATGTCTTAAAGCAATATTTCAAATAAGATGGTGTAATTTGTATTCCTATCATATTAGACCAACGAGATGCCAAGGAAACCAAACAGGTAACATTAATGAATTTCTTCACTAGTTTTCCCCAACCTGTGATTGAGGAAAAAAAAGATTAGAAAAATAGACAGCTCAGAAACAAAGTTAAAAACTCAAAGTATATATTTTTTAACCTTTTAACAACTTGGAATATGCCATATTTGGGAATGTGCATTTCTTATATTTTTGAATTTTGCTCTTTAGAGTTCCACTGTTCAGAGTCTGGTTTCTCAGGCTATTTCAGTTTGTCTGCATATTTTTTGTTTCTAATTTGTAGTTACCCTTATTTCTGTATTAGGTAAGGATTGGTCTGTGTTTTTGCCTGTGTGTGATAGAGGTGCAGTATTTCTGCTAGCGTGCAGTTTCTCTGTAGGGATTTGTAGTAGTCTGACTTGCTCTGATTCTCCAGTAGGTGGTATATTAATGTTCTAGGACCTGGTGTAGTGTTTGCATTGCTGCTCTTTCATGCTGTTATTTGACCTCTAAGAGCGCGTGCTAAGATTTTATACTTTTTTTTTTTGCAGGGGTTTGTGTTACTTACAAAATGATTAGCATGGAGGGATTGTTTTGGCTGAAGTGACATCAGAATTTGAATACTTTTTTTCATATTGGGTTGCAATGTTCTGCTCTTCATATGTTCTTATGGTTATTGCTATTTTATTGTAGTTATGATCTCTGCCTTTCTGGAAAGAGGATTCATGAAAGGAATACATTGAGGTTCTACTTTTTCAGCTACTTTAAAGTGGATTACATTCTGGTACTGTGGTATTTTTCTGTTCCCTAAGGGTTAGGATCTAATTTGTGCCTGAGGCAATGGAGGGTGAAGTGATTTGCCCAAAGTCACAAGGAGTGGTAGTGGGATTTGAATGTTGGTTTCCCTGGTTTACAACCCTCTGTCTAACCATTTCTGTACAGTGACACTGAGGGTGGTCATACCCAAAGACAGAAAATGGGCCCTCCTGTTAGCCAGTTTCTCAGATTTTGCCGCTTTTGCACAGATAAGCAAGAATATAAGGTATAGGCTAGGAAGATGACAATTTCAAGATTATCATGCATTGTTAATGCTGGAGACAAAAACAGACACGAATTATTCGATTGGCTCTTTTACCAGTGGATGTGAATGACTTATATTGGAAAGGAAAATGAAATATTCTAAGTGTGATGTGTGTCTGACTGCAATAGTGGGGAATATATGGCAAGATAGTCTATCAGTGGCATAGCCAGAACTGATTTTTTGGGTGGGTTCAAGGTTAACATGGGTGGGTCGTAGGCATATAGGTCTGAGCCCTACTAGTAGTACTCTTATCAATAAATAGTGCCAGCATGCATCCTACAATGGGTTTCTAGGTAGTCTGCAACAACCATTATGTATCACGAGTGAAGCTTATTAAAATATTTTAACTCAATTATTTCAAGCAGTTACCAACATTAAAAATTCCTTATCTGTATTAATTTACTGTATATTTATTGCAGTTGATAAATATACAAGAATATCATGTAAAAAGCAAACACATTCAGATCCAATCAATCATATAATAAAATAAATATAAATAATTTTATGCAATTGAAACACTGCTCCCTGCTTCAACAGCAGGGGGAAAAGGGGAATTGGATTCAGACAATAACCAAGATGGCCCTGACTTCTACAATCTGAGATACTGATACACAGACATAAGGGATACTAGCTGAAATTTTTATGGGTATTCTCAAGGTTTGGGGATAACTGCACAGAGCAACAGTTACTACCCTTAAGAGAAATATGGGAGTAACCTGCAAGAGTGGCAATTACTACCTTAAACTTGCTGAGCAGACTAGATGAAACATTTGGTCCTTTTCTGCCATTGTTTCTAGGGTTAGGAAGTAGCAATACAGCTAGTTGAGTAATTTTCGGAACAATCTAAGCCACAATGCACACCTTCACAATTTTTGTGGCCCATGGTAAAAATCTGTTGTGCAGTCGCCCCTGCAAAAATGGGCTTTCCTATTAGCCAGTTTCTCAGGATTTACTGCATTTGCATTGATATACAAGAATTTAAGTTGCAGGTTAGGGGGATGGCAATTAGATTTTTCGATTGATAGAGGTTATCCTCAAAGGAGTTTTGACATGTTTATATGCGAATGTGACCTTTGATTACAGCCATTAATATGTCAAACAAACCTACAGTATATGTTTTAAGATACACAACACAAGCTGTGAAGGTTGCTTCAACTATTTACAAAAGGAAACCACTACAGTAATATAAATTGTGAAGGTAATACTACAGCACCATACTGCATATCAAGCCATATAAATGAAACCAAAATGGTGTCTAATTTACAAAAATGTATTAAATAATTCAAAACACCAAATATTTATACAAAAACCACATATCACATCATGATAAAATGCCTATTCATACCTATCAATCTAAAAACCCTCCCAATTATCACAGTACCAACTGCCCCGTCCCTACTAGGACCCTAGTTTCAACGACCTGTGTTGTCTTCCTCAATGGAAACCCACCCATTAAAATATCAAAACATTAAGTCAAAGACAACATAACATCAAATTATCACATACATCATACAATTTTTGTCTAAAGAAATAATTTTTCAAAAATTTCTTTTTCGATTAAAGGCTCTGAAATTACTTTTAAAATTGAAAAATGACACTGGAGTTCAAAACTCTTAAAATTATGTAGGGTGAGTGTATGTTCAAGACAATTTATTAAAAGAATTTTAATATTGTATTGGAGATTATTGTTAATCTTTATTTTTTTTTTCTGAGTGTTTAACTGAATTCAGGGTTGGAACAAGCAAGATAGTGTTGTGCATTTGGGACTGTTCCCAAATGTAACATATAGTATTGGTAGATATGCCTATATTTTTCTAATATATATTAAATTCTACTAATTAACTAAAAAAGTGAGAATATGTTTCATCTTCTCACTTTTTTAGTTAATTAGTAGAATTTAATATATATTAGAAAAATATAGGCATATCTACCAATACTATATGTTACATTTGGGAACAGTCCCAAATGCACAACACTATCTTGCTTGTTCCAACCCTGAATTCAGTTAAACACTCAGAAAAAAAAAATAAAGATTAACAATAATCTCCAATACAATATTAAAATTCTTTTAATAAATTGTCTTGAACATACACTCACCCTACATAATTTTAAGAGTTTTGAACTCCAGTGTCATTTTTCAATTTTAAAAGTAATTTCAGAGCCTTTAATCGAACAAGAAAAGACTAACATTATTAGGTTATTCCAAAATAGCTAACCGAAATTTATCCCGCATACTTACATATTATCCCAAAAGTATTCAAACTTCTATCCATGAACCTACCATTAGCCAATATTGCTAAAGGAATGTCGCACCTGTATTCGCCACTTCTGATGACAATCTTAAGTAAATTAAAGGTGAATTACAACATAAATATTAACATTCTTATATTTGAACAAAACACCCAAGCCAAAAAACTTCTGTATCTTAAAAACTCACACTTACTCCAAAACTTCTTTATTCCAAGTAAAACAACATTACTCAAACCCATTGAAAAACACCATGCATGCGTTTTTTTCAAAAAAACACATGGCGTTCCTTTAGCAATATTGGCCAATGTTAGGTTACAGTTGGAAGTTTGAATACCTTTTACTATGTTTTGAATTACTTAAAATGTTTTTTGTAAATTAGGCACCATTTTGGTTTCATTTATATAGTTTCAACTATTTACAAACATTGGTACATTGTATTCTGTATTTCAAGACCCATTGCTTAAGACAGAAGAAAAAAACATTAGAAATGTGGATGTTCAATCATGCGAACAATCGTTCCATTTAGAATGTCCATTTTCCTGTCCAATGTAATCCATGCAGCATGTCCCCGACTGCAACGGTGGGGAACATATGGCAAAATCTTATATACTGACATACAAGCAAGTTTAGAAGTAAAACGGACTATAGATATAGATAGACAAATGTTATATATATATATATATCTCATTCAGTGCAGCTACCCAGAGGTATATGTAAGGAGAACTAAAAGATTAAAAGATGGATAATGGAGCATCACAGCTGTAGCAACACTTGTAAGATGGAAGCACCACTTATGAGGCACTGTACAACTTTTGCACATTTCTTTGACTATTAAAATTAAATGTATTTATTTATATTCTGTTTTCAGGCACTTCAAAGCACATTTCATTCAGATACTGTAGTTATTTCTCTGACCCCAGAGGGCTCACAAAGTAAGTGAAGTGACTTGTCCATGGTCAAAAGGAGTGACAATGGGATTTGAACCCTGTCTTCCCTGGTTTGCAGCCCACTGCTCTAACCACTGGGCTAGTTGTGCTTGAACAGATTAATATTGACTGCCAAGTTGAGGATCTTGCATTTAGGATAAATGATTGCGCACAATTTCGGATATACACATTAAATACTGCTGAACCAAATGTAATGTAAAAAAAAAAGTAGAATGGTATAGTATAATGACATATTTGGGGTGTTTTTTTGTTTGCTTGGTGGTTTTTTAAATCACGAGTAAGAAGAGGGTGAAGCTGATTGGATAGGAAAATTGGTTCTTATCTGCTAATTTTCGTTCCTGTAGTACCACGGATCAGCCCAGATTCCTGGGTTTTACCTCCCCTCCAGCAGGCGGAGACAGAGAAGTTTTTGTGGACTCTGTCGTATAACCCTGAGGTGCCACCTAGAGTCTGTCAGTATTCCACTGTACCCAAGCAGAACGATAATAAACTGTCAAAACTTTACCTGAACAACCTCCACCAAAGAGCAGAGGTAATGAAAAATATGTAACTGACAAAACCCAAGTATGCCCAAAATCCTTACCCTGAAAAGGGGGGCATTAATTAACTTACAGCAAAATGATTCACCTACCACCGGCCGAGCGGACTCTCCCTGGGTGGGACTCTGGGCTGATCCATGGTACTACAGGAACAGAAATTAGCAGGTAAGAACCAATTTTCCTTTCCCTATACGTATCCGGATCAGCCCAGACTCCTGGGATGTACCAAAGCTTCCCTAACCAGGGTGGGACTGAGAGAGACCTGCTTGGAGAACACTAGCTCCGAAGGAGCCGGGCTCTGGTGCCCGGACATCAAGCCTGTAATGTCTAGTGAAAGTATGTGCAGATTTCCAGGTAGCCGCCCTACAAATCTCTTGAGGCGCCACCTGTTGGCATTCAGCCCACGAAGTCAATTGTGAGCACGTTGAGTGAGTCTTAAGTCCGACCAGAATTGGATGGCCCCGTACAAGGTATGTCGAAACAACAGCCTCCTTCAGCCAACGTGCGATAGTGGCCTTGGAAGCTTTATGACCTCTCCTGGATCCACTTCATAAGACAAACAAATGGTCCGAGAGACAAAAACTGTTGATAACCTTCAGGTAGTGCAACAACACTCTTTACATCCAGCTTCCGTAATGGCCTTTGGTGTAGAGGAATCCAGCCTCGCAAAGGAAGGCAGCTCCATTGACTGATTCAAATGAAAAGCAGAAACCACTTTCGGGAGAAAAAAAAGAGGGAACCGTTCTCAAGGATACTCCTGCATCAGAAATCCGTAAGAAAGGTTCTCTGCAAGATAAGGCCTGAAGCTGTGAAATACGCCTCACCGACGAAATAGCTATTAGAAACACTACCTTTAATGTAAGTTCCTTTAGTGTCGCCCATTTCAATGGTTCAAAGAGGGCATCACAAAGGGCACGGAGAACCAAATTAAGTTTCCACGAAGGACAGGGATTCCGGACCGGAGGGCACAAGTGCTTAACCCCACTTCAAAAAACCGAACCACATCTGAATGAGAGGCTAGAGTAACCCCCTGTACCTTACCACGAAAACAGCCTAACGCCACCACCTGAACTCGCAGGGAATTAAAAGCCAAACCCTTGGACAATCCGGCCTGCAGAAATTCCAGAACCTCCGGAATTGAGGCCCTGGACAGACGAAGTTACGCTCTAAACACCAGGATTCAAACACTCCCCAAACTCGCACATAAGCTCTGGAAGTGGAAGTCTTACGGGAGTGCAAAAGCGTGGCAATAACCGCAGGGGAATAACCCCTCATTGCCAACCTCTGCGTTTCAAAAGCCATGCTGCTAGACAGAAGCAATCTACCTCACCGAAACAGACGGGGTCCTGGTGCAGAAGAGCCGGAGACGGACGAAACCTCAGCAGACAGTCGACTGCTATATTCAAGAGATCTGCAAACAACAGGCGCTGTGGCCACTCCGGAGCTACCAGAATCACTTTGCCCGGATGAACTTCGATACGGCGCAGCACCTTTCCGACTAACGGCCTTGGTGGAAAGACGTACAATAGAACATCCCTTGGCCAGAGTAGGACCAGAGCATCTACTCCCTCTGCTCCCCTTTCCCAGCGCCGACTGAAGAATCGAGGAGACTTTGCATTGCAGTATGTCGCCATGAGATCCATGGAAGGCATGGTCCACAGAAGACGAAAAGCCTTGGAGAGTTCCCACTCCCCTGGATCCAACTGGTGTCGACTGAGAAAATCGGCCTGCATGTTGTCTACCCCGACGATGTGAGAGGCTGCTATCTTGTAAAGGTGTTGCTCCGCCCAGGTAATCAACAGCCGTGCTTCTGCTGCCACCAGACGGCTCCTGGTTCCTCCCTGACGATTGATGTAGGCCACCGCTGTGGCATTGTCAGAGAACTCTCACCGACCGTCCCTCCACTAGGGGGAACAAGGGCTTGTAAAGCCAACCGAACCACTCTGGTCTCCAAACGATTGATCGACCAAGAGGATTCCGTCTTTGTCCATTGTCCTTGCACCGCTGAACCCAGACACACTGCTCCCCATCCCGAGAGGCTGGAGTCCGTGGTGACCACGATCCAAGTGGGAATTTCCAAGTCCACGCCCTGACGCAAATGGGCTAGGCAAAGCCACCAATGTAGTCTGGAATGCACAGAGTCCGTCAGCGGTAAGCGAAGTTGAAACTGCTGGGACAATGGACTCCAGCGAGAGAGCAACGCTGATTGAAGCGGGCACATATGAGCAAAGGCCCGCGGTACCAGCTGGAGCGTGGACGCCATCGATCCCAGAACCTGCAAGTAATCCCAGGCCCTGGGCCGAAGCATGAACCTGAAGAATTCCACCTGGGTAACCAATTTGGAAATCCTCTCTTCTGTAAGAAAAACCTTGCCCAAGACCGTATCGAACCTGGCCCCCAGAAACTCCAAGGACTGGGAAGGAACTAGATGGCTCTTGTCGGGATTGACCACCCAACCTAAGGAGGTCAATCTCTGCAGCACTCTCTGGACCGCAGTCCTGCATAGGGTTTCCGATTTTGCGTGAATCAGCCAGTCGTCCAGATAGGGATGCACCAATATGCCCTCTCGTCGCAGGGCCTCCGCCACTACCACCATCACTTTGGTGAAAACCCGGAGTGCCGTCACTAGACCAAACGGCAGAGCACAAAATTGGAAATGTTGTCAGAGGATCATGAACCGCAGGTATTTCTGATAATCTGGATGGATAGGTTTGTGCAGATAAGCCTCCGTCAGGTCCAATGATGCTAGGAACTCTCCCTTGTGTACAGATGCTATCACCGAACGCCGAATTTCCATGCGAAAACGAGGTACCTTCAGCTTCTGATTGACCTTCTTCAAATCGAGAATGGGACGAAACGTGCCTTCCTTTTTCGGCACAATAAAATAGATTGAGTAACGCCCGTGCCTTAGCTCTCTGGCCGGAACCGGAATTATGGCACCCAGATCCTGTAAGCTCTGCAGGGTGTCTTGTACTGCTTGACACTTTTGACAGTACGTGCATGGTGATACCATGAAGCGGTCATGGATCGGACGTGCAAAATCTAAAGCGTAGCTGTGTTTGATTATACTTAGAACCCATTGATTTATTTATTTATTTTTAACTTTTATATACCGATGTTCCTGTATAGGATACATATCGCACCGGTTTACATGAAACTGAACTGTCGCCGAGGGGCGGATACAGTGAAACAAGTGGTACAATGAACATGCGGAAAACACTGAACATGTGGGACATTAGCAATACATTATGATATAGTAAAATAATATCATAAATGAAATGAAGGTAAAAATGGGTTACAATAATAATAATATAACAAGGTTAATAAAGAATAAATAAAATGACATAAAAATAAAATAAAATAGAAACAAAGGGCTATGCCTGATGAAAATTTCTAAATAGTCATTGATCCGATGTTACAGAGGTCCACTCCTCCAGGAATAAGGACAGCCTGCTTCCTATTCTTGGAACGGAGGAGTGAACCGGTCATTGAGAGGACTTGTGACCCCCATGGGACTGGGGAACTCCGGTCCCTGGCGGGCCGCAGGCCCTGAAAGGACTGGTTCCACATATTTTGGTGGTTTTGGCCCTGGCGGAAAGAGGGACCAGTGGGCTGGGAGGAGCGGAACCATCGATTCCCCCGAAATCTCGCCCGCTAAGGAAAAGAGCCTCTCGCAACTTATGGATCTTATTCTCCCCCCAGCAACTTAATCATATCTTTCAACTGCTGTCCGAACAGCAGCCTCCCCTTGAAGGGTAGAGAACAAGTGCGCTTTGGAGGAAACATCCGCAGACCAATTCAGCAACCATAGGAGGCATCGTGCAGAGACCGCTGATACCATCATTTTATTTATTTTATTTATTTGAATTTCTTATATACCGGCATTCGCGATGGGAGTCGCATCATGCCGGTTTACAAATAACAGGGTGTGATAAGAGGATAAATACTTAAAAAACTTAGAACATTAACATGTGATAGAAGAATAAAGTAGCAGTTACAATAAAACAGGGATAGAGGTTCACAAAAGATCATAAAGTGTGTCTGCACTAAGCCACCGCGGCCTCCAACCATCTGGCCTGCTAAGCCTGGGCGTCCAAAAGGGACACGAATGCCTGCAAATCCCGGACCCAGTGGAGACTGGCCCACTGTGCAAAGCTACTGCCGATAGCGGCCCGGATCCAGAGAGCGGACACCTCAAAAATCTTCTTGAGCTGGACCTCCAACTTGCGGTCCTGCAAGTCCTTTAAGGCTGTGGCTCCCGTCACGGGGATAGTCGATTTCTTTGTCACAGCCGAGATGGCCGGGTCCACCTTCGGCACTCTCAGCAGATCCAGCGTGTCCTCAGGGAGCGGATACAATTTATCCATAGCCCGACTTACCTTCAGACCCAGGTCAGGAGTGTCCCACTCCTTAAACAAAAGGTCAGACACAGATAAGTGGAACGGGAAAGACCGAGCCGGACCTCCGAGTCCCAGCATCACCGGATCCATATTAGTGCCAAACCGGGAATCGTCCTGAGGAACCTCAACTCCCAGCTCCTTCAGGATGACCGGGATAAGGGGCCCTAACTCATCCTTTCGGAACAAGCGTACCACCTTAGGGTAGTCACCCTCAACTGGAGGCAAGCCCATGTGCTTGGTCGGTGGGGGTTGGGCATCCGGATCCCTGTCCGGATCCTGATCCGGAGCCTGTGGCGGAGACTCCCCTTCATCCGAAGAATCGCTGTCCACCGGGCAGATCACGGCCCGAAGTGAACGCTTCTCCTTCAGCGCTCCGCTGGCCTTTGGCTCCTGAACCCGCTTTCGGTGTGGAGGACCCATCCCATGGTCCAGTTAAAGCGGATGCGGGCCCGCCCTAGGCCCCTGCGACTTCCCAGGTTTGCGAGCCTTGAAAGCCTTGTGCATTAAAACCACAGAGGTGAACGATGAAGAAGACCGTCCGAGTCAACCGCGTCTTTGTCTACTGCCAAATCCTCCGCAGCCCCATCCAATCCGGCTCACCCAGGCGCACTAGGCCGCGGAAACAACGGTGGGGGGAGCCCTTCTCCCAAAGCTGCTCTCTCCTGCTCTCTGAATGTCCTTAAAATGGCCTCCGTTCCCGCACTGAGCTGGAACGGATCCGGGGCCTGCCACGATGAAACTGGGATCCCAGCCCCCCGACGCAATCGCGGGTCACTGCCCTTCAATTTCACCGGGGCAGCGACCCCAGAGGACCCCTCTCCCCCCCACAAACGCTAGGTGCAAATGCCGGCCCGGGAGAGACGCGCACGCGTGCTGCTGCACGCGGCATGAGCAGCGGCCTAAATTTAGCCCGGCAGGAGAAAGAAGTGGCAAAATCAAAGAAAAACCCCGATCGGGAGCTGTCCGCGGTCTGAACTAAACACCCATGGAGAGAAGCTAGGCCAGCAGAGCAGGAGAATTTAAAGACACAACCCCCCCCCCCCCTTTTTTTTTTTTTAAATCTGGATAAGGTTAGACTGAAGGTGAGAGCCCAAGACCCCCGGGATCACCTGCAGTGGGCAGTTATAGGGTCCTTAACCCTCTGCTCCAAAGCCTCTATTACCAGGGGGGATGGCCCCACCAGGACCTAGCAACCCCCTGGGAGGCTAGAAAGGGGAAACTAAACCTGACCTTTGCCTAACAATAATCACAATAAAAGGTACAACCAAACACCAGACTCCAGGACAGGACCTCTTCCAACTGCTGGAGACAGAAGAATACTGACAGACTCTAGGTGGCACCTCAGTGTTATACGACAGAGTCCACAAAAACTTCTCTGTCTCCGCCTGCTGGAGGGGAGGTAAAACCCAGGAGTCTGGGCTGATCCGGGTACATACAGGGAAAAATGGTTTTACATCTAGAATTCCTGAAAGCCGTGCACAAAAGAATTAACTTATGTGGGTTAACTGACAATATACACAGAGTCATGCACAAAAAAATTTAAATTTTTTTCTTTGTTTTAATCCTATAAAGTACTGTTACCTATACAAAATAACTGGAATGTGCAATGCTGAATTTTTGTTATGTGGCTATGCTATCTTCATTTTCAGAAAATGTTTGTGATTGAATTTTCCAAGACCCTGATGAAAAACTCTAGTTCAAAACACTTGGCCAGTGTCAGGACATTGTTAGCTTTTTCAGGCAATATTTTTGCAAATGCAACTGTAAGGATGAAGATAAGTAGATAAGAACATTTATATTATTTTCCCTAATTGAGGTGTAGTATTCACCTCACAGAGCAATTTATTGGATATTTTTAACGCAATACAAAAAAGGAAAACAAAATTCACAGCACCTATGATAATAAATAAGGAAGCGTTTGATTGGCTTAATTTTGAGCCTTATCTTGTATACAACGGTTCTATGCGTACAAATTCTGTGAAGTATTTTATAATGTAAGCCAAAACAGCGGCTTAACTTATGCGGCCAACTGACCTGTCCTAAAGTTAGCATGCCACATGACTTTTTTTTTTTTTTTTTTAATACAGACATGGCTTTTCTTGAATTATCTTCCTGATAGATCGCTCATTTTAAACCTTGACTATACACAGGTCAGTGCATTTCAATGGACTTTGGACTCAAAATCATCTATTGACTTATACATAAGATAGGCTTATACACGACTATATATGGTATTTACTAGCCTGAATCTTCTATCAACATCATCTCCTCATATCTGTTTTCACACTCGTAAGGGGTTCATAGTCATTGCCAACCTTTAATATTTATGACCTCAGATATGCTTGGATAAGTTATAAAGTTCACCTGTTCTTCAGTTTTCAAATCACCAAACTCCTGCATGAAGGTACTTTCTGAAGGGAAACGGCCTGGCTCCAAGAAATTAAGCAAACTAAAAAGCTCTTCCACAGTATTCTGTAAAGGGGTACCAGTCAGCAGCACTTTGTGTTCCTGAAAGAAAGAATTTGCATTTATACACTTTAAGATATGCCATATACATGGGTACAAAAAACATTAGGAGTCCATATTCAATGCATTTGTCTGGCTAGGTTTGGCATTCTGGGCAAATGCCACAACTTCAAAATCCAACAGACCTGACTGTCCCTGACATAGCTGTATAACTTACCTGGCCGTTTCGAGGCATTCCAGGGCAGAACACCATTATCCGGCAAAGACAGCCAGATAACTTTAGGACAGCCAAAGAGCAGTCCTAAAGTTAGCTAAATAAACTTTCCTGATTATCTTTAAGATGGCGGGTATATTCAGCAGTGCACACACACTACTCAATATCCCAGCTAAGTTAGGAAGATAAGTTTATCCAGCTAACTTTCCTAGCCAGCCAACAGCTGAATATAGGCTTTCCCAATGCTGGGTGTTCTTAATGGAACAAAATATTCCAAGTCTAACAGCTTGGGATGAACTAATTTCACTAATGAACAAAGCAGATTCTACCTCTGCCTGCCTGCTGAGACAGCAGCTGCCTCTAGCACCTCCTTTCCACTCTGTTATAGGGTTAAGGCCATAATAACAGCACACCTGCAGTAGAATAGACACTCTATGCAGCTATTCAGGGAGCTTTGGCTCCTACATGCCCTCCCCCCCCCCCCCCCCGAGTCACTGCTGCAACAAATCTGTCTCTATAGATTGTATGCCAATGCAACTACAAGGTCTTCCAAATGACTCAGAGTTCCAGCTCAAAGAACTACAGGTTTCCACAGCTGTTCAATTTACTTGTAGGTTTTTTGTTTTTTTTTAGTTAATTTCAGCTGTGTGCCTTGCAGTTTTCATTTGCCTAGCTACTCTCACCAAGGTAATGCAAAGCCACCCAAGCCTGCTTAGCATTGCATGAAAAAGCACTGGCAGGACCACCATCTCCATTACCAGATAGGACAGTCTAGGTAATGACAAAGGGCCAAGTCATAAATGTGGCATGTTGCCAGTCTTTAGGAGTCTAAGTATATTCGGCCAGAATATACTTTTGAACTAATGGCACTTATTACTCCTAATGAGTTGTAGAACAGTCAGTCAATCTCTTGAGTTGAGGGAAAGTGTACAAGGTATCAGAGATGGATAACAGAGGAAACTGACACTTTGTCCCCATCATGCAAGAAGACTCCCATGTGTGGTGGTTAGGAGAAGAATGCAGGAGACACTATTTGTACACTTTCTTAAAATGGAGATTCACAATAGTGGGAATGGCTACACCAGAGGATATATTTTAGAAACAAAATGGGAATGAAAAGCAGCAACTCAATGATTTCATATTTTCAACATTTTTTTTTTTTTTAATTTTGCTGGTAATGCTGCTTTCAAATACTACCCTAAAATTTATCAGTGTCCAATGCTGTAGTCAATAGCTAGAGAGGTGCTTTCATAGTGGTTGATCAGACACTGACACCTGGCATCAATGGAATATAACAGCCAGGGCTATGTTATCCAATGGGCAAACAGGATTCACTGATTGATTTCATCATTATCACAGATTCTAATTAAAAAAACAAAACCAAAACCAAGGTTTTTAAATGCAATCCTTTTATTTTACTTATTTTTTAAATCACTAATAAGATTTTGTTTATCAAATTGTATGGTATTTTCTTAAAAGCAAGAGTGGCCCACTAGTTTATACCTGGCCCAGAGCCTACCAAATGCCATGATGTGGCCCTGAAAACAGCTGTAATATATTTAGTGTAGCTCTCCGGGAGATCACAAAACAGTGCAAATCAGACATGGCATCTTAGTCTATATAACTTGACTTGCAACATAATCTTCTACATTGGTACCTTTTTCAGATGATCCCTATACAGCATTATGAAAAAAATGTCTTCAATAGTGAACACAGATGAAACAATGGCTAAATGTGCGATAGCTCTACCCACCTCTACAGAAAGAAGCTGCGCGCGTCATGCTGGGCTTTCAAATAACTAAATAAATGATGCACTGATCACAGGCCATCCTTGGTACAATATAAAATTTTCTGGCATACAGCCAAATTTCATCTGCTACTGTGCAACAGCAGCAGGCTAGTTTCTGAAAATTTGTTTGAATTCTTTAGCAGCAGTTTTGTGCACATTTTCCACTCAATCAGCACAGGCTGAAGCTGCAACTATTGATCACAAAAGGGAAACTCGGTCTAGAATGCTGACTCAGCAGAGCAGCAGTGTAAGAGCCATGTCAAAGCAAGCATTCACCTAGCATATTAGTAGAGTACTGTGCTTTTCAGGATTTGGGGGGGGAAAAAAGGGTACCCCTTTTGTGCTTGATACAGACTGCTGGAACTGCAGCCTTTTTTTTGGGTAGTTGAGCACCTGAAAGTTCTATGCTGCCACAAATACCCAAGCCTAAAGGAAAAACCCTACATATTGATCAGTTTAAGGAATGGACTGGCTTGATGCCTCGGCTGCAATGTTGTGTATCACTGAGTATTGATACCCAGGTTTGATTGCTGAGCATAATTTCTGTTACTTAGGTCAATCATGGGCTGGAGATATTGCAGAAGCTGCATTCACATCCATTAGCAGGGAGAGGGGGAGGTTAGGTTGTCCCAACCAGGACTTCTAGCTGAGGGCTGCCACGGCAACGGCTGGGCTACAAGAGTCATGAGAAAAGGTTAAAAATTAAGAACCACCACAGACAGATGTGAATAAAAAGCAGTGTCTCAGTAGAAGCCAGTTCTAAATGAGCTGGAAGTATTAACTACCAGGAAGCGGCTGCTGGGTTAGCCTGATGGATAAATGAAAGGGAAGGATAAGAGAAAATGGGGACATGAAAACAGACTTCCCCATATCTCCTTTCTTATTCAAGCCACATTTCACTGCTTCTACAGAAACTATGTTGGGAGCACTAGACCTTGAGTAACCGGAATGGGACCAACGTATACCTACAATACACAATTAAAAAAAGATTCTGGTAACTTCAGTAAAGCTGTCATTCAGAAATCCCTCTCAAATTTGTTTGTTTATATACTGCATTGTTTTACTGCCTATAAAACAAAATTTGTTCTACCAGCATTTGGACTCAAAATCATCTATTGACTTATACATAAGATAGGCTTATACACGACTATATATGGTATTTACTAGCCTGAATCTTCTATCAACATCATCTCCTCATATCTGTTTTCACACTCGTAAGGGGTTCATAGTCATTGCCAACCTTTAATATTTATGACCTCAGATATGCTTGGATAAGTTATAAAGTTCACCTGTTCTTCAGTTTTCAAATCACCAAACTCCTGCATGAAGGTACTTTCTGAAGGGAAACGGCCTGGCTGTGTTACTAGAGACAGAGGCCTGGCTGTGTTACTAGAGACAGAGGCAAGAACTGCAGTCGGTGGAAGTATGAAGGGATTATCAAAAGGCCTGTTTTCATGGGTTTATACACCACACTCAAATCAGTCATATATGAAGAAATTTCCATTGCATTCCTAAACTGTGAATAGTTGAAAGAGCATGAAGACTGAAGAGTACATTAGGACTAAAGAGGAACTAGGTAATGGTATGATTTGAACTAGATAATTACTTTCAATTGACAATATTGTACTTCACTGTAAACTTTTTTTTTTTTTTAGAAAACAAATATGTGAATGCTATGATTACAACTGAGTTAGCAGACAGCTGGAACCATTGTATAATCAGAATCAACCTATCTTGGGACTCTATGGCTGAAAAGACATGGAGGGCCTTGACTGATGAAGTGTCTTCCCCCCCCCCCCCCCAATGCAATTGAGGGGAGGGGAATGGGGTAGGCAGTGAGAATTCTGGTACCCCCTACAGATTCAAGCGATGACCCAGCTCTGTCTGTAACCTAGAAATATTTTGGCAACCTTATACTGGGGCAAAATTTGAAACAATTAAAAAACAAACATGTTTCCCTTTGGAATCCAGTTGCAGAAAAGGTAGACACTGACCAAGCCCATCATTTTGAGCCCCTCCAGCAGCTTGCAGTTGCGGTTCTTCAGTCTGTGGGCCTCATCGATCACCACACAGCGCCATGGAATGTTGCGCAGCTCAGGACAGTCTGTCAAAATCATTTCAAACGTGGTGATGATGGCATGAAACCTGTAGGACCCCTTTATCGCACGACCCTTTATAAAGAAAAAAACCCATTAAAACTCAAACTCTCTCTATATACTTCCGTATTATCCATG
Source organism: Rhinatrema bivittatum (assembly GCF_901001135.1). Lineage (NCBI taxonomy): Eukaryota > Metazoa > Chordata > Amphibia > Gymnophiona > Rhinatrematidae > Rhinatrema > Rhinatrema bivittatum. The sequence continues at coordinate 647,661,087 of NC_042616.1, read as the reverse complement.
ACTAGCTGAAAAATTAAATTACACCTTTTTATTGCTGAGGTTTTATTTGAATCCACAGGAAAATTGGTTCTTACCTGCTAATTTTCGTTCCTGTAGTACCACGGATCAGTCCAGACTGCTGGGTTTTGCCTCCCTTCCAGCAGACGGAGACAGAGAAAAACTTTGAGGGCATTCCCTCTTAACCTGGTGTGCCACCTGAAGTTCCTCAGTATAAACAGTACCCAAGCATTTGTATAGTACTATTGAACAGGCATATAAAGTAACGGACAAGGAAGAACTAAGTAGCTATAACTATAAACAAGTGAGCTTTCTGCATAGGATAAGGATAAATCTGTACCCTCCTTCCGATGAAAAAGATAACCAGACAATGAAGGAAAACTAGAATGACAGTGCTAGTGGACTCTCATGGAACTGAAAATCCTCAAAGCGCGGGGGTCTAGACTACAGGAACGAAAATTAGCAGGTAAGAGCCAATTTTCCTTTCCCTATATGTACCGGGATCAGTCCAGACTGCTGGGATGTACCCAAGCTGCCCTATCTGGGGTGGGATCCTGAGAGTCCAGCTCGAATGACACTATCGCTGAAATTGGTGACGTCCAAAGCCTGGATGTCCAAACAGTGGAAAAAATATGCAAATACACCAACCGACTTTCCGCCCAGGAAGCTGCCTTTGATCAAGTGGAATGTGCTTTCAAACCCTTCGGCACCAGGTTACCATGACAAATGTATGTGGAAGTAATAGCTTCTTTCAACCAGCGGGCAATAGATGCTTTGGACACTTTTTGGCCACTGTTAGGGCCGCTCCATAGAACAAAAAGATGATCAGAGAGATGAAAGGCGTTAGTAACTTCAAGATAACACAAAAGGGCTCTCCCGACATCCAAGCGCCTCAATTCCCGCGCGCGAGGTTCTGCCTCAGCATTGGGAAAGCTGGTAATTCCACAGATTTATTCAAATGGAAAGCTGAAATCACCTTTGGAATAAAGGAAGGAACCGTCCGGAGGGAGACTCCAGAATTGGAAATCCGCAAAAAAGGTTCCCGGCAAGAAAGAGCTTGCAACTTTGATACTCTCCTAGCAGAGCAAACTGCCACCAAACACACCATTTTCAGAGTTAAGTCTTTTAAAGAGACCTTAAGAGGCTCAAACGGAGCATCACACAAGACATTAAGGACTAAGTTGAGACTCCAGGATGGACACACAGGACAAACTGGAGGATTCAAGTGCTTTGCTCCGCAAAGAAAATGAACCATGTCAGGATGTGCCACGAGAGACATCCCCTGAACTTTGCCTCTGAGGCAGCCCAAGGCCACCACCTGTACCCGGGAGTTACATTTCAAACCCTTACTGAAGCCTCTCTGCAAAAAGGCCAGAATTTGAGCCACTGATGATTGATGCAGGAAGACTCTCTGCTCACCACACCAGGATTCAAAAACCTTCCAAACCCTGATGTAAGTTAACGCTGTAGAAGTCTTGTGAGCTCGAAGCAGGGTGGCAATGACATCCTCCTGGTATCCTTTCTTCCACAATTGCCTCCTTTCAAAAGCCAGGCCACTAGACAAAAGCAATCTGCCTGGTTAAAAAAATAGGGCCTTGCTGAAGAATGTTCTGAAGATGACTCAGGCACAGACGACCGTCCATTGCCAGATTGACTAGGTCTGCAAACCAAGGCCTCCATGGCCATTTCAGAGCCACTAAGATCCCCTGACCGGGATGAACTTCTATTCTTCGAAGGACCTTGCCTATCACGGAGGAAACACATATAGCAAAACTGTGCTCGGCCTCGGGAATATCAGGGCATCGACCCCCTTCTGCTCTGTGTTCTCTTTGGTGACTAAAGAAGCGTGGGGCCTTGGCATTCCTTTGAGTTGCCATCAGGTCCAGATGGGGGAGACCCCATCTGTGTGATATGAGATCCATTGCTTTGTCTGAGAGCTCCCACTCTCCGGGGTCCAATCTCTGATGGCTCAGAAAATCCACTTGTGTGTTGTCGGCTCCCGCTATGTGTGATGCAGCCAGCATGGACAAATGATGCTCCGCCCAGGTCAGCAGCCGATTGGCTTCTAAGGCTACCGGGCAACTTTTGGTCCTGCCTTGCCAGTTGATATAGGCCACTTCTGTTGCATTGTCAGAGAGGACTCGCACCGCCCCGTTGGTCAAGAGTGGGAGAAAACTCTGCAATGCCAACCTCACCGCTCATCTCGAGCCAACTGATGGACCATGACGGCTCCTTCTGCGACCATTGGCCCTGGACCGAGTGAGACTGGCATACTGCTCCCCAACCGGTGAGACTGGCGTCCGTGGTCACTATCACCCACTGAGGCACCTCGAGATCCACGTCTTGCTTCAAGTGACCTGGCACCAACCACCAGCTGAGGCTGTCCCTGGAGGAGTCCAAAAGCGGTAAGAGAACCTGGAACTCCTCCGACATTTGATCCCAACGGGACACAATGCTCTCTGTAAGGGTCTCATATGAGCACTAAATTTGAAAATGCATGCCAAGGACCATCAACCAGAGAAACAGTTGATGATCGCTGCGAATACCCATGTGTAGACACACCTCTGTCAGATCTAGAGAAGCCAAGAACATTCCCTTGCGCACTGACGTAATGCCTGAACACAGCGTCTCCATCTGGAAATGTGGTACCTTGAGAGCCCTGTTCACCTTCTTGAGATCCAAAATGGGACGGAAGGAACTTTCCTTCTTTGGTACCACAAAGTAAATGAAGTAACATCCCATACCCCATTCCTCTGTAGGAATGGGCACAACGGCCCCCAGATTCCAGCCTGTGGATGGTCTGCCGGACTATTCGCCTCTTCGCCAGCGATCCACATGGAGAGATTAGAAAGAGGTATCAGAGTGGCCGAGCAAATTCTAAAGTGTAGCCCTTAAGTACTCACTGGTCTGACGTTATCTTGACCCATTCCTCAAAGAAAAGGGACAGCCGCCCCCCAATGACCGGCACTGAGGAATGGGCTGGCCGTATCTCATTGAGAAGACTTAGTGGCGAGGGATCCCTGACCGGAACCATTGTGGCCTGCTCGACATCCCTGAAAGGGCTGAGACTAGGAATGAGACGTCAGAGTTTGTCGCTGGCCCACACCTGATGCTCTATTTGGACGAAAACGCTGCTGACTCCGAAAATGAGACTGAGTCTGGGGAAATCCTCTAGGACCCTTCGGCTTATCTTCTGGCAATTTGTGCACCTTATTGTCACCCAAAGACTTGATTAGTTGTTCCAAATCTTCACCAAAGAGGAGCTTTCCTTTGAAAGGAAGTGCACTAAGCTGAGCCTTGGAGGAAACGTCAGCCAATCAATTGCGCAACCATAAAAATCTTCTGGCAGAAATAGCAGACACCATAGTTCTAGAGAAGGTCCGAAGGTAGTCGTATAAAGCATCTACCACATAGGCCACAGCCACCGCCACCTCTAAACGTTCTGCCTGGGCTGACTCCTGAGGAGGAAGGTCCCTGGTACTCAGAAGTTGCTGCACTCATCTCAGGCCTGCTGACCCTCAGCTCAAAAAGGAGCGGGACCCAGGAGCAACTACTGCCAAACAGACGGGAATGCGGCCCAACTGAAGGAACACCGCTGTACAATCTGCCGCCGTTACTCAACCCTGCTGCTAGAACACCAAGTTCACTTTTTTTTTGGTTTTTTTTTATGAGCAAGAGCTCCGGCAAGGAGGGCAAGATGGCACCAGGTCCCTGTAGGGAGAGGGGAGGGAGCTGGACCACCGGCTATCTCCCTCGGCACTAGAATAAGGGCGCTAACTGGGTCACCAACCCAAGCTCCCTGGCCTACGGACCAGGGAGGATGTTCCCCCTAGGACCTGCCAACTCTGGGAGGACTGCTGAAGCTTCCTGACCTACCTTGACAGCCTTTTCAAACAATTCTTTTTTTTTTTTTTTTAATTAGTGAACCCTCGAAGAAAGGTTCAGAACTGCAGGTTTTGCACCACCGCCATCTGCTGGAGACAGAGAAATAGTGAGGAACTGGAGGTGGCACACCTGGTTAAGAAGGGGTGCCTCAAAGTTTTTGTCTCCATCTGCTGGAAGGGAGGAAAAACCCAGCAGTCTGGACTGATCCAGATACGTACAGGGAATGCCACGTTTATTTTGCACAGCAAACTACAACCCTCCTAATAGGAACAAATTATTATTCAAGCAAATATCAGCTTTACAGTATCACACAGCAACAAGAAACTGAGAAGATGAATATAGATTACAAGAGAAAGGTCAAATTGCAGAATACCACAGCAGATGTAGGAAGGTCACACTTTGCAGCCACTGCTAGTATCAGAACACTAGTGGTACAAATATCCAACAAAGCTGATGGATAAAACTTGGCAGAAAAAAACATTTAGTTCAACAGTGAATAAATAATTTTATACATGCACACTAGCTTCCTTGGTGTTATTAGATCCTTCAGTTTTATGTCTAAAATTCTTCCAGGCTGAGGAATGTACCATTTAGACGACTAGAGAGTAAAAGGGCCTCTCATACGGGTCGATACAGTAAAAGTCGTGGCTCTCCTGACACACGCACAGGGTCAGTGTCCTGGGCGCGCGATTCAGTGTCGGCCCATATGTAAATTAGTGCCCCGGTAAAAGGAGGCAGCGGCTGTCAGCGGGTTTGACAGCCGACGCTAAATTTTACTGGCATCGGTTCTCGAACCTGCTGACGGCCGCGGGTTCGGAAAACGGACGCCAGCAAAATGGAGCATCTGACAGAAATTAACTCCTGCCAAAGGCAGGAGTTAATTTCTGAAAGTAAAATGTGCGGCTTGGGTGCACATTTTACTTTCTGTATTGCTCGGAATGACTAATAGGCCCATCAACATGCATTTGCATGTTGAGGCCGCTATTAATTTCTGGGGGGGTTGGCCGCGCGATTTCCACGCGCTATTACCCCTTACTGTATTAGGGGTAAAAATAGCGCGTCAAAAACGCACGGCCAAACGGGGGCAAACAGTGCGCTCAGCCTGAACGCACTTTACTGCATTGGCCCGATAGAGAATAAGGCCATAATAGAAAAACTATATGAATTCTCTGCTTCAGTCTTCACTGCAGAGGATATGGGGATAATACCAACACTGGAAACATATTTTGTAGGTGATGGTTCAGAGAAACAAATTAGTGTGAAACTGAAAATGGCCAGTTTTCCCAATGGAGAAAGGTGAAAAGTGGAATGCCCTAGGGATCTGTATTAGGACCAGTGGTTAATATTCATTAATAATCTGGAAAAGGGAGCAACGGGTGAGGTGATTAAGTATTCAGATGACACAAAATTATTTGAAGCAGTTAAATACAAGCAGATTAAGAAACTACAGGGGGACTTTGCAAGACTGGGGAAATGGTTTTATAAATGTCAGATGAAACTGAATGTGGATAAGTGCAAACTGAAGCATATATGGATAAATAACCTAGAAAACTGGATTCTACATTAGAAGTTACCACTCCAGAAAAGGAACTTGGCATCATTGTGGACAACACACAAATTCTTAGCTCAAAGTGCAACCACGGCTAAAAAGGAAAATAAAATGTTGAGAATATTTGGAAAGGAATAGAAAAAAACTGGAAACAACATGACAACTCTGTATGGATCCATGGTAGGGCCATTTCTTGAGAACTGTGTGCAATCCTAGGTGTTCCATCCCTTAAAAGATCTAGGAAAAATAGAAAACGGAAGGAGAAGGGAAACAAAAATGAAGGGAATTGAACAGCTCCCTTATAAAAAAAAGGTTAAACTAGATGGGGTTCTTCTGCTATGAGACAAAAAAATACAGATAGGATGTGAAAGAGGTTTATAAAATCATAAATGGTGTTGAACAAGTTAACAGAGAATGGTATTTAACCTTTCAAATAGGCCGATACAGTAAAAATTGCGGCCTGTGCTCTCCCGGCGCTCGCACAGGCCACTCTCCTGTGCTCGCGATTCAGAAAAACAATTTATTCAAATTAGGGCCCACGATAAAAAGAGGCGCTAGGGACACTAGAGCGTCCCCTAGTGCCTCTTTTTGGACAGGAGCGGCGGCTGTCAGCGGGTTTGAGAGCCGACGCTCAATTTTGCCGGTGTCGGTTCTCAAACCCGCTGACAGCCACGGGTTCGGAAACTGAACGCTGGCAAAGTTGAGTGCTCGGTTTTCAACCCGCGAGCCGATTTAAAAATTTTTTTTTTTTTAATTTTTAATGTTTGGGACCTCCAACTTAATATCGCCATGATATTAAGTCGGAGGGTGTACAGAAATGTTGAGATTACTTACCTGATAATCTCCTTTTCCTTAGTGTAGACAGACGGACTCAGAACGAATGGGTATAGTATCCGCGTGCTAGCAGTTGGAGACGGATCTGACGTCAGCACGGGGTATATATACCCCCACAGGATGCGTAGCAACTTAGTAATCTTCCTTGCAAAAGCTGTTATGGATGTGTGTACTGACGCTCAGTGAAAAATGAAACAGGATTCCCCTGACCAATTGATAGAAGCTGGAGACCGCCAGCATTCCCAACCGGAAGGCGTTGACACCTGGTAAAGTGTATGCTCTTATGGAAATAGATGACATGGCTTACCTGGACTCGGTGAAACCCATGTACACAGGCAGCTGGGCGGGATGCTGAGTCCATCTGTCTACACTAAGGAAAAGGAGATTATCAGGTAAGTAATCTCAACATTTCCTGGCGTGTAGCCAGATGGACTCAGAACGAATGGGATGTACAAAAGCTTTACTCCCAGCCTGGGTGGGAGGCTGCCTGAGGACCATGTAGTACCGCCCTCGCAAATGCTGAGTCCTCCCTAGCCTGGACATCCAGACGGTAGAACCTGGAGAAGGTATGGAGGGAGGACCATGTCGCCGCTTTACATATTTCTGCAGGCGACCGCATCCTGGATTCCGCACAGGATGCCGCTTGTTCTCTGGTAGAATGAGCCTTGACTTGTAGAGGCGGAGACTTCCCAGCCTCCACATAAGCTGCTCTGATAACTTCTTTAATCCAGTGAGCGATGGTGGGCCGCGAGGCCGCTTCACCTTGCTTCTTCCCGCTGTGCAGGACGAACAGATGGTCCGTCTTTCGTAGTTCTTGTGTCACTTCCTGATATCTGGGCAGTAATCTGCCAATGTCGAGATGGCGCAATAAACGCCCTTCTTCAGATTTCTTCAAACCCGCCGTGGTAGGCAAGGATATGGTTTGGTTAAGATGAAACTGTGAAACCACTTTCGGTAGAAAGGAGGGAACCGTGCGAAGATGGATAGCCTCAGGATTCGGAGAAACGGATCCCGACAGGACAGTGCCTGTAGCTCTGATATGCGGCGTGCTGAACATACAGCCAGCAAAAACACCATCTTCAAGGTTAGAGAACGGAGAGACAAGTCCCCGAAGGGGTCTGAAGGTGGATCCCGCGAGAAAATCCAAAACAAGGTTGAGGTTCCATAAGGGCACCGGCCACTTCAGTGGCGGACGAATATGCTTGACTCCTTGCAGGAAGCGAGAAACATCTGGGTGCTTGGCGATTGGTCTTGCCATCCCTCCTGGGGCCATAGCAAGACAGCGCAGCCACCTGAACCTTGATGGAGCTGAGGGAGAGACCCTTCTGAAGCCCATCTTGCAGGAAATCCAACACAATAGGGATTGTGGTCACATGTGGATTGGTGCCATGAGTGTCGCACCATGCTTCAAATACTCTCCAGATCCTTACATAGGTGAGGGATGTGGAAAACTTGCGAGCTCGGAGGAGTGTATCTATCACGGGCTCCGAGTAACCTCTTTTCTTCAGTCTAGCCCTCTCAATGGCCAGACCGTAAGAGAGAATTGAGCTGGATCCTAGTGGAGGATGGGACCTTGACGTAGAAGGTCCCGGAGAGGAGGCAGGGGAAGGGGCTCCCCTGCCAGTAGTCTTCTCATGTCCGCGTACCAGGGTCTTCTTGGCCAGTCTGGTGCCACTAGAAGAACTAGGCCCCGGTGTTTCTGAATCTTGTGGATGATGGCGCCCAGCAGAGGCCACGGAGGAAAGGTGTATAGCAGAGTCCCTGGAGGCCACGGCTGAACCAGGGCATCGATTCCGTGGGAGAACGGATCGCGCTTGCGGCTGAAGTATCTGGGTACTTGAGCATTGGACTTGTCCGCCAGTAAATCCATGTCCGGAATCCCCCAGTGATCCACAATCATCTGGAAGGCTGTGGGTGACAGCTGCCACTCTCCCGGATTTAGACGTTCTCTGCTGAGGAAGTCTGCTGTGGTGTTGTCCTTCCCGGCAATGTGGACGGCGGAGATGTCCTGAAGATTCACCTCTGCCCAAACCATCAGTGGGGCGATCTCCAGAGATACTTGTCGGCTTCTGGTTCCGCCCTGACGGTTGATGTATGCCACCGTGGTGGCGTTGTCTGACATCACTCTGACTGCTCTGTTCTTCAGTTTGTGAGCAAATTGAAGGCATGCTAATCGGACTGCCCGAGCCTCTACGGTTGATGTTCCACGCTGACTCTTCTCCGCGCCACCGCCCTTGTGCGGTGAGTCCTTCGCAGTGTGCTCCCCAGCCGCTCAGGCTGGCATCTGTGGTGAGCAGAGTCCACGTGGGAGAGGACATCCTTGACCCCTTGCTCATGTGGTCGGACTGCAGCCACCACCGTAACTGTGTCCGGACTCTGGCAGGCAGAGGTAGGTGCGTGGAATAGTTCCGTAGACGAGGGCTCCAGCGAGAGAGCAGGGAGTGTTGTAGAGGTCTCATATGGGCCCTTGCCCAAGGTACCACTTCCAGGGTGGATGCCATGAGACCAAGAACCTGCAGATAATCCCAAGCTATGGGCCGACTGGCTCCCATCAAGTACTGGATACGCGTCTGAAGTTTCAACCTTCTCTTGGCAGTGAGACTGACTGTGTCTGCCTGCGTGTCTAACTGTACTCCCAGGTATTCCAGTGACTGGGAAGGCTGCAGGCAACTCTTGCTGAGGTTGATTACCCAGCCCAAGCGTTCCAGAAGGGTGATCACTCTGTCGGTTGTCCGATGACTCTCCTCTCGTGATTTCGCCCTGATCAGCCAATCGTCTAGGTAGGGATGGACCAGAATTCCTTCCCGCCTGAGGGCCGCTGCTACCACGACAACCACCTTGGTGAAGGTCCGCGGTGACGTGGCCAATCCGAAGGGCAGAGCCCGTAATTGGAAGTGGTGACCCAGAACCTTGAAGCGTAGGTAGCGCTGATGATCCGGATGGATCAGGATGTGCAGGTATGCCTCTGACAGGTCTAATGCTGTGAGGAATTCTCCTGGCTATACTGCGGCCTTGACGGAGCGCAGAGTCTCCATGCGAAAGGTGCCCCCTTTCTTGGGTACCATGAAATAAATGGAATAGTGTCCAGAATTCACCTCCCAGGCAGGTACTGGGATGATGGCTTTCAAGGACAGGAGCCTCGCCAAGGTAGCTTCCAATGCTGCCTTCTTGTGTATGGGACATGACGATTCCACAAACTTGTCCGGAGGGGGATGATGAAAGTCCAGATAATATCCCTCTCGGATAATGGCGAGGACCCACTGGTCCGACGTGATCTCGACCCATCTGGGGTAGAAGAGGGTTAACCTGCCCCCTATGGCTCCGTCCCCCAGATGAATCGGCGGATTCTCATTGGGAGGCGCGGCTGGGACCTGAGCCCGGGCCTGCTCCCCTCTTGCGCTGCTTGGTCCGAAAGGACTGATTCCTGGCCTGAGGACGTGGTGCCTGGTAGCGACTCCTGTAAGGAACAAAGCGCTGTAAACTCCTGCCCCTGGAGGGCCTTGGAAAGGCGCGCTGGCCCCTTCTGAACTGATCTTCCGGCAGTCTAGGCACTGGAGAGGCACCCCATGTACTGGCCAGTTTATCAAGGTCGCTGCCAAATAGGAAAGAGCCCTTAAAGGGCAATCTGGTGAGGCGTGTCTTTGAAGGCGCATCAGCCGACCATCTCCGGATCCAGAGCTGCCTCCTGGCGGCTACGGAGGATGAGATCCCTTTAGCTGTTGTCCGGACTAGGTCTGATGCAGCATCCATGAGGAACGAAAGAGCTGACTCCATGTCAGCTGCAGGAGCGTTGTTCCTAACCTGTGACAAACAGGCACGCGTCACCACTGTGCAGCAGGTCGCAATCCGCAAAGATAGAGCTGCCACCTCAAAGGTCTGCTTCAGAATGGCGTCCAGTCGCCGGTCATGAGGCTCCTTGAGGGCCGTCCCCCCTCGACTGGAATGGTAGTGCGCTTGACCACAGCGCTAATCAAGGCGTCCACCTGAGGGCACGCCAGCAGGTCCTGTATAGCCGGTGCCAATGGGTACATGCCCATCAGGGCCCGGCCCCCTTTGAAGGAAGCCGCTGGTGCCGCCCATTCTAAATCTATCAGTTGTTGTGCTGCTTGCAAGAATGGAAAATGGCGGGCTGTAGGACGAAGACCTTCCAGCAGGGGGTTCTGCGCAGAGGGTACCGTAGCGCTGGGACCTGTAATATCCAACTCCGCCAGACACTGAGACACCAGGTCGGAGAGATCCTCCTTAGGGAAGAACCGCCTCATGGTTCTATATGGCTCAATCCCTGGGGGAAGTTCCCCCTCGTCCGGGAGTTCGGACTCATCCAGTGAAACCTCCTCGTCTGACTGATTTGGACTGTCCAGCGGCGGGAGGACCTGCTCACGATAAGGGCGTGAGGGTCCAGGAACAGGATCCGCAGGAGCCGCCACCGCAGCGGCAGCAGCCGCCGCAGTCGCAGCCACCGCAGGAACCGCAGCAATCGCAGGAACAGCAGGAACCGCAGGGCCTGGACAAGAAGCTGTTTGCATCTGTACAAAGGCATGAATCCCCTTAAAGAGATCCACCCAGGAAATGGAAGCAGCCTCTAATCGCCGGGGTACAAGAGCCCCCGGGATTCCCGATTGGTCGAGACTGCCCGCTAAATCCGGGGTAGCCCCTGGGGAACTGTCCGCAAATCGTGGCTGAGACTGGTCCTGGCCCGAGGGTCCCACGGCCTCCTCACATTGGGCACATAGGGAGTCTGGCTCTTCACTGTGCGTGGCTCTAAGCTGGCATGCAGAGCAGAGGCCAAGGGCTTTAATGCCTGAGGTAGGCGGCGCCGCCGCGGCGTTCTGTTCCATGGAAAAGTATGCACTGAATGAGAAGCGGCAATAATATATGCTTAATACAACAGGCGCACAATAATAATAATATGCGGCAGCAATATGCGCTTAATACAACAGGTGCACAATAATAATAATATGCGGCGGCAAGATGCACTTAATACAACAGGCGCACAGTAATAGGATGCGGCAGCAATATGCGCTTAATACAACAGGCGCACAATAATAATAATAATATGCGGCAGCAATATGCGCTTAATACAACAGGCGCTTAACCATAATAATATGCCATATGTTCTCAGCAATAGGCGGCCATAAAAGCAGCTCAATTGTATGCAATATGCTCTCAGCAATATGCAGTTAGCAATACACGCTCAATGGCATTCAATAGGCGCTCAGCAATATGCTGTTAGCAATACACGCTCAATGGCCTTCAATAGGCTCTCAGCAATAGGCGGTTAGCAATACACTTTCAGTGGCATTCAATATGCTCTCAGCAATAAGGCAATATACGCACAAGGAGGAATAGAGCCGCGCCTATTACGGGCACTCAATACCTGAACAAGGCCCACAAAATGGCGCCCTCCCCGGCGTGCCACACCGCCGATCCTCTGTTCCTCGGAGACCAGAAAGAGATGTACGCCTTACCTGATCCTTGGCGCTTCCCGGTGGAACCCGGGCGGTCTCCGGCTGCGGGGGGAGAGGGCAAGTACCTTCACTGCCGCGTTTGAGGATATGCACCCGCTGCCTCGTCCACGCTGGGACCGAGGCGCCTCGTCCACGCTGGGACCGAGGCGCCTCGTATGCCTCACCCGAACCTCGCCCGGGGGCTATGTCCCTGCCGCGATTCGGCCACCGGACCGAGGACTTAGATCTCCGGGGGATCACGGAAATCACCCCGGGAAACTCTACTGGGGGAGGGACCTTAGGGTATCACCGCAGGAGTGCGGGGCTCGATGTTGTAGTTGAAAGAAAGCAGAAAGAAGAAAAATAGAAAGTAGATTTGGAAAACACGCTCAGCGAGCGTGCAGGCTCTCCAAACTGCTTTGGAGACGGAAATTACTAAGTTGCTACGCTTCCTGTGGGGGTATATATACCCCGTGCTGACGTCAGATCCGTCTCCAACTGCTAGCACGCGGATACTATACCCATAGTATCCGCGTGCTAGCGGGTAAAGCTAGCGTGTCGAAAACGTGTGTCCAAATGCGGGTTAACAGTGCGCGCCACCGGAGCGCACTGTACTGTATCGGCCTGAGTATTAGGACTAGGATACACTATCCAACATTGACAGCAGATTTAAAACAAATTTTAGAAACTATTCTTTCAGTTAATGCACAATTAAGCTATGGAATTTGGGTTTATAAAAGGTTAGGAAAATTTTCTGGGGAACAGGTCTATCAGCAATTCCTACCAGGTAGGCTTGGAGATTGTCTCTTTTTCCTTCTTCCATGAGCAACAGGGAATGATCACCCCATTACGATCTGCCGGGTACTTTCAAGCAACCTGGACTGGCCACTGCTGGAGACAGGATTCTGGGCTTGATGAGAATTTGGTTTGACCCAACATGGCACTTTGTTCATCTACTTTTAGGTTCTCATCTTACCCTAATTAACCTTTGATAGCTTAAGTGTATGAGAGAGGATTTTACAGTGTAAGAGGCAACATAATGAAAGACATCAGTACACAGAATTATTTGTAAGATGAAATTACTTCTTACCTGATAATTTCCTTTCCTCAAAGTAAGGCAAGCCAGTCCACACTAGTGGGTTGTATACTCCAACCAGCAGGTGAAGACGGAGAACAAAGACTCGCTGACGTCGTCCCTCATATAGCTCTGTTCATGCGCCAAATAGTATTTCTCCAAAAGCAAACTGTGGACACTAACCACTAAACATTAACAATATCATCGCATTCTACAAACACTATTCACCTTAACCTTGTGGATTCTTTTCTTTTAATTTCTTTTTTAAACAAACACTGGATTCAGCTCCGCTAACAATAGTCCCTTAGGACAATCAGAGTAACTTAGAAGAACTGAACTCACTTAACCAATTTGTGGGAGTCCAGCTGCATGAAAGATCCTGGAACCTCATTTGTTTCTGGACAAGGTTCTAGCAACACAGAAGAAAGTAGACCACCTCAAGGCAGCCCCGGGGTGGGAAGGTGGAGTGGCTTGCTTTACTTCGAGGAAAGGAAATTATCAGGTAAGAAGTAATTTCACCTTCCTCTTCATCCAGGCAAGCCAGTCCACACCAGTGGGATGTACCAAAGCTACTCCCCCAAAAGGTGGGGGGCTACCTGAGGCCCAAGCAGCACTGCCCTAGCAAAGGCAGAATCCTCTTGAACCATCACATCCAGTCGATAATACCCAGCAAAAGTATGCAAGACCACCACATCGCTACTCTACAAATCTCTGCCAGAGAAAGCAAATGCAATTCTGTCCAGGAAACAGCTTGAGCCCGGGACGAATGCAGACTTGTCTTGGAAGAGGCTTCCCGCAATCCACATAGGTCGCTGACACAACTTCCTTAATCCAATGAGCCACTGTGCCCAGAGATGCTGCCTCCCCCCCTTCTTCACCCCCCCCCCCAGTGAACATAAAGCCCATCTGATTTCTGAAACTCGTTCGTAACCTCCAGATAACACAATCAGCGCCACCGCAAGTCCAACAGATGCCATTTCTTGTATTGCTGACCATCCATATCCTATATCCGAAGATTGTAACACAACCAACTGGTTTAAGTGAAACTCCAAAACCACCTTCAGATGAAAGGCAGATACCATCCGAATCTGCACCTTTATCCAGAATGATAATCAGAAAACAGTCTCTGCACGACAAGGCTTGCAATTCAGAAATCTGCCTTGCAGAACAAACAGCGACCAAAAACACTGTCTTCAGAGTCAGTAACCACAAGGAAATATCCCGGAGAGGACGAAAGGTTGGACTTACCAGAAAGGAGAAAACCAAATTCAAATCCCACAAGGGTACTGGGAAATGCAATGGAGGTCTAAGGTGAAATACTTCTCTCAAGAACCTAGATATTGTCTGGGTGAGAAGACAATATCTGCCTGCATGTGACCCCAATAACACTATAGCAGTCACCTGCACCTTCAGCATATTCAAGACCTTGTTGTACAAATTTCAAGATTAAGGGAACAGGCGCCAAAGCGGGCAAAGAAGCATGATTCCAACACCAATGCTCAAACCACCCACCAAACACGAATATATGTCAAGGAGATGGAAAACTTGTGCGCTCTCAAAAGCATTTCCATCACTGCTCCTGAGTAACCTTGCTTTAAGACCCTAGACCTCTCAAGGGCCAAATCATCTCAGTTAGTCGTGAAAAATTGGTCCCTGCTGTAACAACCCCCGAGAAGAGGGAGTTGCCAAGGATCCCCCATCAGAAGACACAGATCTGTGTTCCACGGCCTGTGCAGCCAATCCAGGGCTACCAGAAGCACCGTGCCTGGATGTTGTGCTATCTTCTGCAACAAACAACTGATCATCATGGGCCACAGCAGAAATGCATAGAGTAACTTCTCTTGCAGCCATGCCTGGACTAGGACATCCACTCCGAGAGCTTGTACATTCCTTGTCCAATTGTAAAATCTCTCCACTTTTACATTCTTGTGAGTCACCATGATAAGACGAACACATTGGGAGCCAGTTCCCATTCTCTCGATCCAACTCGTAACTAATGAGATAATTTTAATTATGTATTTAAAAGGGTTTATATACAGTTTTTACAACTAGATTGGTCGGTCAAAACAGTTTATATGTAAAAATATACATAGTTTAAAACTGAAACAAAAAAATTTTTAATTTTTTTAATTTTTATATTTATCAAATTTTCTAATACATAAAAGTATTATGTCTTCATGCAACACGATAAGCCTAACAACTCATGTTTACAGAAAGAAAAACAAAATAGAGAAATAATATATAGTTTAGGCTTATTACTTAATCACATTACAATGATGTATAGAGGTCTATATAACTGAAGAATATTAAGTAAATCATTTCAAGAATAGGTATAGTCCTGATAAAGGTGCATATTTAACATTTATTGGAGTCTGTGGGATTCTTTTTTATAAATTATAAGAATCAAGAAAAGCTCTCAATTGCTCTGGAGCAAAAAATATATAAGAAACACCATCTTTTTTTTTTTTTTTTACAAGACATTTACTATAGAAAAGATGCTCCCTTTGAAATTGTTTCATTTCTCATTAAAAGAAACCCTTTACGTCTTTCTTTAGTGACTTTAAATATATCAGGAAACATTCTTACAGTTGCACCATGAAATTGGGAATTTAAATGGTGGAAATAGCAGGACATCAGTCCTGTTCCACTATTAAGGAAACCAACAGAGTAGGATGATCTATAATTTCAATACCCAACGATTCAAGAAAAAGGAGTTAAATTTTGCATATCTAAAGGTAAACCTGCGGGTTCCATAATAGTACGTCTCTCATCTGAAACTCTAGGAATAAAGTAAACTTTATTTATCAATGGAAACTCAGAATCTGGTATTAAAAGAATTTCACTTTTTCAATTGTTGATTGGATAGTCCATGTTTACCTATAATCGCTTCTTGTTTCTTTTCCTTACTTCTCGAGAATTACCTTATTAATAATTTCTCTCTTAGAAACAGATAATCAATGTAATACTTATTCTGAGAATATACCTTTGTATTTACAATATCTGTAAATTCTTGATTTCTTATTCTAAAACTGCATAAATGAAAAAATAAAATAAAAAAGAATTTCACGAAAGTATCTCTTAAGTTATTTCCAGTAATTCTCCCATAATTCTAGGAAAATTAATCAATCTCAAATTTAACCGTCTGTTCCAGTTTTCAAGAATTTCCAACCGTCTTTAAATGTAGCCATATTGAAATTCTTAATTTGTTGTATATCAGTTTCTACTTTGGCTACAGACACCTTCACTGTTTCCAAGGTATTCTCCTGATCTTGCATTTTAGTATTAACTGAAACAGTTAAATTATCCATTTTCCTATTACATGCTTTTACTGCAGTTGAGAGACCTGCCACGTTCCCATAGATTCTCCAACGTTACAACTGCAGGCTTTGTCGGGAGTAACAGCTGCTCACCCAATATAGCAAGGTCTGTTTCCAAAGTTGTTATAATTACCTGTCCATTCGGGGACCCAACGCTCTCCCCCATTGAACCTCACCACTTTCCTCGATGTTCCAACTCCAAAGAGTCTCCTTCCTGCCCCACCTGCACCTCATCGGTCTGCAACGGCTGCAGTGTACTCGTGGGCAACTCTGCTCTTACCGATGGCGGTCTCGTATCGGGGGGGCTGAGGAAACCTCCACCCCAGGTGACTGCGGCTCTCCTCCAGATGCTGTCGCAGCAGAGAACACCCCCCCCCCCCCCCGAAATCTGCAGCTCCAGCTGACATGAAGCTCGTTATCAAGGATTGTTCAGTGAGTTGGGTCGAGATTGAGGGAAAGACCTTCACTTTCCCTTTACGTTTCGGCGGCATGATATTCCTTGATCAATGGTTAGAGCAACACCGCTGCACGTCTCTGCTCAGGATGCCATCTTGCCCTCTAACAATAAAAGTCTTAAGAAAAAGATAATAAACTATATAAACTGAAAAAAGCTGAGGAGGGGGACGGAGGAGGAGGATCGGTGTTAGCAAATATCGTTGAGATGGGATCTATTGAGAAGTAGGGAGGGAGCTGAAGGCTGTGGAGAATAAGAAGGACTAAGTTTTTTTTTGTTTTTTTGTTTTTTTAAATCTCCAAGTGATACTATTTGCCTTAACTGGTTGGGTAGTGAATTCCAAACATCTTTGTGAGATGTCTAGTCTGGCAAGGCAGATGGATGGTACTTAAAGGAGATTTTTGTGCAAAGAACATAGTTGTCTGCTAGGTTGATAAATACGAAAAAACGTGCATAGCCATGTTGAGAAATCATTATAGATTAGGTTATGCATAACAGACAGGATTTTGTATTGTATTCTATATTTGACAGGAAGCCGGTGAAGCGAGTGTAGAACTGGGGATAAGTGTTCTTTCCTAGAGGTGCCTGTCAGGATGCGTGCAGCTGTGTTTTGAATTAGCATAATGGGCATAATGCAGTGTCAGGGAGACCAAGATAGAGGGCGCTGCAATAATCAATACCTGTGAGAATGAGATATTGGAGAACAGTATGGAAGTCGTCGGGAAATAGCAAAGGATGGAGATGTCTTAACATGTGACTTTATAAAAAGTTTCTTACTGTTGCAGAGATTTGATGGGACATGGATAATAATGAATCGAGAAGTACTCCAAGATTCCATGGGGAGGACTTTATCCTTGATGTTTGTGGACAGATGGATAAGTGAATGGTCAGACCAGAGTACAGGGATTATGGAGAGTGTGTTTGGAGGAATAGTGAGGAAAATAGGGTTACAGAATACCAGGTCAAGATTACAGCCCAGTTTATAAGTGAGGGATGGTTGATAAGTGAGGGATGGTTGATAAGTGCAGGATTTCAGTGAGTGAGAGATTTGATAAGTGAGGGATGGTTGATAAGTGCAGGATTTCAGTTTTGACAGTGTTTAATTTAAGACAGTGGTGGGATAACCATGAATTGTTTTGATGTAGAGACATACAGTTGCAAGAGAGTGTTTGACCAGGATATGGAATATGGTACGAAGAACTAATGATATCTGCATAAATTTTGAATTGGATATTGAGATTGGTGAGTAGATGATAGAGAGGTATTAGATACATATTGAACAAGATGGCAGATAGAGAGGAGCCTTGAGGTACACCAGAAGAAGGGGTTTACCAGTCAGATGAATAATGACCAATGATAATCTGATGTGGGCGATCGGTAACATAGGAGTTGAACCAGTTTAATACTGTGTCAGAGATGCCTATGGATTGAAGCTGGTGAAGGAGAATTTTGTGATCGAGTATGTCAAAGGTGGCTGAGAGGTCAAGGAGTACTAATCGGTATTAATGAAGAATCCTCGAAGTAAGGTGTCAAAGGAGGAAAGTAAGTGTTTCTGTACTGTGGCCCTTACGGAAAATGTGTTGATTTGGATGAAGAGAGTTCTCAGATAGATATTCAGAGAGTTGATGTAATACTATGGGTTCAATTAGTTTGACTAGGGAGGTGAACGATGAAATGGGATGAAAATTGGTAATATTAGTAAGGTTCTCCGGGTTTTTTTCTTGGGGATAGGGTGGATGGATGTTTGTTTTAATGTATCTGGGAATATGCCAGAGTCTAAAGATTGTTTTACAAGTTGTCTTAAGAAGGTGTTGGCAAATTCACTTAGCTCTTTTTGAAGATGACCAGAGCAGGGGTTAAAGGGAGATGTTGATATTTTTACTCTTTGTAATGTGTGTGATGGTTGAAGGACTTGTGTATGTGAAAACAGTCCAATTGCATACTGGGGCGGAAGGGATGAGAGATATGGGCAGATCAGTGAAGCTATTAGTAATTTTGGATATTTTCTCTTGAAAATGGGTTGCTATACAGTTGCAGAGGGAGCTATTGACTTCAGAGGGCTCCAAATGAGAGGTATTTGTTAGGGATTTTATGATGTTGAACAGAACGGTTTCTGTTAGCAGCAGTTATTCTTTGGAAATAAGTTTTCTTGGCAAAGTCTTTCTTTGTTTTATATTTTCCTAAGCAGGTTAAATTTGAGTTTTTTGCGGCAGAGGTACGATATTTACACCAGGAACTTTCATGGCTTCCAAGCACAGATTTCAAAGTTTGTAGAGATTTAGAGTACCAGGGGGCATGGGGTTTTGCTTTGATGGCTGCAGGAACTAGTGGAGCTACTGATTGCTGAATTCCAGGCACAAACTGTACTATTCATGTCGGAATTTATTGATAGAGGCATATTAGGGAGAAATGCTTCGATAAATATTTCTCTAGTATACTTCCTTCTAAAGCAAGACTTTGCATGATTATTTTTGAGGTTTGAGAGTTTATCCTTGATGTTTGTGGACAGATGGATAAGTGAATGGTCAGACCAGAGTACAGGGATTATGGAGAGTGTGTTTGGAGGAATAGTGAGGAAAATAGGGTTACAGAATACCAGGTCAAGATTACAGCCCAGTTTATAAGTGGGGGTATCAACACTTTGAATCTAGCCAAGACCTTCCATGGCATCTAGAAAAGAAGATGCGGAAGGGTACAGAGAGTGAATCGAGATAGATATTGAAATCTCCAGTAATTATGGCTCTAGTGAGATCGACTGGAAGAGATGAAATGGCATCTAGTGGAGGGGTTGAGTTGTGATGTATAAGGCTTGGTGGACAATGAATGATTACGAAGTTAGCAATAGTTGTAGTGATGAGAAATAGTTCGTATGGGTGAATCAGGGGTATGGGTTGTTTGGTTTGTTTTTTTTAAGAAGGTTTTAAAGAGGATTTAACTAAGGCCAGAAGGCCCCCACCATGGTGAGAGGCCTGGGTTCAGAGAATGGTGTATAGTCAGGAGGACATAAGGAGTTAATTGTGACATTGTCAGAGTCAGTTAGCCGGGTTTCAGAAAGTAGAAAGCAGTCAGGACTGTATTCCATTAAAAGGTGGTGAATAACTGCTGCTTTTTTTTTCTAATTGACTGAACGTTACAAATTAGAAGAGAGAAGGAAGAAAGCACAGCCATAGAAGAGGTGAGAGTTGGAACCATGGGAGACCAGAATCTATACGTACTTGATTTATGTTTACGGAGTAGGTTACAGAGGGGATTGCCATTTCTCACAAAGGTAGTAAGACATGTAGCAAGTTTTATAGGTATTGTGTCAGAAAAGGTACAAAGGAGAGATTAGCTGAAAGGATATAAAGTAAGTATATGTAAATATACTGAAACGCTGAGGAGTGCACGAAGGGCACACAAAAGTCGCGCACTGACACTGCAAGCCCTTTAAACCATCGGCCCCTGATGATCATCCGCCTGTATGTTGTCTACTCCTGTTATATGGGAGGCTGACAGTGCCTGTAAATGAAGTTCCGCCCATGGCAGGACGACATCCATTTCTAGAGAGACTTGTCACCAAGGAGTCCCTCCTTGGTGATTTATATACGCCACCGCAGTTGCGTTGTCTGTCATAACTTTCATAGCCTTACTTCTAACCAGTTCATGAACTGAAGGAACACTAGTCAATTTGCCCATGCCTCCAGTCGATTGATGGACCAAGTTGCCTCTTCGGGAGTCCACAGCCCTTTCACCACCAACTCCTGACTGTGTGCTTCCCAAGCCATGGAGACTCGCATCCATGGTAACCACCAACTAGTCAGGAGTCTCCAAATCCATACCTTTTTCTAGATGCTCCCTTCTCAACCACCAGAGAAGCTTCTGTCTCACCTCCGGTGGCAAGGCCAGAGTCACATTGTATTCCTGAAACTGGGGTTTCCATCAAGAAAGGAGACACTGCTGCAGAGGACGCACATGAGCATGTGCCCAAGGTACAACCTCTATCTTCACGGCCATGGATCCCAACATTTGCAGATATGGAAGGCTGACAGGCTGATCGCCACAAGCAGGGCCTGGACTTAGACCTGAACCCAGATCTTCTGAATGAAGACTCTGGGAGAAATACCTTGCCTTGCGCCATGTCAAACTGAACATCTATATTCTCCAGGACCTGAGATGACTGCAGGTTGCTCTTGGCTAAGTTCACTATACACCCCAAGTGCTGCAATAACTGAACCACCCTGGTGGTCACCACTCTGCTCTCTTCCATTGACTCTGCTCTGATTAACTAATCATCAAAGTACGGATGAACCATAATGCCTTCCCTTTCTGAGCGCTGTGACCAAAACTACCATCACCTTGGAAAAATTCCTGGGTGCCGTGGCCAAACCAAAGGGTAATGCTTGGAACTGGTAGTGCTGACCTAACCTTGCATAGAGCAAATATCGCTGATGCTGCTTGCGAATTGGAATATGAAGGTAAGCTTCCGATAGGTCCAGAAAAGTGAGAAATTCTCCTTTCTTCATCACCATGATCACTGATCTTAACATTTCCATCTGAAAATGGGTAACCAGAGGGCCCACTTGACCCCCTTGAGATCCAGAATAGGTCAAAACAAACCCTTTTTTGGGAACCATGAAGTAAATGGAATAGGGCCCTATTCACTCCTGATCATTTGGAACTGGAACCACTGCCTTTAGGGCGAGCAACCCTTGCAAGGTGCACTGGACTGCTGACTTCTTTTCTATGGAGTTGAGGGGGAAATCGTAAAAGTGACAGAGAGGAGGGATGAGTTCCAAAGCATATCTGTCACGCATCACTTCGAAAACCCACTGGTCAGAAGTGATGTTGAGACCACCTCTGATAAAATTGAGGCAGGCGATCGCCTATCTCCAGCACCAGAAGATGGACCTCCAAAACTTCATTGGGAGGAACGCAGCATTCCAGACCTGGAGGTGCTGTCTTTGCCTGGCTTCCTTGGCCAAAAGGACAGAGATCTCCCAATGTCCAAGACCTCTGACTACTCGAACCTCTGAAGGTGCAAAAATGCCAAGAACTCCAAAATCGTCCCTTGGCTTGAGAAAACCGGAGAGTCGATTTCTTATCCTCTGGTAACTGAGGAAATTTCGACTTTCTCCATCAATCCACTATCTTTATCTCCTCCGCAAACAAGCAGCGCCCCTTAAAAGATAACTTTGTAAGGTTTGATTTTGAAATTGTATCAGCAGACCAGTTGTGTAGCCAGAGGAGCCTTTGGGCTGTAATCACCAAAGCCACCCCTCGAGCCGCCATGCATGCCAAATCATATCCAGCATATGCCAGGAAGGCAGCTCCCGGTTCCAGGAATGAGCCACTCTCTCCCAGAGCTTCCTAGGCCTCCTAAACTAACTGTAACCCGGCCCTGGCCACCATACAACAGCAAGCGGAGATTTGGAGATTCATGGGCAAGACTTCAAAGGTCTACTTCAAAATAACCTCAATCTTCTGATCTTGAGCATCTTTTAAAGCTGCACCTCCTTCCATGAGAATGGTGGTCCACTTTATCACAGCACAGACTAATGCATCTACCTTAGGAAACCGGAATTTCTCCTGCGCTGTAGGGTCCATAGGATACAATCCCACTAACGAGCGACCTCCTTGAAAATAAGTCTCAGGTGTGCTCCATTCTAATCAACTCCTGGACAGCCTTCATGCAGAGGAAAAAAAATAAGGATGCCTTACGCAAGCTGATCATTACAAGGTTCCGCTTCAGATCTTTGGCCACTGCTGGCAAGATCTCCTCACACCCAAGGGCTTTCAAGGTCTGTAAAATTAAACTGTGCATCTTTTCCCTGTGAAAAGCCGTATCATAATTCTATGAGGCTCAGCATCTGGGGCAATTTCCCCCCCTTTTCCAATAATGGATTGTTGGGATCTGCTCCGAGGATACCAACTCCCAATCTGAGTCTACTGAAGGATCCCTGTCCTTTTCTTCTCCCTCCTCCTGAAAGGAGACAAGGACTCCCTGGAATACTATGTCCTAAGGATGGAAACTTCTGAAACTGGCAATCCCTAGTCTCTTCCCAGGGAACTCCTTTCCCATGACAGAAGGCCTGGAGACCCTTAAAAAATTCCACCTATGAAATGGCAGAAAGATCCAGGGTAAGCAAAACCCTCTGAGCCCACTCCCGAGGGGTTTGGCAGGAGAGGGGATGGGGAAGACTCCTCAACCGTTCTGGTAGGAGTTATTGCCACAACCTCTGCCTGTAAAATGGGGACCTCTGAGGTTCCAGCAGGAATAAACTCCCCTGTACAGACATCCCCCTGGGCCTTCACACACTTTTGATGCACACTAAAGGACCTCCTAGGATTAAGGACCCTCATATGGAATGCCGAGCACATGAGACGCTTCTTCCCATGCTGCTGCCCCAATGCCATGTCACACTCACTCTTCCTCTAAAAGCTGAGCAAAAAAGTGTCCCACCACATGCCTCAGCAGTTCCTACCAATGAAAATGGTGCCTGCCACGTGTGGCTTTGCCATTGAAAATTTGCCCCACAGCCCTCCTGAATTATGTGGCTTGGTGCAGCTGTGATCACAGCTGTCTACTGCCTGGCCTGCAAAACATCATGCTGACACCCACTCCCAGCACTGCTCGACGCGCATGCTTTTATTTTTTTTTCAATAAACTTTTCACAGACAAAACCAGCAAAATAAAAAAGGCAGGGAGATAGCAGAGGAAGAAAGCAGGACCAGATAGAGAAAATAACTAAGCAGCAGGGCTGAGCCCAATGCCTCCTTACCCTACTGGATCTCTTCTGCTGCCCAGAGGAGGGCTAGGGCTGCAGCCTTCACCTCACTACTGTCCTTTTTTATTTTTGCTTGTCTCCTGAGATTGGATCTCAGACACTCAACTGAGGGAGCTACTGCTTTCACCACAGGAGGTCAAACTGGCCCGTTCAATCCAGGCAGGCCAAGATCCACAAGCACGGATGCATTTCCACCATCTACTAGAGAAAAACTGGCTGGCTGGTGCCTGAGCAGAGCTATATGAGGGCGATGTCAGCGAGTCTCTGTTCTCCATCTCTACCTGCTGGTTGGCGTGCACAACTTCATCCTGGCTTGCCTGGATGAAGAGGAAGTTCAACTTTCCATATGCTTCCACATGGGATAAATATGCAGTTATAAAATACTTAATCCCCACACATAGTG
Source organism: Rhinatrema bivittatum (assembly GCF_901001135.1). Classification (NCBI taxonomy): domain Eukaryota; kingdom Metazoa; phylum Chordata; class Amphibia; order Gymnophiona; family Rhinatrematidae; genus Rhinatrema; species Rhinatrema bivittatum. Next base: position 647,637,362 of record NC_042616.1, on the reverse strand, counting down.
AGTCTCAAACATATTAAAAATTAATTATTTAGAGGCAAGTAGATGGGGATGTGTTCTAACATTAAAAGAACACACAAGATACGAATCAGTAAATCACACTGCCTCAATCCATATAATTCAGGGAGCAAGGTAAACAAATTAAAATTACTTTCATAAACCTTCCATTTTCAAGTTATGAGAAAAGGACCAGTTTAAATATTTACTTTCAAAATGTAGTTCTGCAGCATTTCATTGAACATGCATATAAAAAAAACCCAAAAAAACCCAAAACTTTACATACATTTCAATTTGAATGCTATGCTTCTAAAGCAATTTAAAAAATGCCAAAAAAACAAAACAAAACCCAAAACCAGGATGCTAGAGAGATATGGACCAGGAAAATAAGGTTTTCTGTTTTTATCCTTAGGTCATCTTTCACAGCATCATCTGCCTTATGAGTGATGAGATGCCACCATATCTGTTCTAGCTTGCTTGGTAGTTGTATCTACCAACTAAATGTTACGATATAGGAGGAGAATCTATTGGTTAGGAGCTATCAATATACCATGGTGAATAGAGGTGGCTGTGAAAACTTGTTTCAGAAGCAGAAAAAAGCTGGATGGTTTGGGGGGGGGGGGGGGGGGGAGGAGAATGGAAATTTAAGCTGCTTGTGAATGCAGGTGATCTTGGGTATAATCATGTCACATTCAAGAATCCCCACCTACTTAGCAGAAGAGTAACACTACAGACCCAGTAGAATTACCACCACCACCTCTCTCGGCCAGAAAATATATGTACGAAATGCATGAGCAGGCATCATTTTCTAAGTATTCTTCTATGAAGCAATTCTGTTTGCTTAAAATGGCATCGGCAGAGCATGAGAGTTGTGTGTGTTTAGAATTCATTAAATTCTTTTATGACCCATTGCATGGCTCCACAAAGGCTGAAACTAATAAGGGCTACAGAGTACACATGGCTTCTACATCTTAGCAAGTTGTGAGAAGAGCTCTTTCCAACTCTTATGTCCATCTAATCCCAAGCACTGATAGTAGTGTATTGCATTACTCTTACCTGCGGATCTTTGAAGTACATTTCATACATTTGAATGGTCCGACGGCTAGCTTGACTCCCATGATACACAACCACATTCAACTCGGTCCAGGTGCGAAACTCTCTTTCCCAGTTTGGGATTGTGGACAGAGGGGCAATAACCAAAAAAGGACCATGGATTCCCTTCATATATATCTCATAGAGAAATGTAATGGACTGGATAGTTTTTCCTAACCCCATTTCATCTGCTAAAATGCAGTTTCGTCTGAAATCAGAGAGATAATAAACTGTTACCAAAGCATACATGACAAATGCATTCTTTCAAATGTACAATTTCCAGAGAGATGTCTTCAACAGTTCACAGGGGCAGCAAACGTATTGTGCGATGCAGCAGGAAAACTTCCCGTTCTACAGCAAACCACATCAGTTGTACACCAAGCCAGATAATAATTCCCAAGTAATGAAAAAAAATGTGATTTACTATTTTACAGTGTTAATCTTGGTCCTGACAATTAAACTAGGTTATGTAGTAAACCTATAAAAGTTTCCATCAGTGCCAAAAGTTAAAATGTCTACATACGTGTTATACCAGTTGAACAGAAGCCAGTTCACTCCCTCTAACTGGTATTCCCTGAGTTTGTTATTGTTTTTATACTCCCTGGAAGTCTCAGATTTCTTCCACTCGTCAGCAGGAGGTCGCTCCTGTTTCAAATACAGTAAATCCCATTAGTGGTTTCCGAAACACCACATTACTTTGCTATTTTCAAATGAAATCCTGTGTACAGTTGCCAATTCTTACCACATGCTCTGTTGCTGGCTCCCTAGACTTCAGTTTCTCAAATTCTTCAATCTTAGCTTGATCTATGTCTTGCTTCAGTTCCCAAGTGCTGTCTTCATAGGGAAGCGAGCACCACTTCACCAAATAATGAGTCATAGGCTATATTTAGCAAAGAAAAATTAATTTCAGAAAAGAGCAAAGTAATGTCCAGAATTGGGCTGCACTGCAAGACGCACACATGTAACTTTGAAATAGAATATTCTAAAAATATTTATTTTTAAATGAATATGCCAGCAGGTGTTTTTGCATCATGTAAGTATCGCAGTTGAAAATGGTTATCACAAGAGAAATAGTGTTTGCATTTTCAGTGCAAGGGTTGATATGCTTGCTAAGAGCACTTCATGCCACAAAAAACTCACTAGGCTATGAAGCTAGCTTGCTTGAACATCAGTACTACCCAGCATTTAAAGAAGGTACATGAGAGATTGAAAGACAAAAAATATTTAAAAACTGTTAAATACTAAGCCCACAAAACTGGAAAAGGATTATAAATGAGCTCAGGTTACTAGAAATAATAGATTAATGTTTTTAGTATCTCGCTATATACAGAATGAGGTTAACTCATTATTTGGCCAATATTTACAGTGACTTTTTCCTCAATCTATGCTCATGCAAACACCACTAATCCTTCTTGGAAATATCACCCTTATCCTCATTTCATCATTTTGAGCATCTTTACCCAGTTGTTTGCATCATGTCTGACTGGAATCATGAATATTTAAATGAGGCACTCTTCAAGTGACAACATAGATATATATATATATATCTATGTTGTCACTTGAAGGGTGCCTCATTTGTGTGTGTGTGTGAGTGAGATAGATAGATAGATATATATATATATATATATCTATCTCACACACACACACACACACACACACACACGCTTTTTCCTTACCTCACCATTATCATCAGTGCTGGGAGCAACATCCAAAATTCGATCAATTTCCACATAGTCAGGATTAAAGAGCTCATCTTCAATCTGTTGGGGGAAGAATGAAAAATAAACAGAGCTACGAAACACCTAATCTTTCATTCCCTCTTTCCTGGAAGGGAAAATATATATTTTTATTCAATAGGCATTAGTATTTTGGATCATAGTGACATCAAAATTCTATTCAGCAAACTTAAGCACATTAATTGAAATGCTACAATTCAGCAGGATCGCTCCCCGTGAGGGAAGTGGGCTCCTCAGACTTAGTTAACTGGGCCTCTTAATTACTGTGTGAAACCTTTTACTGCAAGAGAATGTTTAAGAATATTTTAAATGAAGTGTGAAATTACAATTCACTAATGAGCAATCGAAAACGGCTTATGGCATGCCACGCATTTAGCATTCTTGAGAACTACAGCTTGCAATAAAGAAATTAGAGCAGTGTACATTAAGTGCTGTTTTAGATTATCAAACAGCCGTTTGCTTTTTAAGCAAGAATCAAAGGGCTGCCAGTTTTGTAAATGGAAAGTGCATATTTCTTGGAAAACTGAAGACTGGTTTAATGTGTTCTGAAACTTGGGTGTAAGTTTGCAGGGGGGGGGAGGTGCTACTGTTCCCTCCCTATACTTTAATGCCATCATACTGCTTCACATAATAATGGAGAAGTAAATAAGAAAGCAAGGACCACTCATTAAATGTTTTAAAATAGGGAAACTATAGGTGTTCAGCAATAAAAAAAACAAAACGAAAAAACCCCCCAAAACTAAAGGTTTCTTAAACTGAAGGTAGGAGACAGATCACTTGAACACCCCACAAAAAAAAAAAAAAATCAACAATCATGAAGACACAAAATGGGGTAGCCTCAATTACATGAAAAAGTGAGGGCACCTTCTAACTTTTTCCTTGAAAAGTGTTCACAGATCTTAAAGGTAAATAAATATATTTGCATACGTAATAAGGACTTCTGTTGAAATTTCAAAATGGTATAAATGCAATTTGCCAAACAGCTTTGTAATATCACTGCTTTTTTTTTTTTTTAATCTTAAAACATCTTCAGCTATTCCAACCAAAGAGACTCAGAAGTTATCTGTGGCTATAAGTGGGTAGTGCGTACAGAAAACTTGTGTTCTGGCAGTACCAAAACCTCTACGCTTTTCTATTTTACTCCAATATACATGCCAAATGATTTATAAAAGAGTAAGTAACAGGAAGGCTGAGAAACTTCCTGTTTACACACTGTTTTAGCAATTTACCATTTGCTGCATGTAAGAAATGAGCCACAAACAGCTTAAATGCTCCAGAAAGTTCCTGGAAGTAGAAATCTGAAACAGTTTTACATGGGACTCTGAAAGTCCATCACACAACCTATAATAAATACCATACCTCTGAAAAGAATTTGCTCTGACCCTGCTTTGCTTTGAACCGTTTAATCTTTTGATGGATTCTCTTGTCCTTCCCCAACTCTTCTACAGTTGCCCATTGGCAATGAAGAAAAGAGCTTTAGAATTAAAAAAAAACAAAAAACAAACAAACCAAAATATCATTAAAAAGGCACAATAATTAAAACCTTTGTACTGTGTATTCCTCTATCTCTGAGAACACCAACCATCAGCTCCTGTAAAGAGGCAGTTGATATAATAAACAGTTACTTTGTGGACATTATCAGCACTAGTCAAAGGGGGATTTGATGATGGCAAGAAATCCTTAGCTCTGTTTTTCCTCCTCTCCTTTGCCAAAAAATTAAAGAAAAAAAAAACAAAACCCCACATTCCCCAAAACTGGGATGTGCAGTTTTCTCAGTGACAGTGTGCTAAAGGTCACCTTACTGGGATCAGGTAGAATGGGGAATGACAGTGGGAGGCCAACACACTACCTAGTGCTCCACAGCACCATAACCCAATTTTTCAAACTGGATATTAAGGGATTTGAACTCACAACACAATCAGCAAACTAAGGGACTCTCAACTACAATGTTGACTAAGCAAATGAGGCATCCCCTACCTTCTCCTTGCCTATTACTTAACCTTCTCCCAGCTATGAAGTTATATTGTCTGCTATGTTATCATGACGATGTTTTGGAAGAATGAATTCTAACAGGATCTAAAATGAGGCTAAACACAACAGTGCCTGTTTCATGGAGAATAATGCCTTACAACCCCTAAAAAAGGCTAAACGGTATGATTCCCATAAACAAAGAGCAGGGCTTACCTAATGGCACATTTCATATAACTGATTTTAATAATTAAAAAAAGAAAAAAAGGACTAAACAGGGTGCTAAACAGTCATTTTATTTTTTCCTCTATGATCAGGTTTGAACACCCCCCACTACCCCCCTCCCCTTTAAAGAGGCACTTCATATCATACCCAACCTTTTTATATTTGCTTGTAAAAGCCAAAATAGTCCATGTTTATCCAGATTCAGATGACAGTTGCTCCTCAGAAGTGGATATTAAACCAGAATTTTAATAAAAAAAACATACAAAAGCCTTTAGGTTGATGTCAGTCAGCACTGAATAGGGGCCTGGTCTGCAGCAGGGGTATAGGAAGTACGTACAAGAGGGCTGCTGCAACCGGATAGGTGCACAGTGCCAGAACACAATGTTCTCTCTTTTTAAATTAACCTTTCAATTTCTGTTTCTTGAAGCAACACGCAGCTAAATAATGGTAGACTGTATATGGATCTGATACACTCGTGGGAAGAGCTGGAAAACAATTAATAAAATCAAGCATCTGCAGCTTGAACTGATAGTCTCTCTCTTGTGAAAGATGGTCTAATATATATATATATATATATATATATATATATATAAATCCACTGAAGAGGGGTGTGTTCAAATATTTAAGTTCATCCACAGACAAAAGTGTCTTAATGTACCAAATAACTGTTTTTAATTCATACTAATTCAAATAATCAGGTAGTCTTATCTTTTTATAAGCTGAAAGAATATAATACACACACAAAAATAAATATATATTCCAAGTTTTTGCTAGAAAAAAAATGTATCAATATTCAACTTGGTTTTTATTCTTTTGTCTTGGAAACATGTAAGGCAAGCTGATTTACAGTACCAGTATTCATTTCATTGAGAAACTGCCACTCGTACAGTCATCAGTCCAGTCAAACACAGATCAACAAATTGTCAGCTCCAAAGCACAAGTCTGATGTGGCGCAAGGTCAAATTTACTAAGGGATCACTCCCCTCCCTCGCTACACCAACATCAAAATACAAGAAACTGTTTAATAAATCTGGCCTACAATTATTCCCTATTGGGACAAATCTGAAAAGAACTGGTGTCAATACATTACAATTCACTTACAAGTTTTTGTATTTTACATAGAACTCCTCTACTTCCACCTCCTCTCCAGACTCCATCTGTAACAAAATCACATTAGGTGGTGCAAGCTGTTTAAAAGGTATTCATCAGGATATAAAACTGAATATTCCCTCCCATTAAAAACAATGTTCACTAAAGGTGGCAGGGATTAAAAAGAAAAAAATGGAGGAATGGTGGGGGGAGAGGAGGGGGAAAGGGACAGGGAGCCTACCACATCAGCTTTCCTGTTGGAAGGCTCTGCTTACTATATCATCAAGGACATGAATCATTTTAACTCCTCCTTAACCACATGCAGCTTCATTCACAACAACCTGACCCCAAGGCTGGCTTCCTGCCAAACCCACAGTGTTAAGTAGATGCCAAGCGTACCCTTTTCTCAGGCAACAGCCAATTAGTAAAGGCACTCCCCGAATGCCATATGCATTACTGTTGGCTGGCTCTTGACAATTTTATATTATGGGAATTTAAGAGGGGTTTATGCCTTCATACAGTTAGCATATATACATACACGTAAACCATATAAACACAAACTTGTGGCAGGATTTTAGTGCACCACTGTCATCTGAGGCTTCAGACATACGCCATGCAATCAAACCAAAAAAGTGAAATGCCACTTGTACAGCACAGGTCAGGTTTGAAAGATAAATCTGCACATAGCTATGGTGGTTTGGGATTTTAACATCCTCTTACAACAAAAAATTCCAATTAAAATGATCAACTATTTCATGAAATAGCAGCACATTTATCATTAGTGAATGTGGAAATGCAGACTTAAGAAATAAACAAGGCATGTATCTGCATTAATATATTTTATGCCATTTCTGTCAGACGAGGGTAGCACCTGGCCCACCACAAGAGCACATTTAAAATGCAGTGTGTCCCACATGCAGGGGGGGGATGTACATTTGTAACTTTAGTAGCATGCTATTCATAAAACTTGAAAAGACCAATATAGATGCTGACAGTTCAAAAATTATGCATGTCAAACTGCAGGGCATCTAAATCTGTAATTAGACCCGAAAAAAAAAAAAAAGAGAGACCAACCAATTTTCTTATTTTTGTAGTGTGCCATTTACAAAGTCGAACTTTGCAAGATGCCTGCAATTTAAAATCCACCCAACCACAGTAGCCCCAGTAGTACAAACCCCGCCCTCTGCCTTTCTAGGAAAACCCTTGACACATACTACCAAGGGCTTCCCCTTCAGACGTGCCAGATCGTGTTCATTTTCCTATGAGGCTTAGTCGAAATCTCTAGTCCATATTATCTGACATTTTCAGCTGTGTATGTTCATCTGACTTACAAGCTGCTTTGTTTTGTGAGCGAGGACTACTTTTAATCATCAGTGAGTCAATGTAGCTAACATTCCTGTAATATTTGTTTTCTCAGTACTAGATAAAAGTTTGAAAAATAAATGTTTGGGAGGTACAAGTTTAAAAATGAAGCTTTCAAAAAAAATTTCCCCCATGATTCAGTCAAAAGATTAGCACCCAAGTATATATAATGCCACCACTTGGATTTTCTTTTGTAATAAGTAAAAAAGTAGTTGATAAAATGTTTTCTGAATCAGGTAGGCACAACCTGAGACTGACACCAAGCAAGTGCATTTGGGACACACCTCTCTCTCTCCAAAGAATATATTAGCCAAAAACATCATGACTGGGGCTAAAGTCGGCCCATACAAAGTACCACAAAGTTTTATACATAGGATTTTAATATTTCAGAATAAAATTCATTTTTAGAACTGTGAGAATGTTTGTCTATCTGTTCTTTATATGCTGCCACTTCCAGATGTTAGCATAGAACTGGCAATCCTGAAAATGAACAAGTCAATGGGATCAGACAAGACATATTAGAGGAGCTTAGAGGATACAGTCTGATCTAGCAGTTCTTTGGAGACAGGATTGGCTCTAGAGGACTGGGAAGAGGCAAATGCGGTCCCTCTTCAAAGAGAAGCAGAGCAGAGACTGGTAACTTCAAGCCAATCAGTATGACCTCTATGGTGGGTAAATTAATGGAGTCACCACTGAAAGGAAAGGACTGGGGAATATCTTCAATTCAACAGATTACAGGATACAGTGCAATAAGCAGAGTTATCTACCTGTAACAGATATTCTCCGAGGACAGCAGGATGTTAGCCCTCACACATGGGTGACATCATCAGATGGAGCCCCGATAAGGAAAACTTGGGTCAAAACCTTTAGAATTTTGACTAGGCACAATGAGCATGCCCTATACCATGCATCCATGCAGGATCTGTCTTCAGTCTCGTAACATGGAATGATGATTAAAAATAAAAAATAGGAGAAACCCAGCCGTATGAGTGGCAGGCAGGTTTCGTAAAGACTAACATCCTGTTGGCCTTAGAGAACAGCTGTTACAGGTAAACAACTCTGCTTTCTCCAAGGGCAAGCAGGATGTTAGTTCTCACACATCCATGAATGTTGCTCCCCAATAAAAAAGAGGAGCAATAGAGAACTAACCAGGTACCAATGGGCACAACACCAGTGCTGTAACAGAGGACGACGACCAAACAATGGGTCCTAGGGTTGAGAGAGTTGGGTTCTCAAATAGGTTCCGAAGGACAGACTGGCTGAACCTATTGTTGCGTCAGCCATCCCTATCCAGACAGTAATGTGATGTGAATGTGGGGAGAGAACTCCATGTCTCAGCCTTGCAGATCTCCTCCAAAAGAGCTGATTGCAAGTGGACCACTGATGCTGCCATGGCTCTGACAGAATGAGCCATGATATGACCCCCAAGATGCAGTCAAGCCTGGGGATAACAGAAGGAGATACAATCTGCTAGCCAATTGGATATTGTCTATTTGGCAATGGCAACGCCCAACCTATTCTTATCTAAAGAAACAAAGTTCTGTGGGGGCTGTCTATGGGCTTCTGTCTGCTCGATAGAAGGCTAAGGCTTGCTTGCAGTCCAAATTGTGCAGTGCTATTTCGCCTTGGTGCGAATGGAGCCTGGGAAAGAATATTAGCAAGATGATTGACTGGTTAAGATGGAAATCCATCACCACCTTAGGCAGGAACTTAGGGGGTATACGCAATACCACCCTGTCATGATAAAATTTAGTATAAGGTGGATAATTCACTAAGGCCTGGAACTCACTGACCCTGCACGCTGACGTGGCTATGACCACCACCAACATTTTGACCTTCCAGGCCAGGTACTTCAGGTCACAGGTGTGCAGCAGCTCAAAAGGAGCTTTCATCAGCTGAGCTAATACCATGTTGTGGTCCCTAAGGGAGGCTTTAACTGATGCAGGTCCTACAAGAAACGTACAACTATAGGCTGTACAGAGACTGGCATATTAATTGCCATCAGATGAACTGTAACAGAGGTGGTTTTCAAGCCAACTTCTGATAGGTGTAGAAAGTAATTAAACAGTTTTTGTGTGGGGCAGGAGAACATATCTAGGGACTTCTGCTCACACCACACGGAAAACCTTCCACTTCAGTCCGTAGGACTTTCTAGTGGAAGGCTTTCTAGAAGCCACCAGGACCCAAGACCTCTTCTGAAAGATCAAGTGGCTGCAGAATCAACCTCTCAACATCCAAGCTGTGAGAGAGAGGGCCTGGAAGTTGGGATGCCACAGCCTGCCCTGATCTTGCCTCATGAGATCTGGGGAAGTCCCCAGACTGATCGGTTTCCTGATGGACAGCTCCCGTGGAAGTGGAAACCAGACTTGTCTCAGCCAATGAGGGGCCTTGAGGATTACAGTCCCTCTGTCCTCACAAAAGTATTCACCACTAAAGTAATCGGAGGATACATATACAGAAGACCCTTGCCCAATGACTAGCAAGGGTGTCCAAGGCTGGTTTGCTGCCTGACCTGTACAGGGAGCAGAACCAAGTCACGTTCCTGTTGCATGAGGACATGAACAGATCTACGTCTGGGCTCCCCCAGAGGCAGAATATCTGATTTGCTACCCTTGGTCCAGGGACCACTCGTGGGGTCTGAAGGCTCGACTCAGCCTGTCTGCTACCACGTTCTCCATCCCAGCCAGGTACATGGCCCAGAGCACCAACCAATGGGACAGGGCCCACAACCACTTCCTGATACAGTAGGTATAATCCTGTGCATCCCTGTTTGTTGACATACCACATGGCTACCTGGTTGTCGGACTGGATCAGGACAACTTTGTTGGACAGCTGATCTCTGAAAGCCCATATTGGGTACCTGATTGCCCAAAGCTCCAGGAAGTTGATTTGACAAGAACGTTGATGAGCGGACCAAAGACCCTGGGTGCCAAGCCCATTTACATGAACTCCCTATCCCAGGGGAGATGCATCCATGGTTAGGAAAATTTGAAAGGGGGGGGACACCAAAATGAGATCCCCTGTTCCAGATTGGAAAGTATCCACCACCAGGACAATGAATCCCAGAAAGATGACTCTGATACAATCCTGGAGGCTCTGAGTGGCCTGGCACCACTGAGACCTCAGAGTCCATTGGGATCTGTGCACGTGTAAACTTACCAAGAGAGTAACATGGATGGTTGCAGCCAACCCTTAGGTCTAGCATGGGACGGAGTCCAGTTCTCTTAGGAATCAGGAAGTACCTGGAGTAATCCCTGCCCTCTTTGTCTTGGTGGTATGGGCTCGACCGCTCTGGTCATTAAGAGGGAGGAGAACACTGCTTGTAATACCACCTGATGCGCTACCAGCCCTCAATGTGGGCACAGAGGGCAATTTGGCAGGACACCCAATAGATTCAATTGGTACCCTTTTGGACGATGGACAGAACACACTGGTCTAGAGTCATACTGGGCCACTTGTTCACAAAATACCACAGCCTGCCCCCGACCAGAGGATCCATCATCCTGGGTACAGGCAACTGGCTTATGCTCCCCTACAGCCCCAGTCAAAACCCTATCCTCACAGTTGACTAATGAGCTGACTGGGGTTTGGAGGCTCTCTGCTGCCTGAAACTGTTGCAGGAGCCCTGATGGTGTTGAAAGGTGCGAAGAGGTAGAAAGATTTCCTATGCCCCAGCCTCGATGGCCACCTGGATGAGGAGGACTGGTCCGGAGTACTGGCAGAGAGTTGTTGGAGGGTCTCATGGTGGTCCCAAAGTTGCGCCACAGCATCCCTCACCCTATCTCCGAAGAGATTCTCTCCTGTACACAGCATGTCAGCGAGTCATTCCTGTACCTCCAGTCGGAGATCCAAGATCCACAGCCATGCCATTCTGCAGGTGAAGATTCCCACTGTAGAAAGCAGAGTTGCTTACCTGTAACAGGTGTTCAGAGGACAGCAGGATGTTAGTCCTCACACATGGGTGACATCAGATGGAGCCCAGCACAGAACTTTGATCTCAAAGAATCAAGAACTTTCAAACATGCCCTACTTAGAAGGTGCAGCTCTAGTCATCACCCTTCCCAACTAGGCAGAGTCACTCAATCTATAATATAGCTAATACATGGAGAAACCAACTCCCAGGGGAGGCGCGTGCGTTTCATGAGGACTATGATCCTGCTGTCCTTGGAGAATACCTGTTACACGTAAGCAACTCTATTTTCTCAGAGGACAAGCAGGATGGTAGTCCTCATGCATGGGTGAACCCTAGCTATAGACTGTCCGAGCAGGACAAAGCGGGAAACTGTACAGTGCAGAATCACTACCCACCTGTCTTTTGCCTGTGAGGTAGCTGACTCACAAGGGGTCCAGTTGGAGAACAGTTTGGGTTCTACAAAGAAAAATCATAGAAATGACAAACAAAACCCTCATGTGTAGCAGGGGCGCCTAAGGCAGAGGAGTGATGCGAGTGTGAGCAGAAGCATACTCTGCATCACGGAAAACATTGCAAGCAGGGTTTCAAATCAGTAACTGACAAAATAGGCCTAGAACCTCCTGGATACAGGGAAAAGCCCAGAGATGTAAACAAAATAAGGTCTCTTGTATGAAGACCCAGTTTCTTTTGATGTTAGAAGTCAACCAAAAACCCAATTGGGGCCAGAGTACTCCCCAGAAAGAAACTGCGGTCACTAACATCCAAAGGACAAAATATCTCTGCAAAAGTGTGCCCATGTGTGACTAATAGGCATAATGGGCAGAAAAGCCCAAGCAATGCTTGGAGAATAAATCAGCAAAAATGGCAGGGCCTGAGACAGACCCTATGTGCCAAAGCATCAGACCTAGCTGATAATGCAGGACTGTGTCAAGAGTTTCAGAGGATAAATTGCAACCCCTGAATAGACTACTAACCCAACTCCAGAGCATGGAGAGAAGTTAGGCCTGAAGCTCACCCACACTGCACTCTGTCAAGGGCAGGGCCATTCTATCTACAGGATCGGTCAGGTGAATGGGAAGGCACTTTGGGCAACCTAGTGAAGAGAGAAACGCTAAAGGCAATATTGGCCAGAGCCTGGTAAAAATATAGGGAAAACATGGTCTATCTTTCCCTGCAGGTATTTACTAAGATATACCACGAACTCCTTAGCTTTTCCTCCCCTCCCCCTGAGGGGAGCGAGAACACAAGGAGGCAGACCGCTGGACTGCTGGGGTAAGCACAAGGTGTTAGGTGGTATATCCAAACCTCAAGTGAATAACCCATTGCCAATTCTCGTAGGGAGTAACCCACTGAGATAGAGCTCTCAGCCTGTTTGGAACAGCTGAAACAGAGTGAATTCCCTAGGAAAGAAATTCAGAAATACTACTAAAAGACAGGAAGCCGGGTTACTGCAAGTGCAAACCCTGAACAGGATTTCTTCACCAGCCCGGAAACCCTAATGGTACGAGGATAGGGCCAAGGCGATCTTGGAACAGATGGCCAAGCACCTGGCTTAGGTATTAATACACCAGCCATAATTGCAAATACTTCCCCCAAGGAAGCACGCGGTCCAGTAGTGGAAAAATAGTTGCATGAACCATGCCTCATCTGCCAGTGCCATCAACTGTTCTCCTCGTCTTACCTATCCATCTGAGAACACTGATGCTTCGAGCTCAATGGCGTCTCTTGCAAGCGACTATGGCTGACAACAGCCTTGCTAGTGATCATTAACACCAATGGTGCATGAATACAGGGCTTCTGATGCCTCCCAACCCCAGTTGCTCAGGGCCCCCCCCGAGATCATCGGCATCCATGGTGCCCGACAGCAATAGGCCAATGATAAGACAGCACAATGCCCCTCAGTGCTCCATCGGGACACCACTACACCAGTATGCCTCAGCATACTAGGGTGCCTTGAGTAAAGGGCAATCCTGGTGTTTTATCCATTCAAGGCTGAAGTCCCTGCTGCTTGAGGGCTCCCAAGAGCCCTGGTGGTCGACGGTCCCAGGACAACCAGGGCCCAATGGCACCAAGGGCATCTATAGTATCAGGGCAGTTCCGCACCACGATGGCAATGAGGCCATGCACCTTGACGGCCCCAGCATTGAGGCCACGCCCATATTGCCAAGGCATCCATGGCATGGAATGTAACAGAGGCATCCATGTAATGGATGGGTCCACCACCTCAAAGCTCCAGGCACTCGATGAATCTGGTGCCTCAAGTCCACAATTGCCTACGGCACGGAAGACCTTTATGGCATAGAGGGCAGTCACACACCCCAATGGCATTGAGAGAACACCAGCCCCTCAACAGCATCAAGGGTGACATGGCGCTCTACGGCAGTCCTGGTCCCCAATGCAATCCTGACATCGATGCATCAGATTAACTGTACGCTGGTCACAGAAGTGCATAGGTAACAGCTAATGGGCATGGCACCGAAGGCGCAGCAGCAAGCTGCTTGCTTAGGCTCCAGGTCACTCTCTCCCAGGGAGACTGCACTGTCATCACCGGCAAGCAGGAGGGGAGGCTACATCATCCAGGGCTCCTGCCCGTGAAGACTAGTTCCCCCCCACAAGAATGGTATGGTCCTCGATCTCTTCACTGTCTGACCTCCATCAATGCCGACTGGATCAGTGAAATGACATGGAACTCCTGCCCGGGTAGCATGCAGGCGAGTCCCCAGTCTCAGCGACCTATGTAGATCACCCACGGACTGTACTCAGTAGTCCTGCCAGTACCAGGCAAAAGGTACAAAAACAGACAGAGCAAGCACATATACTAAGCTGCAGGTGCAGAATATATTTTATATAGGGGTGCTGGAAACCCACTTTTTTTTTTTTTAAAGGAAGAAATAGTCACTGTGCAGACTGGCAGAGTCTAAGACCCGCCATGCGAATAGCAGACAGGAGAAGAAAAAGAGAAAGGAAAGAAAACTACCATAAGGTAAAGGAAAGAAAACAACTGCAGTTCTGGAAAAAAACCACTTACAGAAACTGAGGGAGAGCGCAAAGCTGAATACCGTGAGCACATGGCTGCCATGATCATACAGCTCTGCAGAAAAAGAAAGACTGAGGGACTCTGCCTAGGGGGCAGGGTGATGACTACATCTGCACATGCTCAGTAGGGCATGCTTGAAAATTCTAGAGATTCTTTCATGTCAAAGTTCTATGCCGGGCTCCATCTGATGATGTCACCCATGTGTGAGGACTACCATCCTGCTTGTCCTCGGAGAAACTCTTGATGCCATTTCTAAGACATCGTAGGTCGCATGGACCTTGTGTTTTCCAAACACCAGACCCTTTTGCACCAGCAACATGAGTGTTTTGCTGCTGTTGAGCAGCTGCTCAGCCACCTCCTGTACCTGTTTCCAGATGTCCCGCGAGTACTGGCTCATGTAGAGCTGGTAGGCAGCGATGCGGGCAATAAGCATGGCGCCTTGGAACACCTTCCTCCCAAGAATGTCCATTGCTCTGTGGGCCTTCCCTGGAGGTGCCGAAGAATGGTCAGAGAGTGCTTGGCCCTCGAGAGCGAATTTAACCACCATCGACTGGTGAGGCAGCTGATGCTTATCGAATCCGGCAGCCTTTTGGACAACGTAGACCCCATCCACCTTCTTGTTAATGGGAGGCACTGTGAAGGGGTGTTGCCATATCCTCAGCAGCAACTCCTTAAGGATCTGATATACTGGGACCACCACAATCTCCTTAGGAGGCTCCATTAACTGAAGGATCTCAAGCATTTTGTGCGTGGCATACTCCTCTGTCAAAAGTTGAAATGGAATGGCCTCCGCTATCACCCTGCGAAGGTTAAGTCCTCATGCAGGAACTTCCTTCATTCACCTGGAGGAGAAGAGTCTGAAGGGAGATTATCAGAGTCCGAGGAGGACGACTCAGTCAGATCATCCCCCCAGGAGCTGTAGGGATCCTCATCCTCACTGCATGCTACAGTGAATGGGGTCCTAGATGCTCAGTCTTCGTCCAGAGGTGTAGGCATCGATAGAACTGGATGGGGAAGCTACAGGCCTTGGCAACTCTGCTGGCCTCTGTGCAACTTCCACTTTGGAGGAACTGGCAATGATCACTGTATCAATAGGGGAAGTCCTTGGTGCCCAAATGCTATCCTGAGAACCAGTGCCAGCTGGGTCGGAAATGCACCGATGAGCACGTTGAGCTTCTTCCGAAGCGGTACAAGATCAGACAGCACCAGGTCTGGTGCTGTCTATGCCACAGGACCAAAGCTCTGCAGCACCTGGTCCACCAGCTGGACGGCGCTCCAGCTCCTCCTCAAACATTGCCGATGCCAACACCAACTAGGAGGACGCAGGGGTGGCCAGATCTTCTTCGGACCTGTGAGGGGGATCAATGACTGGCACCAAGACCAGTGGAGACAGTCGGCCACCAACACAGATAAGAGGATGTGCTCTCCTCGCTATGGGGGGGGGGGGGTGTCGCTTCGGGGGCATCATGGCAAAAGCTAGTGCATCCCCATGCCTAGCACCATGCATAGACGGGGACCTGTGCCAATGCTTCTTAGGTTTCCCCATTCCAAGGTCAAAGATGACGAACCTGGCGTCCTTGGCCTGGAGGAGCTAAACAATGGTGGATCTCTGGCACCCCTTTTCACCAGCAGCATTAATGGAACTGATGTCGATGCTGTAGTGTCTATCAGTGCAGCTCCAAGGTCCCTCGATGCTGCCAATGCAGATGGCTCGGATTTCCTCAACCCAAAGAGCTGATCCATCTTGTCGAGTCAAAGCAGACATTCTTTTGGGGTCATCTGGGCGCATAAGCAGCAACCCTGGATATCATGTGATGCCTCCATGCAGAGGATACACACACGTCATGAGGATCAGTGATAGTTTTGGTCCTCAGGCACTAAGGGCATCGGCGAAAACCAGATGTGATGAAACAAAAGGGCTGCAAAGTCGAAAGCGATGGCAGGCGTCAATGGCTGGTGGGCACTGAAGCACCACCACCACGGCGGGTGGGGGGGGGGGGGGAGAAATCGACCATGAAAGGAAACTTACCTGAAACGCCGAAAACCCTTACTAGAGACACTATATGGGAAAGCACAGAGAGGGACCCTGAAACGGAACTGAAGGAAAAAAAAACCCACGAAAACATGAAGAGCGAAAATGTTTTCCACAGGGGAGGCAAGATGGCCGCCAAGTGAAACTGTGGTGAACGCCTGTGGAGAGGCTCTTACCTTTTTCATTGAATTTCCACGAATATGCCTCATACTAAGAGAAAAGGGAGGCTTAGACAGGTGAAAGAAGATTCGCCCTCTATTGACCTCCGACAGCCTCGAATCGAGGGTTTTTTTTTCGGGAGCCACTACATCCTCGCCGGAGTGCTTGGTCGCTGGGGGAGTAGCGCTGGAGCGCGCGCTGATCCCCTTGACCTGTGACACCACCCTCAGCCCCGAAGAGCCGAGCAGACCCGCGCACCTGGGAATCATCGCAATACCTTCTGGTACCCCCTGAAGCAGCGAGGAGCCCTTCGGCGTTTGACTGGAATGAGGGAGACTGTCGACTGGGAGGTGAGCTGGCGAGAGACCTGTGGGCAGGGAGAAATAAGGAGTATAAGCCCAAGAAGAGAAATAGAGAGCTTAACTCCAGATCCCTTGCTGGCAGCTAAGAGGAAGGTGACAGCAGAAATACCACAAGGTAATGCAAGGAGCGTGAGCGACGGTATGGAAGCGGGAGACAGCTACATGAGGGCTTTAACTGCGGGTTTTGTTATAACACCACCAGAGAAAATAATGCTAGAGGGGATTTGGGCAGTTTTAAAGTTGATTGAACATTCTATTAATATACTGTCCCAAGTTACAATAGAAACAAAGAATCAATCAGTATTAAATAATAATCTTATTTTAAATTTTGGAAAAAAACGTAGAAGAACTGGAAAAAAGATCTCTACTGTTGAAAATATTCAACAAAAGTTAATTATATCTGAAAAGACTACCAAGAGAAGGCTAGAGTGTGGAAAACGCTCTCAGAGCACACAATTTAAGGGTGCTAAATTTCCCAGTGTACAGCATGCTCTCCCCCTCTAGAACTTTTCAGAAATAACATGAAACAAATCCTGAAAATTCCAGATAATATCCTACCGGTAATTACTAAAGCTTTCTATTTTCAACAGTGGGCCCAAGCTGAAGAAATGGAACTTGGAGGTAATCAAACACCAACTTTGGATGTATCTAATATACTGGAAATAACTTTAGATACTGTGATAACGCAAAGGAAACCTTTACTGATATCATTTGCCTTTTTATCAGATTGTAATTATATTATGAAACTTTTCTTCAGGAATAGACAATTAAATGTTTATGGACGCCCGATCTGGATGTATCCTGATGTTATTAAAGCGACACAAACCCGACATAGGGACTTCCTTACGATGCGTTCTGCAGTCCATCAACTAGGAGCCAGCTTTATTCTCAAATATCCTTGTAAATGCTGTGTGAGGCATTTAAATGTAAAGTATATTTTCTTTGAGCCCGTGCAACTTAGAGCTTTCATAGATGCGCGTACCCAAGAGGCTTCCATACCAGACTTGGCTTAATTATGTGAAATAGTGGTAGTGGCATCACTTTACGTACATAATTTACTTTAAAATTACTTTGAATGCATGTGTTCTTAGTTCCGCCTCCTCAATAATTCTTATAATTTTTATTAATGTTTGCATAATTTTTGATAAGACTACTGTTATATTTCTTCTATATATTTCTTTTTGTAAACACCAGCTTTACTGTACAAGAGTGTATTATTGGGAAGTTTTCAAAAATTTTGAAAATAAATTGAAAAATAAAAAATTGTTTTCCACAAGACTAAAATCAGCCAAAGTGAGCTCAATCACACCATGAGACTTACAGCTCCGCGGAAAAGAAGAGACTGAAGAGGGACCCCACATGGACACATGCCTTAGGGCATGCTCAGTGTGCCTAGTCAAAAGTTCTAGAATCTTTGACATAAGTTTGACACATTTGGGCTCCATCTGATGTTGTCACCCATATGTGAGGACTACCATCCATCCTGCTTGTCCTCAGAGAATGGTTTTACTAGAGGAAGATATCATCAAAATAAATCTGATCAGTTTCTTTGATTAGGTGCTTAAACAATCAGATCAAAGCAAGCCTGAATGCAGTATAGATTTCCACTAGGTGTTTGACACTGTTCTACACAGAAGGCTCATAAATAAGTTGATCTGCCTAGGGATGGGTTTAAAGGTGGTAAACTGGCTTGTGAACTGGCTGAGTGATACAAAAACGAAGAATACTGAAAATGGACTTTACTCCAAGAACGAGAAGCATATCAGCAGTGTCTCAAGGATTAGTCCTGGGCTCAGATCTATTCAATTTTTGGAAGTAATGGTATACAGGGATTAGTAGGAAAAGTTTATCTTTTTCAGATGACAGAAATATCTGCAAAAGGGTAGACACTAATGATGATGTAGGAAAAATGAGATGCGATGTGAGCAAACGTGAGGCATGGTAAAGAGTTTGATAACTAAAGCTAATACTTTGCTCTGTGTCTACAACCTTTCAGGTCCCTGCAGTCCTCACAACTGGGATTACCAGATATACCTGCCATTCAGAATTCTTGTCTTGTAAACACCAGAGCGCGTGCCTTTTCGGTGGCAGCACCATCACTTTGGAACTCCTTACCTTCTGAGCTGCGAGTGATACTGTACACAAACATTCAAAAGCATGTTGAAGATATTTCTATTTCAGCAGGCATTTTGTTTACTTGACAGTGTTTTTTTGTTTCATTCAGGCATGATATGAATGTGTGATTTTGGATGTTATGCTGATTTTGTATTTTTTGTTTTTTTCTGATTTTATGTATGTTCTTGTTTTGTATGCCGCTTAGGGCCTCTGGTTTAAGTGGGCTATTTATAAATAAAAGTGGAATGCGAAAAAGAAATCATGCATTTGGGGCACAGAATTCAGCCCAGTAGTTGATGGGCAGCAATGCACTGATGTGCAGATATTGGATGACCTCAATTATCAAAACAGACACACGATTATGGTAAGAGCCGAAGGATGCTAGGCTACATAGGAAAAGGAGGCGATAATTTCAAATTTTACCAGATACTGTCCAATTCTGTAGGCCACACATCCAAAAAGATATATAAAGATTAGAGATTACCCAAGGAAGTGCTATTAAAATGGTGCAAAATCTACAATATAAGCTCTATAAAATGAGTATTGAGAACCTAAATATTCTTTTTTTCTTTTTATTTAGCTCACGGTGATTAACATTTAGGTACTGTGTATGTATATTCTAGAGGAGAGGAAATAGAATGAGTGTTACTCACATATATTAAAAGTATAAACAATGCACTACAAACATGAATTTTCTAATATATAGGAAATTTTAGAATAGAAGGTTGGCAATCCCCAGCACAAAGACCTTCATTCCAACACCCCACGCCCTCTGCAAAGTTGGCCTGCAAGTTTTGTAAATGTGGATGCCAACATTTAAGAGGAAGCAATGGACTGTACAGGCTGCATGCCAAGGAAGTTTCTTGGTGTTTTTTGGTACTTTGTAAAAAAAAAAAAAAAAAAAAAAAAAAATCATCCAACCCTTATTTCTGGAATGAATTTCATGAGAGATAGATTCAGGCGTAACATAAGGTAATTTCTTCACAAGAAAGATTGGGGTTAGATGAAACAGCAAAAAACGATAACAGAATAATGATAGGTATTAGGTTGCATCTATGATGGTGCATCAGGAATGGCAGACTAGATAGAAATATGACAGCACATGGCTACCACAAGGCTTAGATTTTTTAAATAAATTTAGAATGAAGAGCTAGAAGAAAATCATTCAGATACCATGTAATCAAAAAAATGAAGGCTACAGGAAGCCAATTCAAGCACCATTTCTTTTTTATAAGGACAGCTAAATGAGGGAATAAGTTACCTTATTGTGCTGGTACAAGTTCCATTGATCAAATACATTTTAAAAGTTTCAACAAAATCCAAAAAGAAAAACAACAAAACAAAGGAATTAGGGTCCAGAAAACAGGTAAGAAATACTTATAGCTTTTCAATGTGCCACTTTACTTTTACAGACATGGATAAGGAATTAGAATGCCCTGGACAGCAGCATCATGAGACATTCCAGACTAAAGAGGGGCCTGCACCACTCCTGAGATCCTCTCCTCACTTGTCATGGAGTGGCAAGGAGCAAAGCCCAGAGAAGTGCTTCTTCTTGCAACATATATGCTGGAGATGAAGTGATGGCAGTGAAACTGAAGAGGGAGGAATACTTTCCATACAAGAACCCTTGTGGGAGATGAACAAGTTCTCTCAAGGAATAGATATCTATAGCACAGCACGCTAAAGCAGATGCAGGGCAGACTTCACAAGTTCAATGAACTTTCTTTCCTACTAACATTTTTAATTGGCTCGCAGATGATTCATTTAGTATAGATAAATTGTTAGGAATAACATTCAACATATCATCCGAAGGCTACTCTTGGGGGGGTGGGGGCTCCTTGAGGATTTACCTTTCCTCAGAAATTAAGAGATTTCATCTAAGTTCAAATTAAAACACAGAATCACAAAAATGACAGAACCTTCAAGGGGTTTGAAAGGTCTTTTCATTTAGACAAGTACCTGTTTTTTAGTCAAACGGCAACTAATGATTTTCTCGACAACAGGTCCTTCAGCATCAATCGCTTCCTGCAAATATAATCAAAGATCAAAGAGGAAGAACGGTTATGTTCCTTTTACTCCCATCAGCTTCCTTTTTAGATTCATTTTAGTGTCTCCTTCCAACAATATTCCGTTATACAATGAACTCCAGTTAAGTACATATTTTTGCCATGATTTTGAAACATGTACATTTGTTCTTGTGCTCTTACTCTTTTGGTGCTTCACACCTCGCCTTACAATATTTCTCTTTGCTTTGAAATTGCTGTTTTTCTCCATGCTGTATGCTGCCGTTGGAGCGCTCTTCGAACCTATAGAAGCTAAGTGGAGAAAAAGCAGCTATTTCAAAGTGGTCTGTGGGAAATGGACAATGAAGTTTATCTGATAATCCAGTAAGATGTTTCATATTGTCAAGTCCACAATGAATCGGAAATGGCCCCAAAAATCAAGAAAAATTTTATTTCTTTTGGAAAATAGTATGTCCTACTTACATAGTGTGTCAAACAATAACCAAAAGAAAAACCCCGAAACAAAATTTGTGCCAAAAATGTCAAACTAAAAAAAATGAACCAAAATTATCTGCTGCACACCTCTATTATCCAGGCGTAAGAACCCCCCCCAAAAAAAAAAAATATCCTGTACTTAATACAAAGAACAAAATTAATTTAAAAAAAATATCAGTAGCAGTATTGGCAACCCTTGTACAAGTCACAATCTAAGCATAGCTGCCCCAGTGAGATTTCAGCCTAGCCTGAGACATCTGAAAAGTGTGGAATCTTCAACTCAAATTGAGCTCACATTGGCTTGTCCATAAAATAAGCTGTTCACTGTACAAGCTCCTTCTCCCTACTTATTTGCCAGGCCCTTTATCCTGCCAAGGCTCACTCCCAGCCTGACAGTAGGAGCTCAGAACAGCATCCTTTTTCCTGCCAGGCTTCTCCTGTCATTTAAAATTCATGAATGACCTTTTAAAGTCTTTTTATCTGTTTCCTTGCAAAGCCTCCTGCTCTAGAGCACCATTTTCATCTTCACAGCTGAGCAGATTATATTTTGTCCTGACATACTCAAAGTTGCATATTCCTTTAAAGCCATTACCTGGTGCTGCAAATATAAATTCTCTTCACATAACCAAAAAGGCCTGTAGCGATATCAATACAGATGTTCTGTTGTTGCAGTCAGCACGTGCTGCTCTGGCCTTTGTAACTGAGAATGAACTCATTTCTATGGCAGACTTTTGTGTTACTATAAGTGTATTTCTCTAAAACAAGGGCCGGCTAGCTACATTCCATAAATTATATTGATTGGTTGAGGTGCTGATGAGTGCGGTGGGGAGGGGTGAGGGAGCCCCTACAAAATTTAAAAAATGGGGGGGCGGGGGGGAGGAATGAGAATGTAGTCCCTTCTCCTCCCTCTTTAATATCATGAGACAACCCTGAAGCTGATCTGATCATTTTTAGAAGCTAACTTGTTTTCTTAAAAAAAAAAAAAGCTGGTCTTATTTATATAAAAAAGGCCCTCTTTCTCCCTCCCCCTCTAGGCAACAGAATTTTCAGGAAAAATAAATCCCTCCCTCTTTTTCCCTCCTCCATCCAATCAGCCACATTGGTCATTTAAAAAAAAAATCTTTTCCCTCCCTTCAACCCTAGTCAGCCACCAGCTCATCATAAATAAAAAAAAATATCCTTCTCTCTCTCTCCCCTGCCAGCAGCCAACACTACTACAATTAATACCCTACCCCATGAACTTTTATTTCCAGTTGGGGACTGATCCCAAGGCCTGATCTCTGGGAGAGAAGCAAATGCAGACTTAGTCAGCATTTGCTCCACTCTTGTGTCCCCTCATATACAGGAAGTGGGGCCAGACACCAGGTCATTAATATTTAGTTGCAGCTGCTCTCCTCCCAGAGATGAGGCCCCAGGACTGGTCCCAACTGGGGAAAACAAAGGTCTGCAGGGCAGGAGAGGGAGTTAGGAAAAGTCTCTTCTGGATATGATGCAGTATAGCGTGTGCAGCTGCAGAGTAGTTCTCGCTTCTTCATCCTCTTGCAATCACCGCTGCTTTGTGGACAGGCAGAAATGTGGTGCCAAGGACTGGTGCCGGTTCACAGACTGGTGGTCGACATTGCTTTAGAAAACTATACCTGTCAGAGGAAGTGACGTCACTTCCCATGTCGGCAGCATAAGCCCGGAGCTCCCCTCCACGCCGGCATAAAAAGCAGATATTTCGCCTTCCGAATCCGACCACGAGCGCGATCCGAGTTCGTACAACCGCAGTGAGTCCTTCTGCATTGCATGGCGCCGAAACTCAAAGCCGTGAACTTTAAAAAAATACTCCTACGAGAAGGGGGGCGATTCAGGAGAGACTGAGGGAGACAAGATGGCGTCAGATGGTGAAAAGGAGGACGGAGAGACCGCGGGAAGCACGCTACTGCCTGGGGGGACAGATTGGCCGATGAGATCTGAGCTCAGGGAATGGTTTGTAGAGCTCAGGCAAGATGTAAGGAACTACAAAGCTGAGGTCACCGCTATATGTGCGGAGCTGCGAGACGACATTAATGAACTCGGACGCAGGACAGATGAGGCGGATATAAAACTTGAGGCACGTGAAGAAAACTGGAAGCAGATGAAAGCCACCACTACAGAACTGCTGGTCAATCAGGCTAGACTGGATGATAAATTGGAGGATCTGGAAAACCGGAGCCGGAGGTGCAACCTCCGCTTTAGAGGGATTCCAGATATGGAGGAATAGTGACAATGCTAGCATTATTGGAAAGATATGTGCACATATTCTTGAAGCATGTAATGAGAAGATCCCCGGCTCACTACTGTGCTCTGGTATTGAAAGGGCTCATAGAGCTTTGGGCCCCAAATCTGGAACAGACCACGAGACATAGTGGTCTCTTTCCACTCATATACATATAAAGAGAAACTGGCACTAGCGGCAAGAAAATAATGCCTATGGAATTGGGAATGCAATGATATCTTTATGTACGCGGATCTGTCTGCTATAACTCTACAGAAGTGCCTACATTTTAAAACGATCACCAGCACCCTGGAACATGGAAGAAGTCCGATATAGGTGGTTGTTTCCCTTCGGCCTGGGTTTCACGCTAAAAAGAGTCTTGCACAGGGTTCGCACCGTTGAGGAACCTTCTGGAATATTGCAAGCAGCTGGCTTATCTGCGCCCAAGCCAGAAAGGCCTCGTCACCTGCACGGGAGGACCCGACACGCTGGCAAAGAGTCAAGAAGGGAGGGAGGAGACTCCAACAGACACAAGAACTGCTGGCTAAGGATCCATCCCCTACTTGAAGGATTATGGGCACCTAAGACAAGTGGTTTATGTACAGAACAATGGCAGGATGATTGCCTTCATTATGGGTCTTTGCCCTGAAGGGACAATGTTTTCACTGATAAGACTGTGGTTTGGTTATTACAGTTCCAATGTTTTCAAGTTCTATATTGTTTGATTAGTATGTGGGCCGGAGTGGGGGAGCTGCTGGTTTGCTGGCATGGTAAGTTCCTCCCACATCAACTGGAAGATGGGGTATTTTCCCAGGCTAGGGGGAATGGGTGGGTCTGGGGGGGGGGGGGGAGAATCACAGAGGACACTACGGCTGGAATTCTTATCTTGCTTAGGAGAAGCGGGGATAGTGTACTTGGGCGGAAGGAACGTGGTATAAAGATGGGGAGGGCAGGGGGTGCAATGCATTTAGCGGGATGGGAAAAAGGCATGGGAAAGGTCCGAGGTATGGTTTTGTTGATACGAAAACATAGCAGGGTATATTTACCAGATGTTCACTATGGCAGAGTTCAAATTTATATCCTTAAATGTGAAAGGTCTAAACTCCCCTCGCAAGCGACGGCTTCTTTTTAAAGAACTTCACCGTCTGCAAGCAGATGTGGTCTATCTGCAAGAAACTCACCTAAGGAAAAGGTATGAAAGCCTGATGAGATCTGAAATATCCCCACCAATTCTGGGCGGCGGCGGCGACAGTATCGGCTAGATACGCTGGAGGGGGGATTCAGATTCACAAAAATTTCCATTATGAATTAGTGCAAGTGAAAGCTGATGCTCAAAGGCAATATATCAGGGTGTCAGTGCAAATGGGGGGGGGGGGGGGGGAGGGGAGGGGAGTTGACTCTCCTTAATCTATATGGCCCCACATCCCATAAAGACGATTTTTTTCAAATCTGTAAGCTTACTATCCACAGACCAGGAATTTGGCAATATGGTAGTAGGGGGGGAGGGGACTTTAATATTACCCTGAATCCGACTATTGACACTTCTTCTGGCCATAGTGCAGACACTAAGAGCGCAAGGGCAGCCTTAAGGAATTTTATGACTCAAGACGTGTTAGTTGATATATGGAGATCTCGCTATCCCAGATTGAGAAATTATACTTTCTTCTCTCACCCACACGATTGTCACTCTAGGATAGACATGCTCCTGATAGCAAGCCACTCATCCAGGCAGTAAGTGCCGTAGACATTGAACCCATAATATGGTTGGACCATGCCCCTATCTGGTTTAAATTGAAATGCCAGGACTACGATCAAGGGCAAAAATATTGGAGGCTCAATGACTCCCTATTAGGTGACAAGGACTTTGTGAAACAAATACAGGTGGAGATTAGAGAGTATCTGCAGAGGAGTGATGTATGAGACATCAAGGCAGGGATTCTATGGGATTGTCTCAAAGCAGTGTTAAGGGGCACATTTATAGCCCGAGCGTCTTACATTAAAAAAAAAGAGAGAGGGAGAGAGAAATGTACTGCTAGCCACCCTTAAACAGCTGGAACAGCATAAAGCTGGGGACCAGACACCACACATTAAATGTCAACTACAGGAGATTCACAGTCACATAATAGCTTTAGACTTGGTAATTGCACACCAAAAGGAATTAGCCTGGCACCAATTTTCTGAAGGGAGCAACAAAGCTGGATGCCTCTTGGCCCGTGACCTGAAAAAAAAGCCAGTGCAGTCCACCATTGTGAAAATCAAAAATCAGGATGGGGAGATACTTGCAGATAACAAAACCATAAGACAAAAATTTAATCAATTTTATTCCCAATTGTATAGCTCAGACCCACACATCCAAGCACAGCAAATAACTGCGTATCTGCAGGGGACGCCTCTACCAGGGTTAACTGCATCTAAACGGGCGTTTATGGACAAGGATATTACAGCGGGGGAAATAGAGGGGGCCAACAAATCTCTAAAGTTAGGCAAATCACCTGGATTAGATGACTACACTTCGAGATTCTATACATTTGCCCCACAAATTACCCCCCTATTGGGTAGGTATTTTAATTCCCTGACGACAGGGGCAGTACTCTCTCCGCAAGCAAACACTGCAGGTGTCACAATCATAGCGAAACCGGGAAGAGAGCCGGCACTCTGCGGATCCTACCGACCTACTTCACTGCTAAATATCGATATTAAACTTTTAGCAAAAATATTAGCTAATAGACAATTGTTTTATAGCGCAACTTGTTCACTCTGACCAAGTGGGATTTATCCCCGGCCGTATGGCAGCTGCTAATTAGCATAAAATTTTAGATGCCATGTGGTTCGTAAGTAAACATAACATCCCAGCTCTTGTCCTGTCAGTAGACGCTGAAAAAGCGTTTGACATGGTGCACTGGCCTTATTTGTTCCAGATCCTGGAGCACATGAGTTTTGGGGCTCACTTCTTGCAATGGCTGGGACAGCTATACAATTCTCAGAGAGCGTGCATCAAGGTCAATGGTGTATATTTACCGTTTAATGTAGAGAGGGGTAAACACCAGGGATGCCCGCTATCCCCGCTGCTCTTCGCATTATTCTTAGAACCCTTCACAATTCGGGTTCGCCAGAATGTAGCCATCCAGGGGATCAATATGGGGCGCTTCATAACCAAGTTATCCCTTTTTGCTGATGATATCCTGATATTGCTGACAAAACCTCATGCATCCCTACAGACTAACTGGAGAGATGGAGACTCAGTAGCGTGTCAGGATTTCGGATAAACTGGGATAAATCAAATCTTGAATCTCAGCGCCACTACCTCAGAAGAGGGGAAGATTCGAACTGACTTTCAATTCAAATGGGCCAGCAGTAAAATTAAGTATTTGGGTGTGTTTCTCAGTGCCAACCAAGACATTTAGTCTCTAAACTATGATACACTTTGGCAAAAGATCTCGAAAGAGCTTAAGGAATGGAGTGGCTATCAAATCTCTTGGTGGGGACGTATGGCTGCAGTGAAGATGACAGTTCTGCCTAAATTAATGTATCTTTTTCAAACTCTTCCCATTAGGGTACCAACCAAACAGTTAGCGATCTGGCAGAAAAAAGTTATGAGATATATATGGGGAGGTAAACGACCAAGGGTGGCCGGACAAGTGAAATATCTCCCTAGAGAACAGGGAGGTCTAAGTGTTCCTGAGCTTGAATGGTACTACTTGGCGGCTCAATTCAAAAAGATAGTAGATTGGCATAGACAACAATCACCAAAACTTTGGGCACTATTTAGTCAAGAACATTTGGGGAAAGTACCTCTCACTAGTCTAGTTTGGCAGCCCAAGAAAACCTGGCTTATAAATCCCCAAGCAGTACTACCACCCCCTATAAACCACATTTTAGATTTATGGATACAGAAAGGTGAACGCCTTAGGGAAGGCAAAGAATACCATCATAGTACATATCTGTATGCTAACAAAATGGTCACGCCTGGGTTCAACAATCCGGCTTTCCAGGACTGGCGAGCTAAAGGGATTCAGACTTGGGGCAACTATGGGGACCAGGCAAGATTAAGACTTTTCAGAGTTTGCAATTGGAAATGAACTACCTAGGGTGTCACTATTCCCCTATAGCTAAATTAATCATTTCTCTTCTAAGGCCTTCCTTGGAGGTCACCTTCAGCTGGGAAATCAGATTTCAAAAAATTATGTTCCAGGGCTGACCGGGCCACAAAGGTGGTCTCACTGTTATATTCCAGGCTGTGTCCTCGTGATCAGCCTAAGGCTGCTCACATCAAAGCTTGGGAGTCAGATCTTGGCCAAGAGATGACCTCCAGGAAGTGGAAAAGGATATACCATTCTATGGGTAAGGGTTTCATTGCCGCAAATTAATGGAAAATGCCTTTAAGCTTCATTATCATAGGTATTTGCACCCTAAAAAGCTGCATATCATGGCAAAGACTCTTAGCCCACTATGTTGGAGGAATTGTATGGCAGTAGGATCATTCTTACACATGTCGTGGGATTGCCCAGAGATTCGTAAACTTTGGGGTGCCATTGACGGCTGGCTCCTAGAGTTGGGGATTGCACGAGGTCAACTGACACCTAAACAGGCATCATTGGGTCTGTCAATACCAGGATTGCCAAGCTGCGCTAATGTGCTGGTTAAATGTGTGTGTACTGCTACAAGATGTGAAATAGCGAAAAAGTAGAAGGCGCAGAGCAATCAGAGTCTCAAAGAAATACAACACAGGGTGGAGTCCATTTATTTATTAACACAGATATCAGCACATAAACATGACACACTTTTTAAGTTTCATATAAACTGGCAGGCTTATGAATCCTGGAAAGCACAAGGCACCCACTCAGACGCCTGTCAATGGGGAAACGGCCTGCAGACTACCTAATAAGCAGAATTCTGTCATGCAGTGAGTACAGCGATTCCCATCACTAACCATAACTGTAGGTGAAAGATGCTATCTCAGATGCCTTCCATGCGGGCGTAGAAGCAGGGTTGGGGGAGGGGAATAAGAGTTGTACTCTCCGGGGACAAAAGGTAAAAAATTTGAGTGTGAAAGCTGCAGACGACCAAGTTTGATGGTTTGTGGCATGTTTCGACATAGTATAATCTTATGTTTTACCACCAGCCTGTTTACAATTGTGTTGTCTATGTAGACTCCTGCTCATTTTGTCTTTATTTCATGTTCTTTCCTGCATTATAAACTTACGATTGCACTCAATAAAAAGTTTAAAATTAAAAAAAAAAAGAAAACTATATCTGTCATATCATTAGTTCTCATGTTTAAGTGCTCTTTAGACAAACATAACAAGAAAAAGGTTTTTTTAAAATAAGTTACTACTGTGCAGACAGCAGCCACAAAACAACTTATAAAGCCATATGAAGTTTTAGAAAGCTTGGTATTCAACAGCTGAACTCTCCATTGTGCAAAACAAAGACAGACCCTCAACAAATACAAAATGAAGGGACTATAAAGTTTAAATGGAAAAATATAGACAAAAACTGAACTAGAAACTGCAACAAGCCAGACTCTGTATGTAGTGCACTGACAGAAGAACATCACAATTCCTCAGAAAACATCGAACAATAAAATCAAGAAATACAAAGTATCAATCATAATAGTAAAACCATACTAATAATAATTAATATTTCAAAACAGCTGATGAACAGAACATCAAACAATTAAAAACTCATTGTTTTTAAATTTCCCAAACACCAATAAAATATTTCAAAACATCATACAGATCAAATACCCAATTAATTAAAATCAGTAAGAATAAAAAAAAATATTTATTCACCATGCCTGGGAACTTTTAAATTCCAGTCAGAGTGTTGTAGATTAGTGGGCAGGGAAGGAAGGTACACAAACTTTCTTCTCTCTAACATACATACACATTCATCCTCATGCTCACACAGATAAACACAAACATTCTTTCAGAACTCACACATGCTCACACAGACACACATTAGCTCCCTCTGTCAGGCAGACAGACATGCTGGCTCCCTCCCTCTCTCTCAGGCAAACACACAGGAAGCGTGTGTCTGTGTAAGCATGCGTGCCTGACAGGAAGTACATGTTTGTGTACTTGACAGGGAGGGATCCAGTATGTATGTGCCAGAGTGCTAGCTCCCTCTCACTCTGGCACATACATACTGGCTCCCTCCCTGTCAAGCACACAAACATGTACTTCCTCTCAGGCACGCATGCTTACACAGACACACGCTTCCTCTCTCTCAGGCACGCATGCTTACACAGCCCAAACATGTGCTTCCTCTCTCTCTCAGGCACGCATGCTTACACAAACACATGCTTCCTCTCTCTCTCAGGCACGCATGATTACACAGACACAAACATGTGCTTCCTCTCTCTCTCAGGCACGCATGCTTAGACACAGACACACACTTCCTCTCTCTCTCAGGCACGCATGCTTACACAAACATGTGCTTCCTCTCTCTTAGGCACGCATGCTTACACAGACACACGCATGCTTACACAGATACACACGCTTCTCTCTCAGGCACGCATGCTTACACAGACACACACACACACACACACTCTCTCTCTCTCTAGCAGGCATGCAAGACTGATCCCCTGCCAACAGGGGACCTCCTTTAGTTGGGCCGCTGGGCAGGACATGATCCCTCGGCAGCTGAGGTGCCCTCTATTTTGCCTTCCAGGCTGGACATGATGCCCCAGCAGCTACAGGGCCTCCTCCATTTCGGCTGCCTGGTGGGATGGGATCCCCCAGCAGCCATGACCCTCTTCTCTCCTTCGACCACAATGGGATGAGCTCCACCGCGGCCTCACTGATCTTATTGCGCCCAGG
The DNA here is from genome assembly GCF_901001135.1 of Rhinatrema bivittatum. NCBI lineage: Eukaryota > Metazoa > Chordata > Amphibia > Gymnophiona > Rhinatrematidae > Rhinatrema > Rhinatrema bivittatum. The sequence continues at coordinate 647,606,720 of NC_042616.1, read as the reverse complement.
AGCGTGGGGAGGGGGACAAGCGTGCGAGGCAGTACATGAGCGCAACTTAGGGAACACTGCCGGCGGCCATGTGTCTTATTCAGTTTGGCTGCTGGGTGGATGGGAAAATAAAGCCCCCCTCCAGTACGCCACTGCCCGGGGTTTTCTGATGCTGGCCCAGAGACCTGGCAATTCCTTTAGAATTCCGGGGTCTCCGGGCAAAATCAGGAGAGGTTCCAGGTATGCTGGGGATAAGACAGAGACCTGAAGGGCTCAAAGATGGGGAAGAGGAGGTGGTGCTGTGCACTGTGTGAGCAGCAAAAGCTATGCCCTTCATGTTGCTCATTAGTTACCACTCTCTAGGGCTCATGCTGTAACTAGGAAGAAGCGGCATGCATAATTACACATGTTCTCAGAAAAGCAAGTTTGCTTACCGTAAGCGGTGCTTTCCACAGACAGCAGGATGAATTAACCATGCTGTCTGGGGATGTCCCTCCGGGGTGGCTAGGCGGAGCTTCTTAAAGGTGACAGAGCTTTGTTTTGTGTGTGGCTGTGCGTCCTTTCCCTCATGGCTCCATTTTCTCCTCAAAGCATGTTTGTGAAGCGTGAAGTGGGTGGGGCTAATTCATCCTTGCTTCCCCCCACCCCACCCCACAGATAAGCAGGCCGAAATAGCCATTTTGTCTGGGAGTCCCCAGCTAAAAGTTGTGAGCGCAGTCTGAAGACTCCCTGTGGGAACACAGTGCAGTTCCTGAGGCTGAGTATAACATGTTGTGCCCAACCTGGTACGGTGTAGCACACACTCTTTACGTCCAAGTCGAAAGAGTTCTCTTGAAGACCAGTAGTCCTGGGGCATTCGGGTTAAAGGAAACTAATAGCTGTGAGGCTCAGGATTCAGAATGCTTCTACACTTTAGTAAGCCAAGGTTCACTTTCAGTCCAGCAGGTGAAGCCGCTGCTAACCCTCATCTGTGCGTCTTCGGAAAGAAGGTCGGCAGGGTGATGGTTTGATTAATGTGGAAAGCCAAAATCACCTTTTGTAAGAATGTTCACACTGTCATGATGAATTCAAAGTATGGAGAATAGTGAACCAGAGCCTGCAACTTGCTGATTCTTCTTGCGATAGTCAGGGTGACCAAAAACTTTCCATGAGAGAGCTCATATGACTACTTTCCAGAGGCTCCAAGTGGGGAAGCATAAGCTGTTCCAGTACCAGATTGAGGTCTCATAGTACAGGTGGCTTCTGCACCAGTGGTCACAGCCGTGGAATGCCCTTCGTGAACCAGGAAACTAGCAGGTGGTTGGACACCGGCAGGCCATTGCAGGGATGATAGGCTGCAATGGCATGGACGAGGACCCTCATGGAAGCAGTCTCCAGTCCCACTTGGTAAAGGGAATGGAGATACTCTAGAAGGAGTTCCAGTGAGCAGGAGCAGGAGGTCTATGCCCTTGTTGTTCCACCAGACCGAGTATCTGAGGCACTTGCCCTGATAGATCATTCTGGTAGAAGATTGTCTGGATGACACCAGGACCTCTTGGACTGATGGCAAGTGTAGGTGACTTAATACTGTCCTTTCAACCTCCACTCAGTGAGATGTAGCAAGGAGTGCATGGGGGTGAAGCAGGGTGCCATTGTCTTGCGTCCTCTATACACTTCTGTATTGTTCTTGAGATGAGTGGGATTGGAGGGTAAGCATAGAGAAGCCCTCTCATCCATGACACGAGAAATGCATCCTGCGCGAGTCGTTCCCTGCTGGGGTACATGGAGCAGAACGTCTCTACTTCCCTGTTGCGTTCCACGGTAAAGAAGTCCATGCATGGAAGGCCCCATGTTTTGAAGGGGCCGTCCGCCATGTTCTGGCAAAACTCCCATTTGTGTGGCTGGAAGATCCTGTTTAGCCTGTCAACTTTGGTGTTCTCCACCCCGGGCAGATAGGTCGCCTGAAAATGATGGGGTGCTCTTCTTCCCTGCACAACATCTGGTTCCTGGATGTTGTGCACAGCTTCCCTGCACAACATCCAGGAACCGGACCCTCCTTCCTTGTCTATATAGAACATCGTGACCTGATTGTCCGTGTGGACTATGATGGTTTTCCCCCGCAGGAACCTCTTGAATTTGCATATGGCATTCCCAATCACTCAGAGTTCTAGGAGGTTTATCTGTTGGACTCTCTCCCAGCCAGATCAGAGCCCTTGTGTCCGTACCTGGTGCAAGTGGGCTCTCCACCCTTTGGCTTGAGGAGTCTGTGGTGAGGATTATCTGAGTCCAGGGGGGGGGTGGGGCGAAGTGGTGCCCCGCCTGAAAGAACTGTGGAGGGCAACCACCAGCCCTAGTCCACTTTCATGCTCCGGGTCAGACTCGCTGGGACAGTGGATGTGAGAACTGTGTCCATTGTGTCTTCAGTCCCCATTGCAGGCACCGTATGTGTAAGTGGGTACGCATCACAGATGGCCGCTGCCATGTGGCCCAGCAGGGTCAAGATCTGGTGGGCCGAGGCACAAGTACAGTCTTTCAGTTGGATGGCCAGGGTGCGCGTGAGGGCCCTGTCTGCCAGAAGGAATGCTCTTGCCCAGCTCGATACTTATTTGGACTACAATGAACTGTAGGTTTTGTGTTGACTGTAGACTGAACTTCTCATAATTGATAACCAACCCGAGCCCCTCCAGGCAATGGATTGTAGCTTCCACCGCAACCTGCAACTGAAGAGTTGCAGGTTGTGGTGCCACTATCTGGTCTTCTTCTGCCATCATTTCTATGTTTCATTTTTATCAACCAGTCATCGAGGTAAGGAAACAACTGGATTCCTTGCTTCCTAATGGTGGGCCACCGCTACCACTAAACGCTTGGTGAATACTCTCGGGGCGGACGAGAGACCAGTAGGCAGTTGTTGACCTGGAAACACAGGTTCCACCAGGAGGAACGGTGCATAGGGATGTGAGAGTATGCATCTTTGAGGTCTAGCAAACACAACCAATCGTTGGGCTTTAGAAAGGGAAGGATGGTCTTAAGAGATGTCATCTTGAACTTCTTTTTGTTAAGAACTCATAAGTCCAGGATCGGGCGGAGCCCTCCCGATTTTTTGGGGATGAGGAAGTATTGGGAATAGAATCCTTGGTTCAGCCGACTGCTAGGAGCATTTGTTGGAGCAATTTGACAACTTCCTCTTGCAGCCAGCGTTGGGACTCTGAGGTGGGCCGATGTAGCCATACTTGATGGGGAGAGCTAGTATTTTCCTGAAGTTCAAAAGGGTACCCCCTTCTCTGATAATGTTTAGCACCCAACAGTCGGAGGTGATCACTTCCCAAGAATGGTAGAAAAGGGAAACTCTCCCTCCTACTTTTAGTGGTAAGAGTGGCCCAGATACCTCTAAAAACCCTGAGTTTTTGTGTTGTTATTCGGGGGCGGACATTGTTGTCTCTGGTTCCGCTGCCTGCTGCGACCTTGTTGTGGTAACTGTGGCGGATAAGGAGGCAGACGGTAGGATGAATATGGCCTGTACGGCCACCGCTGGTAATAGGACTTCCTGTAGGATGGGTATTTTAAAAGTTTTGTATACCGTCGTTCGAAATACATCACAATGGTTCACAAATAGAAATATAAAAACAGAGTGTATATTAGAGTTTTACAACACACATTCAATAAACAGTTACTTCATTCTAAAAAACAAAACCAGAAATTAATAGTAGTCCTTAGCTCTCAATGTTGTTATCCTTTCTCTAGGTTGTCTGAGTAAGCTTTTTCAAACAGCCAGGTAATACTTCTTGCCTGAGGACTGCTGGTCGGTGGGAGATGCCAGGAACAAAACCGCTTTTTTTTTCTGCTCCTATAAAATGGACTACATTTTTGTGCAGCTTATCTCCAAAGATGTTGACCAGGAGACAGGGGAGGTCAGCCAATTTTTCATGAATGTCCTCCCGAATGGCACTGGCCCGAAGCCATGCCATCCTCCGAACAGTTATGGCGTCTGCTGTAGTATGTGCGGACTTCGCGAAGGCTTCATATATTGTCCGCAACAAATGTCTTAGCCCCTCCTATAGATCGTGAAACTGTTGTGGTGGGGTCTCATCCGGCGAAGCGGTGGCAAAATGGGGCTTTAGCGACTGCAGGCACTTATACAGGTACTGCGTAATGTGGAATTGGTGCTGCTGGATCTTTGCATTCAGCATACCTGCTTGGAATGCTCTTCTGCCAAAGTCGTCAGGTACTTACAGTCGCGCCCTGGAGAAATATTCGAATGGAGGCGTGATTTTTTGGCTCTCTTCATGGCCAACTCGACCACCACAGAGGCGTGTGGCAGTTGGACCACGCTGTAGGACAGAGACTGACCAATCCAGAATTTGAGATCTGTCTTCCGTGAGGTCACTTGACCGAAACAGGGGGACTCCCAAGCTTTTGTCATGACCGAGTCTAGCACTGCATGGGATGGCATAGCGGTAGGCTCGGCCAGCACTTCAAAGATCTTCAGGATCCCCAGCACCTCAGCATGAGGGTCTGGCACCTTTCGTGTTTCAATGTTAAGCTGAGTGCCCACCTTCTCCACAAATTTTGAACAGGAGACTTACTCCGGTGGGGAGGCCAGTTCAGGCTGCTCCTCTGGTGAGTCAGATGGATACCCTGTCGAGGAACCTGGCGACATAGGTGGTGAGAGCTGCGGGGAGACATCAGGTTGTGGAGATTGCTGAGGGGCCGGGCTGCTGAGCTGAGGCTCCAGACTATTGTCCCCTTGCAGAGGCAAAAGAGGTCTGCTGTGGGGGGGGGGGGGGGGGGGAGGCCTCGTGTGGGATAGGGCAAGTCTTGCAACCTCCCTGACCTCTGAGGAAAGGAACTGAGAAGATCCTAGAAATTTGTGACACCACCTGTGAGGCCAAGTCCCTGCGGCCAGGACGAGATGAGCCATCTGCCGAGGAACTTCTTAGTGGCAGTGCTGCCAGCAGGATGTCAGATTCGGGACCTCTGGGCCAGACTTGTGTCCGTTCCGCTGCAGAAGAACTCTTATGCCATTTTCTGAGGGGTTCCTGTAATTGCTGTGAAGACCTCTGTCTGGATACTGAAAACAAATCAGAGTAGATGCACTCCAAGGACCCGTCTGAGCCCGTGCACGCATATTCAGATGCCGGCACCACATCAGAGAATCAGAGTTCCATCAATCCATCAGGGATGAAGACCACCTGCAGGTCCACAGCCAGAAGAGGATTCTGGGAGGACTTCCTAGCTTTTGGACTGAAGGCAGCTGGTTCCCGATGACTTTTGGATGCCTTCTGCATCAAGGTGTTTGATGTGACATGCCCCTACTTCTGCATCGAAGGGCTCTCTCGCATCAATCTCGAAGATGTCCGGCGATGATGCGTCGACGTGCCAAGTAGCAACTCCTCCCTCCTCCTGCTTCAAAGCATGTGTCGACAGCGCATCTCGTGCGTGGTGTTTCACGGTCTGTGACGTGTTGGTGTGGCACAGCACTCTAGCTGGCTGCATCGAAGCTTCAACGCCAGATCACGCCGATGCCCTCGGCAGTTGATCTGGCGTGTGTGGAGCGTCTCCAGACGCTCCACACACCTGGGTAGCTTGGGGAGCGGAGGCACGGAGGGGGCTGGCCTACATGTCCCTGCCGCTTGTCTAGCAGTCCCAGAGAGGCGGCCCTTTTAAATTTTTAGGACGGTCCAAGCACAGCCCTGGAGACAAGTGGACTGCTAGTTGTTCCGAGCTGGGGGCACAAGACCTAAAGTTGCCTTCTCATAGCTGGGCGATCTTGGCAGCTTGCTGGCACTGGGCCCGGGGGGGGGGGGGGGGGGGGACGACATGCGGCCACAGTCCCTGCAGGAAGCTTGGTTGTGGTCCGGGCCCAGGCATAAGTAACAGTGATTATGCCCGTCTGTGACTGACAATCTTCTCACACTGGCAGAACTTGTCTCCAAGACTGCCTGGCTTCATTTTGATGGAAAAAAAAAATTAGTGTTCTGAGGAGAGAAAAAAGCTCCACGCGCAGCCTGCAACACGGAAAGAACAGACTAAGGAGAAAATGGAGCCACACTGGAAACGACGTGCAGCCACAACAGAACAAAGCTCTGTCATCTTTAAGAAGCTCCACCTAGCCACCCCGGAGGGACATCTCCAGACAGCATGGCTAATTCAGCCTGCTTATCTGTGGGGAAAAAAGTTCCTACACATTTAAGAACCACCACAGCTCTCTCTTGTTGCTGCAAAGTGCTGAGAGCAGAGCATCAGGCAGTGGTGACTTTTTTTTTATAGCATGCCTGATCAGGCCTAAAGGTATACCATTATACCATGGCACACTAGATAGAGAACCATAGAGCAACTTCTCCAAGAATGGACAGCACACTTTACCACACAAACTTCAACCAGTCAAAATCTATAACCATTTTAACTCACCAAAAATCATTTTTAAACAAGAAAATTGGAATAAAGTTTACATATCAGGCATCTTATTGGCTTGTCTATAAATTCATAGGATATTATTAGAAAATGATTCCTCCACCCCCTCCCCCAAAATAATCTTGAAAATATGAAATGTCTTGTTAGAGAGCAGAACAACTAATAAAATACCTGATTGCAAAACACATTAATGTGATTATATCATATAAATGCATATGCAGGCCGATGCAATACAGTGCACTCAGCCGAGCGCATTGGTAAACTCGTGGTTGAACGTGAGTTTTGGACATGCATCCACAGCTATAATGGGATAAGTGCATCCAAGACATGTGTCCAACCCCCGGTGAAGCTAATAGTGCTCATTGCATGCAAATGCATGTTGATGAAGCTATTAGCTATTCCCCCCCAATTCAAAAAAAAAAAAAAAGAAAAAGAAAAAAGTGCACCTGATGCGCACATTTTTACCCTCAGAAATTAACGCCCGCCTGGAGCAAGCATTATTTTGAGCAGCCCAAAAAGTGTACAGAGAAGCAGAAAATTCTGCTTTTTTGTACTTCCTCTGACTTAATATCATGGTGATATTAAGTCAGAGGAACAAAAAGGAGAACCTTTAGAAAAAAATGTAAAAGAAAAAAAAAAAGGTGCCAGCTGTCAGGTTAGGAAAAGGGACGCTCAATTAACGAGTTTCCATTTTCCTGTCCTGTGGTTGTGCACAGATTTAGGAAAACGGACTCTCGTAAAATTGTGTGTTTTCTTAACCACTGACAGCCACCTCTCCTGGGTGCCTGGTGCCGAGGGGGCGCTGGTGGCACACAATTTCCCCATGCGCCTCCTGTTTACCATGGCAGCTGATTTAAATATTAATTTATGCACCCTGAAGAGGTCGATCGACCTGAGTTAGAGCGGGCACTCAATCATGAGCTCCCGTTTTCCTCGTGCCAATTTTGCATCAGCGTGATAGAGCATATAAGATGTTTCATCTTAAGTCAAGTCACTACCACCGAGCTCATGATTTAAGTATGAACACACTAAGGGGTAGATTTTAATACCTATGCGTGGGCGTCCATGTGTGTGCGCTACCCGGCGCGTGCACATGGACGCCCGATTTTATAACATGTGCGCGCAGGTGCATGCATGTTATAAAATTGGGGGTCGGCGCGCGTGCAAGGGGGTGCACACTAGTGCATCTTGCATGCACCGATGCCTGCAGCCTTCCCCGTTCCCTCTCAGGCTGCTCCGATTGCAGAGCAGTCTCAGAGGAAACTTCCTAACTACCTAACCTCCCTTTCCCTAACCCTCCCGACCTTTATTTTACCTCTTGCGCCAGCATGCGATACACCGACACAGCGGCAAATGGTCGCTGTGCCGGATGCCTCTGGCCCCGCCCCTTTTTCGAACCCCCGGGACATACGCGCGTTGCCAGGCTTTTCTAAAATAGGCCCAGCGCGTGCAGGGCTTTGAAAATATGGGCCTATGTTTAAGGACTTTAAAGTCAGATTAGAAAACAAGGGAAGTCATCTTCCAGTTTTGAGGTCTTAATCTACCCACTAAGGCTGTGCTGCCAGTCCAGACAGATCTATCCTCCAATTTACTAGAAAGTTAATATCTGATGTGATGGGCAAACCTGATCACAAGACCAAAACTAACTTCCATTAGTGTCTCAAAGAAGCCATACTCTGTTCTGCTTGCTGCTATCTTTTTCACACAAAATAGTTTTTGTATAGGAAACCACGAATCTATATCAGTAAGTGCTGGAACAGAAACATAGGCAACTGCTAAAATATTCACAGACAAAATAAAACCATTCCCACACTCTTCCAACCTGATTCCAGGCATACCAGATTCAATGATAAAATAGTGAGGCAGTCACAAAAGGATAGTAAAACGCACTACAGCGAAAATGTTAACCAGCTACATGTGTTGGCAACACATGTAAAATTATCATGCCAATACAGTTATCTGAATGTACACAACTCTCCCAATTGCTGGCTACACAACTCTCCCAATTGCTGGCTATATGTCCACTGGCCTTTTTCAACTTTATATTTACATTGTGTTCTAAAAGATAAATTACAGAAATATTCTAAAATAAAACAAGAAATCCTATGTAAGTCCCTGGTGAGACCTCATTTAACTTACTGTGTACAGTTTTGGAGAGTTCACTTCAAAAGGATAAAAACCCGATGGAGTAGGTCCAGAGGGTGGTTACTAAAATGTTCAGTGGTTTTCATTGTAAAGCATGTGGGGATGGACTTAAAGATCTAAACATATATACCCTAGAAGAAAAGGTGGGATATGGAAAAGACATTTAACTACCTCCATGGTATCAATGCATAGGAGGTGGGCCTTTTTAAACAGAAAGGAGACTCTGGAGTTACTCCTGACTGTTTAGATAACCTGTGATTTTATTTTGACCGATTTAACAAATTCTGGTTTGAATTGTAATATTGATTAATATTATTTTTATTAGGAAATTTCCTTTTTACCTGCCCCTTTTTCCTCTGGGCATTTGGGATTTTCTTCAGTACAATATGGCTATAAAGGATGATGTTTGATCATATTTCTTGCCTATTTTCTGAGGACTCGTGCCTAAGCTCCCTATAATACAGAAGCCACGATTAGCTGTCAGAATAGGACAGTAGGAAATTGAATAGGCTTGTATGCTGAGAGATTCTGGCCATGTCTTCAAATTGGTCCTTTTCATATTTAAAGCTCATTGCTTGAAAAACTAAGTAGTGTCACTGGATAGGCTTCTGGGATTGGTTCTGAGTGATGCCAGACTGGATTTGCTGTATGTGATTTCCACAGCATCTTGTGGCTATTTGAAATGGGTCTGCTGCAAATGAGCAAGCAAGTGAAAAGTAGCACCATTTCAAGAAATTGGATTTGGATTTAAAGTGAGGAGGAATTTCATCCAAGACTTTTCCCTTACATTCTCTGAAGAGGAAGGAAATTACATTGCAGCTCTGAATCAGGCATTGTATATCAATGAAAGGAAGCAACATCACAAAGTACTAGTGAGGGAGGGGCCTTGAGTGGTAGCCTTTATGCAATGGTGACACCAAGGAGATTAATTCAGATCTCATGATTGCAGAGTTACCGAAGGAGTCAAGGTGTATGGCCCCTGCCCAAAGACTTTTGCTACAATATTGAGTTGGGAGGATATATAAAAACAGGGGACAAATTCCTGGGTATTTGTGAATGAAGGCTCATGTTGCTGCACCCCAACAGAGGCTGGTTCCAATTGAACTGGAAAGCTCAAAACAGCAGAAGGAAAACTGCAAAAAAGAGAACCTTAATGATCTCTATCATCACACTGGGACTCCTTGCTCTCCCTTGTTTAAGTATATTACTATTATAAAGTGGGTCAATTTTATACAATCACTCTTCTACACAATCCTTTTCAGATTATTTATTTAAAACTTTTATATACCGACATTCATATGCATATCATATCGGTTTACAGAACAGGGATAAACCAAAGATAAGAAATAGAAATTATAAAGTTACAATTAACATAGGGGTCAAAGGAACAAGTTGGGAATATAAGAGGACGCAAAAGGGTTGAGAGGAACAAGGTAGTGAGATTAGAAGCAAGATTGAACTATAACTAGAGGTAGACTTTTGGAATAGAGAGAGGGGGAAGGGAGGGGGAGGATGTTCAATATGAAAAAGGGGGGGGGGGGAAGCATTTTTCTCTCTGAGAACAAAGTCCTTGAGTTTAGTAGGCAAAATAGTGTTTATCATCTGAACAAATTTACATCCATCAAAATGAATATACAACTTTTTAAACAAGAATCTCTCTCTTTCCTAATTACCTCTCCAGATCCACAAAGGCTCGATTATTGAAATAGCTGAAATCAGTCTTGTATCCCCTCTTGCTTCCATTGCTTTAGCAACAGATGCTGTAATGATTTTATTTGGAAGCCGACCCATTATACCATCTCTATTATCAACACTATGAAGTCTAGTAGATGAAGGCACTGCTGTCATCCCTGTCCTTTGAGAGATTGCGTGTCTGGCCTCCATCTTGTCCTCTAGCAGCATTACCATCTTGTTCCGCATGATAAACTTGACTCCTAGATGACAACAGTCCTGAGAAACTGTGGACATGACTTTTCCCAAAAGATGACCCTACAGCAATTTGAAATGCTTGCTCTCGCCTCTGTCACAAAAAATTGGCAGTTTTTATTAGTGTATCAGCCAAAAACAGAAAACAGGGATCTCTTTTTACTCAAAAAGCAATGCGGTAGACTGTCTAGTAAAGCCAGGAAGCAGGTTAAACAAAGATAACCCCTGCAACTAAGACGGGTCTATTTTATTATGAAAAACAAAAAGTTGCACAACTCATAGTGCAAAGGGTCCAAATCGTCCAATAGTTGCACAACTCAAAATATAAAATATCCAAACTGGCCGAGTTTCGCCTAATATGAAGGCTGCATCAGGGGCTTTTGGTGATATTAGATTGTGATATGACAACTATGATCTTTCCCTTAGATATGTAAATAACTTAGTTCATCGGCTCTGCACTCACTGCAAAGTATATATGTATTCAAAACAAGTGGCATTAATCTAGCTGATTTGGTGTAGACTAACCACGGGTGGGAGGGGGAGCTATGAGCTGCACGTGCCAGGGGAAAAGATTGTAGTCATATCACAATCTAATATCACCAAAAGCCCCTGATGCAGCCATCATATTAGGCGAAACTCGGCCAGAGTCAGGCGATTTGGACATTTTATATTTTGAGTTGTGCAACTATTGGATGATTTGGACCCTTTATACTATGAGTTGTGCAACTTTTTGTTTTTCATAATAAAATAACCCCTGCAACTAAGATGACTGGTCTATCTCTTTTTACTCAGCCACATCTTTTATGATCTTGTCCAAGTATGTTCAGTTTGGGCAGGTGGCCAACTCTAGGAGAAGGGCCTTGGTCAAGGAGATGAACAAGAACCCAACGGTCACTGATAGTGCTCCAGAGTTCCGCTGTGGAGATGGGAGAACCTTCTAAAAGGACAACCATTTCTATAACACTCCAATCAGGCCTTTATGGCATAGTGGCCAGACAGATGTGCTTTTTACGGAGGAGTCACATGACAGCCAGCTTGGAGTTTGTCAAAAAGCACTTAAAGGACTCTCAGGCACAAGAAAAAAAAAAAAATGATTCTCTGGACTGATGAAACCAAGATTGAACTCTTTGGCTGAATACTGGGCAACAAATTTTCACAAAAGTCATGTTACGGAAATGAAATTAGTCAATTCTTATAAATTTCCAAGTGCTAAACATGAATGTGACTGTGAAAATGCAAAATTGGCTCTAGTTTTTTTGTAATATGCAATAATATAATTACATCTTGAATTGTATGCCAATAGTAGGAGACCTACGGTTAATACCATTTGAAAAATGAAGTCATAGACTACGTCTTGGATTTCTTTGCTTGTCTCTTGTACACCTGTTCGGTAGCATCTCTGCGGAGTGTCCAGCAGTAGTCAGCCAGCATGAATATTTCAAATGCTCACCTTTTCTGACTGGGCTTCATATAGTACACTGCTGATGTCAGCTTACTCAGCAGCAGCATGGCAATAGAACTGCATTGCATCAGAAAATGATGTAATAAACTCTGGATGGTGTGTGCATGATGGTATTATGCAATATGATGCAATATTACATCATTCTAGGCTTATTTACAGTCCTACTGGATAAATTTACATGACTAAACATAGAAAGTGAACTATATTAAATATCTTCACAACAAGAGCCAATAAAAACTTTTCATGGTCATATTCGTGTTCAGCACATCAAGATACTACAGAGTAGGACCTTTTTAGGTCAGTAACACTTTCATTGTTGCCCAGTGATACCAAGCATCATATCTGGAGGAAACCAAGCACTGCTTGTCACCTAGGAAATACCAACTTTACAGTGAAACATGAGGGTGGCAGCATCATGCTGTGGCGATGTTTTTCAGCTGCAGGAACTGGGAGACTAGTCAGGATAGAGGAAAAGACAAACAGACAAAAGTACAGAGAGATCCTTGTTGAAAACTTGCTCCAGAGCACTCTGGACCTGGGGCAACGATTTGTTTTCCAACAGGACAGTGCCCCTAAGCACATAGCCAAGACAATGCAGGAGTGGCTTCAGCACAAGTCTGTGAAAGTCCCTGAGTGGCCCACCTAGCACCCAGATTTGAACCCGATCAAACATCACTGTATAGATCTGAAAATAGCTGTACATTGACACTTCTCATCCAACCTAACAGAGCTTGAGAAGATCTACAGAGAAGAATAGGAGAAAAACCCCAAATCCAGGTGGGCCAAGATTGTAGCGTCACACCCAAGACGACTTGAGGCTAATCGCTGCAAAAGGTGCCTCAACAAAATACTGAGTAAAGTGTCTGAATACTTATGTAAATATTTTAATTAATTTGCACAAATTTCTACAAATCTGATTTTGCTTTGTCATTATGGGGTATTGTGCATAGATTGAAGAGAGAAAAATGGAAAAATTACTTACCTGATAATTTTGTTTTCCTTAGTGTAGACAGATGGACTCAGGACCAATGGGTTATGTGCTCCACTGCTAGCAGATGGAGACAGAGTTAGGTTTCAAAGCTGACATCACCTTAGATATACCTTAGCTATTCAGTATTCTCTTCAAAAGCCATTATGGGCATACTATTGAAAAATGAATAAAATTTGGATACAACTTAATAACTATTAAAAACTTGATTAACCGTAACTGTACTCAACCAAACATAAGCGCTGAATCCCAGCAATATTATAGATGCCCTGATCTAGGGATAAGGCGATGGCTTACCCGTAAACTCTTGGAGTCAATATTCACCTCAGGGGCGATTCCTTGGTACCATTCATGGGCAGCTGTGGGCGGGATGCTGAGTCCATCTGTCTACACTAAGGAAAACGAAATTATCAGGCAAGTAATTTCTCCATTTCGTAGCGTGTAGCCAGACGGGCTCAGGACCAATGGAATGTACAAAAGCTACTCCCGAATGGAGCAGGAGGCTGCCTGCGGTCCAATTAGCACCGCCCTCACAAAGGCTGCATCCTCTCAAGCTTGGATGACCAGGTGATAGAACCTGGAGAAGGTTTGTAAGGAGGACCACATTGCTGCTCGGCAGATGACAACGGGAGACAGAAGCTTAGCTTCTGCCCAGGATACTGCCTGGGCCCTAGTGGAACGAGCTTTAACCTGAAGGGGTAAAGGCTTACCTGCCTCTACATAAGCTCCCATGATCACTTCTTTGATCAAGCAAGCTATGGTAGCTCACGAAGCTGCTTCGCCTCGTTTCCTTCCACCATGAAGAACAAACAAGCAGTCCAGTCATGCAAACTGGTTCTGAACGCTCCAGATACTGTACTAAAAGCATAGGAGGCGGTAGTCTTCCGTGTCCCTGCGTCTATCAAGGGATGGTAAGGAAATGGACTGGTTCAGGTGAAACTCCGAGACTACCTTTGGTAAGAAGGAAGGAACAGTGTGAAGCTGTAATGTTCCTGGAGTAAACTGGAGGAACAGCCCCCGACATGACAGCACCTGTTCAGAGATGCGACGAGCCGAGCATATTGTCACCAAGAATACAGTCTTCAACATTAACAGGCATGGAGAGACTGTGCAGAGGCCGAAAGGAAGGCCCTGCTAAAAAGTCCAATACAAGACTGAGGTTCCCATAGGGGGACCGGCCACTTTAAGGGTGGTCGGATGCGTTGACAGGTGGGTTCCATTCACCTCGCCCCTGAAACAGGGGACAGCCACCATCCGGACCTTCAAGGAGTTGAGGGCCAACTATTTATTCAGGCCTTCCTGTAAAAATTCCAGAATCATGGGGATCTTGGTCATCCGAGGGGGTACCCCACGTTCCTCAACCAGGCCTCAAATATTCTCCAGATCCGCCCGAATGCTGGGAACATCGAGAACTTTCACGTGCGGAGCAAGGTGGCAATTACAGCTGCCAAATATCCACATTTCATCAGGTGAGCCCTCTCAAGGGCCAGACTAAGACAAAACAGAGTTTATTTATTTTTATTTTTTTTAGCTTTTATATACCGATCTTCTTGCAATGGCTACAAATCAAACCGGTTTACAATGAACAGTAAGAACTTGCCGGTGGGCTTTACAAAGAACAAGATACAACTAAGCAAAACTTTAAGTAACATAGTGTGCAACTTAGGTAACAATTTAAAACTTAAATAATAATTTAAACAGATTGAAATCACATAGCAAAACATTTATACAAGCGGTCAATTCAAGTACTAGGGCTAGGTTGAATAAAAGGGAGAGAGGAAGAGGATGTGGTACCAAGGGCTTGCAAAGGACAGAGGGAGTCTGTGGATCTCAAATGGGAAACGTGGGATTAGGGTGAGGAAGAGCGAGTTTGAGAGCGCATAGTGTTGTCAAACTGTTAGGGAGAATGGGCTGGGTGAGAAATAAGGTGAGAATATGATTGGTTAATATGCGGGATCTGGAAACGCTAGTTTGAATAACCAAGTTTTGAGTTTTTTCTTGAAACAAATTTGGCAGGGGTCCTGTCGGAGGTCAGGTGGGAGAGTGTTCCATTGCTTAGGACCTGCTGTGGATAGGGCTCTGTTCCTTAGAGATGTTTTAGCTTGAGGAACGGAAAGAGTGCCTTGGTATGCACTTCTAATCGGTCTGGAGGAGTTGTTAGGGTGAAGCTGGAAGGTGAGCTCAATAGGTGCTAAGTTGTGTAGGGTTTTGTGCATGGTGGTCAGAGTTGGGTCCTCATGAAGGATCAGACCTAGTTGGATATGGTTCCTGTGCGGGGGAAGGCACAGGGGGCTCTCCACAGAAGTCTTCACATGTCTGCATACTACAAGCATCTGGGCCAATCTGGGGCCACCAGAAGGACTGTGGCGTTCGATTTTGTGAATGAACCTGCCCAGCAGAGGCCACAGAGGGAAGGCGCACAGTAAGTCCTCTTCTGGTCAGGTCTGGACAAGGACATTGATCCCTTGGGAGCACTGATCTCCTCTGCAACTGAAGAATCGGGGGACCTTTGCATTGTGAGATGTGACCAGCAGGTCGATGGATGGGAGAGGCCCCAGTGATCTACTAGGAGCTGAAATGCTCTTGTCGACAGCGCCCATTCCCCTGGATCCAGACTCTCCCTGCTGAGAAAGTCTGCTCTGATGTCTTTTCCCGCAATGTGAAAGGCTGAGATCCCTTCTAGATTTAACTCCGCCCATTCCATAAGGGTGGTCAATCTCCAGAGACACTTGGTGGCTTTTGGTTCCTCCCTGGCGGTTGATGTAGGCTACCGTTGTTGCATTGTCCGACATCACACAGACTGCCTGTCCCTGGAGCCTGTGGCTGAATTGCAGACATGCTAATCTGACAGCTCATGCTTCCAGGCGGCTTATGTTCCAGTGTGCCTCTTCCTTGGTCCATCACCCCCGGGTTGTCAATTCCTGACAGTGAGCTCCCCGCTGTCAGAGGCTCGTGTTCATCATGAGGACTAGCCAGTTCGGTGGGGACAGGCTTACACCCTTGCTTAGGTGAACTTCCTATAGCCACCACTGGAGCAGAGAACATATTTCCATTGGTAGGTGGAGACGAATAGAGTAGTCTTGAGAGAGTGGGTTCCAACGTGACAGCATGGAGTGCTGGAGAGGCCGGATGTGTGCCCTCGCCCATGGTACTACTTCCAGAGTTGACGCCATCAGGCCGAGGACCTGAAGATAGCTCCACACCCTGGGGCGCATTGTGTTTGTCAACCAATGCACTTGGCACATCATTTTCCTTATCCTCGTGGGAGGGAGAAATACTTTGTCCTGCTTGGTGACGAACTGGATGCCCAGGTACTCTAAGGACTGGGAGGGCTTGAGGCTGCTCCTGTCCATGTTCACGATCTAACAGAGTTCCTGAAGCAGGGACCTGACCCTGCTGGTCACCTGAAGGTTTTCTTCCAACAACTTCGTCTGGATCAGCCAGTTGTCTAAATAAGGGTGCACCAGGATCCCTTCTTTCCTCAGCACTGCCGTCACGACCACCATAATTTTGGAGAATATTCTGGGGCGGTTGCCAGGCCGAAGGGCAACGCCTGGAACTGATAATGGCGGCCCACTACCGCAAAGCGTAGGAAATGCTGGTGGTCTTGATGGATTGGGATATGAAGGTTGGCCTTCGAAAGGTCCAGGGAGGTTAAGAACTCTCCCGGTTGTATGGCCATTATGACGGAGAGAAGTTTCCATGTGGAAGTGAATTATCCGCAAATGACTGACGCTCTTGAGATTCAGGATGGGTTGGAATGAACTCTACCTTCTTGGGTACGATGAAATAGTTGGAATAACGCCCCATATTTTCCTGGGGTGTAGATACCAGGGTTATAGCCTTCAAACTGAGGAGCCATATCAACGTGGAATCCACTGCCAGTTTTTTGTGCTGGGAGTGGCAAGGTGACATCATGAACATGTCTAGAGTGATGCTGCAAAATTCCAGAGCGTAACCTTCTCATATGATGTCCATTTGTCCAACGTGATCTCGACCCACCACTGATAGGAGGCTGACTATCCCTCTTCTATCTCCTCGTCCCGTGGGTGGATCGGCCATACTTCATTGGGAAGTTCGGGTCATACCTGAGCCCGAACTAGTTCCTCTTTTTGGTTGTTGGCTCTGAAAGGACTGAGACCTTCCCGATGGTTGAGATGTCTGAAATGACGAATTTCTGTAGGGCCAGAAGCGCTGGGAGCCCCTGACCTGACCCCTCATGGGCGAGGGGTGCTGCAACCTCATTTTCTTATCTTCCGGTAGCCGAGGCACTGGAGATTCACTCCCACTTACTAGCTAGCTCTTCCAATTCGCTTCTGAATAGGAGGGATCCCTTAAAGTGCATCTTAGTAAGGTTTGCCTTAGAGGTAGCGTCTGCTGACCAATTTCGCAGCCATAGCTGTCTTCTAGCTGCCATCACTGAGACTACTCCTCTGGCCAAGGTACACACTAGGTCAGAGCTTGCATCCACTAGGAAGGCTGCAGTGGGCTCTATCACCCCTCTGGAATGCACCCCTGAGTTATCTGCCTCTCTTGAGAGAAACAGACACAAATGAGCCACCAGGGCATAACAGGTAGCAATCTGCAATGTCATTGCTATTGTGTCAAAGGTTTGCTTAAGGATGGACTCCAACCGCCTATTGTGTGCAGCCTTCAAGGCCGCTCCCTCCCTCCGCTGTTCGCTTTGTGATGGTGCAGTCCAGGGTGTCCACTTTCGGGAAACCACAGGCATTCTTTAGCCGCCGGGTCCAGAGAGTACAAGGCCTCCAAGGCCCGACCTCCATTAAAACTGGCTTTTGGGGCATCCCACTCCAGGTCATTAGTGGGGTACCACAGAGATCAGTGTTGGGACATGTGCTATTTAACATTCATAAATGATCTGGAAAAGGGAACGACAAATAAGATGAAATCTACAAATGACAAAATAATTCAGCATTGTTAAAACAGCAGCAGATTGTGATGTACTGTAGAGGGATTTTGTGAGATCAGGAGACTGATCAACTGAAAGGCAGATGAAATTTAATGTGGAAAAGTGTAAAGTGTTGCAAATAGCAAAAAATAATCCCAGCTACAGATACACAATCCTGGGTTCTGAATTGAGCATCACCACAGTGGAAAAGGACCTTGGAATCCTTGTGGTCAATATACTGAAATCATCAGCACAATGTGCGGTGGTGGTCAAAAAAGCAAAAAAAAAAAAAAAAAGTTAGGAAAGATATGAAAGGGAATGGAGAAAAAAAAATGGAAATTTTGCTTCTGTATCGAGCCAAGGTACGACCATACCTCGAGTATTGTATGCAGTTCTGGTCACCCCATCTCAAAAGACATAGCAGAGGGCAACAAAAATGATAAAGAGTATGGAATGGCTCTCTTATGATGAGAGCTACACAGGCTAGGGCTCTTCAAGCTTGGAAAAGAGATGGCTGAGAGTGAATATAAAAGTTTATAAAATTTTGAGTGGGGTGGAATGGTAAATAAAGGACTATTATTTACCCTTTCGAATAATACTAACAAATTAATTCCAAGAGATTGAAAACAAATTGTAGAAAGTACTTTTTCACTTGGCACATAATCAGGTTATAGAATCTGTTGCCAGAGAACATGGTCACGGAGACTAGCATAGTGTGATTAAAAAAGGAATAAGTTCCTGGAGAGAAAATCCATAAAACATTAGACAGGTATACTAAAGAAAGTTATTGCTATCCCTGAACATACGCATCAGGAAATATATTTTATGGGATCTGCCAGGTACCTAGTGACCTGGTCTAGCCACTGTCAGAGACAAGATGCTAGGCTCAATTGACCTTGGTCTGGTCAAGCATGGTGTTTGTCATCTTATGAGTTAGAAAGAGAGAATAAAGGCAAAAAAAAAAAGTTAAGCATGACAAAAAATAAAATATGCGCAAACTAAGAAAAAATACAAAAATAAAGAGAAAAATAAACAGTGAAAATGGAAAAAAAAAAAGCATTTTAAAAAATATTGGGTAAGGTAGGACCAAATTATTCCCAGCTCCTAAAAATTTTATATAGCGTCTAAGTTTTTTGAAAAAATTCCATTATCATTTGTCCATGGGTATGTGGCGCATGTCTCTCTGGGTCTGAGGTGCATGTGTTCAGGGCTTGATTTTGACGTAGGCGGTTGCTCAGGATGCTGTGAGCTGGGGGTGCCTTGGGCACTGCCAGCATCATCCATCCCAAAGTAGAACCCATCTTGCCATGGCTCAGAAAGGGGGGGGGTGCTCATTTGCCCTGTATGTGCTTATCTGGGGTGCTGTGTTCTGTATCTGTGGTGTCTCTGCCTATGTGTCTGGTTGTGTTTCCTCTCTCTGTGTCTGCGTATGAAGTATCTGTTTCTGTCGGTTTCAATTTGGTTGTGGGGCACCTGCTTCTCTGTGGTTGTACCTGTGTGTGCTTGCTCATTTCAGCAACTTGAAGAGAAATAAGACAGGCTCTGAAATAAGAACATAAATTGCCATGCTGGGTCAGACCAAGGATCCATCAAGTCCAGCATCCTGTTTCCAACAGAGGCCAAACCAGGCCACAAGAACCTGGCAAGTACCCAATCACTAAGAAGATCCTATGCTACTGATACAATTAATAGCAGTGGCTATTCCCTAAGCAAACTTGATTAATAGCCATTAATGGACTTCTCCTCCAAGAACTTATCCAAACCTTTTTTGAACCCAGCTACACTAACTGCACTAACCACATTCTCTGGCAACAAATTCCAGAGCTTTATTGTGCATTGAGTGAAAAAGAATTTTCTCCGATTAGTCTTAAATGTGCTACTTGCTAACTTCATGGAATGCCCCCTAGTCCTATTATTCAAAACTAATTGTGCATTTGAAAGTGTAAATAACCGATTCACATCTACTCGTTCAAGATCTCTCATGATCTTAAAGACGTCTATCATATCCCCCCTCAGCTGTCTCTTCTCCAAGCTGAACAGCCCTAACCTCTTCAGCCTTTCCTCATAGGGGAGCTGTTCCATCCCCTTTATCATTTTGGTTGCCCTTCTCTGTACATTGCAACTATATCTTTTTTGAGATGCGGCGACCAGAATTGTACACAGTATTCAAGGTGCGGTCTCACCATAGAGCAATAGAGGCATTATGATATTTTCCGTTTTATTAACCATTCCCTTCCTAATAATTCCTAACATTGTTTGCTTTTTTGACTGCTGCAGCACACTGAGCCGGCAATTTTAAAGTATTATCCACTATGATGCCTAGATCTTTTTCCTGGGTGGTAGTTCCTAATATGGAACCTAACATCGTGTAACTACAGCAAGGGTTATTTTTCACTATGTGCAACACCTTGCACTTGTCCACATTAAATTTCATCTGCCATTTGGATGACTAATCTTCCAGCCTTGTAAGGTCCTCCTGTAATGTATCACAATCCGTTTGTGATTTAACTACTCTGAATAATTTTGTATCGTCCGCAAATTTAATAATCTCACTCGTCGTATTCCTTTCCAGATCATATATATATATATTTATAGAAAAGCACCGGTCCAAGTACAGATCTCTGAGGCACTCCACTGTTTACCCTTTTCCACTGAGAAAATTGACCATTTAATCCTACTCTGTTTCCTGTCTTTTAACCAGTTTGTAATCCACGAAAGGACATCGCCTATCTCATGACTTTTTAATTTTCTTAGAAGCCTCTCATGAGGGACTTTGTCAAAACGCCTACTGCTCCTTGGTGGCTTGGCAACTGGCTCAAGAGCTGATTAGCTGGCAAGAGAATTTGATATCAGGCTAGGAACTTATGAGAGTAGTGATCACGTATGTATGTACTAGTGTAGGAATGGGGGGTCCCAATCAACTTCAACTGTATGTAAGAGGGAATGCAGCTCAGTTTGCTCATCCCTGCTCTAGCTGATACAGACATCTCAAATTTGCAATTCAATTTCTAGCCTCTAATTTTTCCTCTCTCGACATTTCTCTTCTCTGCTGTCCCTGTTTCTCCTTGCTGTCTGGCTGCTGTAGGCTTTCTTGCTTTGTACCTGGCTGCCACAGCACACAGTGTAAATAACATTACTGTGCGTCATGCAAGAATTTATATCAACTTTTGTCTAGTTCATTCAGTGTTAACCAAACAGAGTCTGCATGGTCTTTATCAGATCGCAGTGAAAAATTACTCCTCAGTGAGAAAAAATGACCTCCACGGCACAATGCCCTCAAACGTTTAGCAGTATATTCCTGTCAGCCATGTTGCCAACTGTCAGATATACTTTTCATAATACAATCCTGTCAATATTTGTACATTAAAAAGGTGTACTTAAAGTGCCCCTTTTAAGAAACACAGCAGTTGGCAGGCTCATGTCATTACTGACATTATTCTGACCCATGCTCCAAGGTTCTTTCCCAAAAAGTGGGAAAGGTAAAGTTTTTCTAGGCCCTCAGGCTTCCTGTTGAGGTCTTTTACTAAAAGAAGCACACTGCCCAAATCAGCTGTTATTCAAAAATAAATTATTTTACTGAATACTTGACAGCAGATGAAAAATCACAAAGGCTACACTGTTGAAAAATGTATTTCAATACAGAAGAAAATCACAAATGTAGTTGCTGGCAATTCCGTTTTCCCTTCCTGGCAGTAGGTATTCTTCACAAGAGGCCTTAACTGGGCATCTCCCCAGTGATAACTGCAAACTAAATGCAGAATCCTTTCCAGAAGTAAACTGGAGACTCTTCCTGACATACTTCAGATAAGTATCTGCTGATTCTATTCTTTACGCAACAGTTCTATAGGATCTTCTCCCTGGCAAGGGAGTTCTCTTATTTGCCACAAAAAAACAAAAACAAAAAAAATAAAAAATAAAATTCTCCAATACACTAAACTTTTTAAAATTAATTTTGGAATTCTCTCAAAACTTTTCATTGCTAGCACAAAACAAGTTACATTCAGATGTCCCCAAGGCCTTACAATCTAAGGGTTGATGCAAAAAGTTGAGTGTTAAAACTGTGTTCCAAAATTCAGAACATTGTTTCTTAATGCACAAACTAATTTTATTTTTTTTAAATTTCTGATGCAGTAAGTTAATAGTATGGTATTGCATCAGGCGTTAAAAAATATACATAAAGAAAAGGCTTAGTATACAGCAAAACTTGATTTATGCACAGCAAACATTTCATGTGGACAAATCATGTTTTCCAGGTATAACATTACATTTTCTATAGATAGAAAGAGGAATTAGATATAATACATGGGTGATGACATCTGGCGGCACTGAACGGACCCCTTTCTTAGCTAGTAGAGCACTTAGCTCTACTGAGCATGTGTGGGAATTCCACACGGGCACTATCTCATGAGTTTCAGTCGGTATCAGAGCTAATCCTAGCTGAGTGGCTGACTCTCCAAGGAAGAAAACATTTACAGTAATCAAAACTTGTGGTTTCCATCGATAAGCAGGTTGAATCAGCTAAGACGTGGGGACTCCCGACCTGAGTGTTGCAGTAGTACGTTTACTGAGTAAGCACCCCGGACCCCACCAATACCCAAAACTGCTGATCCAATTTGCTGTCATTTTTCGAGAGACTGCCCAGATAATAGTGAGATGTAAAAATGTGTACTGATGACCATGTTGCAGCTTTGCAGATATCTTCAAGCAGTGCTTCTTGGAGATGAGCAATGGAAGAGGCCACACTCTATCCCTGATGAGCTTTGACAGAGTTTGTAATTTGTAGGCCTGCTAATGTGTAGCAGTGCTGAATGCTGTCCACTATTCAGTTAGACAATGTGCATTTGGTTACTGTTATGCCGAGCATATTAGGATCATAAGATACAAAGAGCTGTGAAGCTTGACAATGCGGCTGAATTCTTGCCTTGTAGTAGGCTAAGTTTCTTTTGCAATCCAAAGAATGAAGGGTTTTTTTTCTCCTTATGCATATGCGGACTAACTGATTTGGAAAGCAGATACAACTTTTGGGAGAAACTTTTGATGAGTGCGGAGCACCACCCTATTATGAAAGAATTGCATTTACGGTGGATAGTGAACCAGTGCCTGGAGTTCACAGACATTTCTGGCTAATGTTACTTTATAAGAAAAAACTTCTTTGTATGACAAAAAACTTAAGAGAAACGGATGTTAATGGTTCAAAGGGCAGCTTGATCAATTGAGAGAGAACAACATTCATGTCCCATGGTACCGAGAGGTTTTACATGCCATAAGCCTTTCATAAACCTTGACACAGTTGAGATGGGTTTGTTGTCAACGATAATAAACATGGCACTGAGATGAACTTTTACAGATGTAGTGAGGACTGATTCAGGAAGGAAGAGCAAGTAGGTTAGTAACTATTTGGGCTTGCAAGAAAAAAACGGGTCCAAATCATTTTGACGACCTCATATGGTCTTTTCCATTATTATTTACTTATGTTAGTCACCCATTTTTCATGTTGTCATCCACATTTATATGTATGTCTTATGTCGTCAATCAATTATTTGTACTGTTGGTGTCCTTGATATTTCTATGGTTCCTGATTAGAGCATTGTTTTAATTATTTCCTTCTAGCTTTACCATTGGGCTCTGTCCCTCCTGACGCAGCCCTTGTAGTGAAACACGGTCCGTGTCGGGGGACCTAAAGACCTCTCTGCAAAAGTATTACTTAATAAATGAAGAATGTGTTGACTAAGTCTGATTACTGAATCTTTTGAAATTGGATCCATGAACCTTTATAGCGCTATACCCTTTTGCTATGGTCTTTTCCATTTAAAGCCTTAGGATTTCCTAGTTTATGGCTTTCTGGATGAAAAAAGATCAGCAACTACTGAGCATTCCAGATCCAAGCCATCATGTTGAAGGATGGGAGGTTTGGATGTAATAGAGTTCTTTCATCTTGAGTTAGTAAGGCAGGGTCTATCTCTAGAAAGATTGAAGGACTGCTGAAAAGCTGTACTAAATATGCAAACTACATCTATCTAGGTAACATTGGGTCTATAAAGATTAGACAAGCTTGAAGCATGGCACTTTCTGAACCTTTCTGGTGATCAACAGTATTGGTGGAAAAGCGTACATGAGACTTGCATTCCAATTGCACAGGAAAGTATTCTGAGCTAATTCAAGTTTGCTGAGTAGAATGGGGCAAACTTTCTCCAGCTTTCCATTTTGTTCAGATGTCAGTAGGTAGATTCCATTAGTCAAATAGGGCTGTTCACTGATGCAAAGACCACTTGTGTGGATGGAAAACTTTACTAAGACGATCTGCTAGTTGGAGATTCATGGAAGATAGGTGGCTTGTAAATAGCTTGATTCCTGTTTACCCACTGTCAGATCTGTGGCTCTTCCAGGCAAAGAGTACCTCCCTGTTTATTGACATGAAACATGGTTACTTGGTTTTCAGTTTGAATGAAAATGCTCTTTCCTTGGAGAAAATGCGTGAGTTATCAAAGCATAACCAATTGATCTAAATTCAAGCAAATTGATCTGTAACTGTTTGGAAAGATTAGATGCTAAGGGTACTTTATGGGGGAAAGTTACGAAGTGGTATGTGGGAGATCAACCACAAGCATAACTCCCATTTCACATCTCTAGATACCTGCATTATGGTTGTCAATGGTTGAGATAGTTTGTCCCATTGAAAGCTAAGATCATACTGCAGGAGATGCATATGGAGGCGGGTTAGTAGAACTATATAAAAGTGAACACTGTCATATGACCTAAACATAAAAATTGCTCTGGCTGTCGAGAACTGTGAGGTCAGTAACTTGTGAATGAGCAATCTCATAGCGCTCATTTGTTTGGATGGTAGAAAAGCTCTCTCCTGTTGTGAATCTATCCGTGCTCTGATCAATTTTATTTTCTGGGTTGACATTGGATTCAACTTCTCAAAATTCACTCAACATGTACTCTTGGGAGCAGGCTGTGAGACAGTCCAGGTATGGGAAAACGGACTCATTGAGATTGTAGGTGTGCTGCTACTACAGCCAGGCACTGGTGAAGACTCTTGGAGCAGCTGACAGGCTGAAGGGAAGTATTCTGTACTGATGAGAAGAATCCACCTTGAAACAAAGATAGTAGCCTGTGGGTTGGATGGATGTGTGAGCATAAGCATCCTTCAGATTGAAAACACAATTCCATTCCCCAGTTGGATGTGGGGAAGAATTGTGCTGAGGGAATTCATATCAAATTTCTTTTGGTGCAGATGCTGGTTCAGTCCTCTTAAATTCAAAATGGGTCTTAACCTCCACAAGTTTTTGGGGATGAGAAAATACAGGGAGTAGAATTCCTATCCATGTTGGGAGCACTGGGAGTGGCCCTATCACTTGTTTGTGAAGAAAGAAGTCCACTTTCAGATGGAGTTGCATTAAGTGAAACAGATCTACACTGGAGTCAAACAATAAGGAAGAGATAGTAGCTGAGCGAGACTAAATGGTGTCCAAGCTCCACAATCTTGAGCAATCATTGGGCCTTGATTATCTGCTGCCACTTCTCCACGAGGGTCTGGATTCTGCCTCCCACTGGAGAGTGTGATTGTTGTATATTGTTGTAAGGATCAAAACTAGGTCCAGGTTTTGATTGGACCTGCTGTGCTGCCTTAGGTTGACAGCATTCACATTGATGAGTTCTAGCTGGAAGCTGTTGATGATGCTGAGCTGGAAGAGGCGGGAGCAGATACCTTTGAAAAGGTCGAAATAGATGTTTCTGAAAGTATCTCTTCTTGTAAGAGTAGAATAAATGTCTCAAAGAACAGGGCTGCTCAGGCCCCATTGAGAGTGATTGGGTGACCAAATTATGCTATTTTTATTTGAGTGACTGAGCTTTGTTCTAAAAAAGAGCTCCCACAGACAAGGCACATTGACCAACTTTTCATAAACACTGTTGTAAATGCTGGTAGCTCTTAACCAGGTAATGCGTTAAGCTCTGATTGAGGTAGTCTAGGTACACAAAATGGCAAATGATTCATAGACTGAGTGAAGATGTCATCATATGCACTCTTCCACATCTAGAAGCAGTTGAGGATAATAATTTTCATATTTAGTTGGTTGAAGAAAAAAAACTTCAAATCTAAGTGGGTGCCTGAGGCATTGGGAGATAAAGGGAGACACTGGATTTGAGCTTGACTTCTCTAGTTCTTAGCCTATTGCTCGAACCAGTACGCCACTCCTCCTCCCTTTGAGAAGAGAGCTCTGGAGCTTTTATTTATTATGTTTATTTTTTTAATTTAAGTTGTCCAGTAACAGAGGTTCCTTCATTGATATAGTATGACAGTAAATTGATTTCTTTACTCTTCTAAGAGCTGGCTGTACCACAACATATTGGACAAAGACGAGAGTGTATTCAGATCCAGTTTCCTTGGAACTGGGGCACAGGTCATGGGGCTTTTCCACATTTTTATTTCCGACTTTATGCTGACACTCTGGATTGGCATAATAGTTGGCTCTACTATTGTGCTTCCCATTTGGAGAAGACCAAAGACTTGTGTAAGATTTGCAAAAGTGGATCAGGTGGAAGGACAGTTGGGGTTCTCGTAGATCCCATTTGAAATATTCAGCAGGACTCGGGATCAAAAGGAGATCTCATTCCCACCATTTTGTCTTGATTAAAGGAGGTTAGGTTGGTCCGTGCTTCTGGAAGTGTTTGGGGAAGCGAAAGGGACTACACCGGAATGGTGAACACACTTCCGGTGGAATCCACAAGCACACGAATGGACTATAATGGCCTGTGGTCAGGTATTGAAGAATATACACCTTCTGAGACTACAAAATAGTACATCTTTGTGGGTCAGTTTCAGAGGGCCAGCTCCAGGTACTGTCCCTGACCATCCACACAATCCAATCCGGTCTGAGATCAGGGCTGGATTGTAGAGCACTCAGATCCCAGATGGTGTAGTTCAAGAACATAAGAAAATGCCATACTGGGTCAGATTGAGGTTCCATCAAGCCCAGAATCCTGTTTGTTTTTACAGCTCCTGATCCACCAACTAAGCATGTGAAGTAGTGTTTCACCAAGGCTGTTGTGCGTGGGCGGCTCCGGAGGAGATGAATGTTTGTGATGCCACATCAGATGCACTGCATCGGTGGAGCCGGAATTTACCTTGTGCCGATGGCAACAGGAAGAGGCCTTGTGCTGGCGGAGTTACAATTGTCATTGCGCCCAGCATGCCTAGGACACCAGAATAGGCTTGCAACTGGGGTACTGTGCTAGAATTACCCTTGCCTTGGGGGTGTCATAAATTGCAGCATGTCGACAGTGCCAGAAAGCACTAGTAGTTAGAGCAGTGGGCTCAGAAATAGGGAAGCCTGCTGCTGCTTGCTCCTTGTAACCTTGTGCAAGTCACTTCACCCACCATTGCTTCAGTTAGAAACTTGCAGGCTGATGAAATAAGGAGCACTTAGCATATTTTTCTTATATGCAAACTTTACTACTGATGCAGTAAGGAGAATTGCACACAATGTACAGTTAAATAAATGTAGAAAACACACCCTATAAAGCTATATGTATTCAGTTGGATTAGGCATTTGTATATGTAACATAAAAAACAAAATTATGAATGCACAAAAGAAGTTACACCAGGAAAAGTTATCATATAGGTATCCACTTTGTTATAGTAAATGATTAACACTAGTGCTTTAAGTGGTCTTGGTGGGAACCAACCACAACTATAGTGTAAATGTCACTGGCTTTGTAACTTATAGCACACTTTCTATGATGTCAAAAAGTTGATATAGTGAGAGAGTTTTTTTTTAATATCTAATTGCCCTCACACTTTTTTGTTTAGTATCCCATTGAGTGAGAGGCTTACATGCTGGCTCTTTGTTGTGTAGTGGAGTTTTTTGAATGTTTACCCTTTGATGCAGTCTTCACATCTTCAAGTGAACACCTTTGATTTTCCCACTTTGGCTCATAGATTTTAGCATGTCATAGTGCAAACATGCAAGACATTTTCGCCACAACTTGGCATTGATTCCCTTGGGTGCAAAACTGCTTGTGAAATATTTGTATGATCTTGGTATAGCTTTGGCACTCAGCTGATAAATTCCACAGTCTTAATGCAGTGAAAAAAAGTTCATTGCCATTTTTGACTTTGTAACTGTGTCAAAAATCACTTTCAATTCAGCATCTGTTAATTTGGAAACAGATTTAAGTGTGCTAGCTAATTCAGGTGTATAGTAGGTCTTCAGCTATTAGACTTTATATCTCTCTAAGCACTTTTTAACGCCTACTGCCATTGTTACAGATCTGCCCTGTACTGCAGAACAGTTAGAGAGTAATTAACAGTGTCACATTAAATAACTTGAAACACCAGAATAAAATAAAAATGGTTCTTTGTTTCTACCTGCATATTTATGGGGCCCGGGGGGGGGGGTTGCTATTTTTACATGGAACACATATTGCTTCATGGTGAAGCCAATGGAGTTCTTGTTATTAGATAACTGGCTAATTTTGCTGATTCTTTTCTCATTCATCCCTTTCATTATTTGAATAAATATTTAGTCCCTTGTTCACTTCGAGGATTTGTATTTCCCTTACAAAAAGGTCCAAATTTCTTGCAGTGATAGCATTTTATTCTCTGTCATTTTCTCTGAATTTTTGTTTCCAAACTCTGGAATCCACTATATGATAATTTAGATTTGAAGAATCTTTTTTTGGTGTTATTCTTCTTGTAGAAATGCATTATGGAATTTTCTTGAAACCAGCTCAGATAAGCATATAATCAAAACTTCTGGCCATTCCACAGTATGTTCATGGGAGTCCTTGAATTGCTTGTGATGCAATTTCTTCCTCCTCAGTTGGTCCTCATATGGTTAGGAATTGTTCAGCTAATGATTCCACATACCACATGTATGTAGAAACAGATTTCTTTTTTCCCTTATTTGACAATACCTCATTTTTAATATTCAGGTTTTTTTCTTCCCAAGGATACTCCTCTGTTTGTTCCCAATGTTGCCAGATGCTATTGCTGTAGTCTGGATAACAACATGTATTTATTTATTTAAAATGTTTGTATACCGACATTCATTAAGAAAACATCACATCGGTTTCCATGTAACAAAAAATGGCCAACGGGGCTTTACAATGAAACTGGTAAGAGAACAAAACTTGTTTGTGATGTGCTTAATATTTGGACAGTTATGCTCATGGCATTCTGATCATTTTTCTTTCCGGTATCAGATTCTATGACTGTCCAAAGTTCCTTAGTTTTTAAAGGATCATCTTAAATCTCCAGGTTAGAGAATTATTGGAATTCAGCATTTTTTTTTTTTTTTAATAAAATTGTGTGTTAATTATATCCATCCTACAACAGAATATAAGGTGGCAATATATAAGTTAACCATAACCCAAACCAAGAAAATAATTCAAGAGAAATATCCAGTTTAACCAAATTCAAGTTCACATCAAGAGGGATATTAAGAAATATAAAAAGAAAAAAAAACAAATCAGTCATAGCATGCTTTATCATTAAGGAATGCCTCCAGATGGGATGGATTTGAAAATACATAGCTGATAGGTCACTATACACTTATAGGGAAACCAAGAAAATGTGGCCCCAAGATGAACAGTACGCTGCTTAAGTGCTAAAAATAGCTTCCTGCATTGTTGAGTTCCACAGTATACATCTGGGAAGTCTTGCACTTTCTGTCCACAAAAATTTGTAACCTTAAATTTAAAGTATTGCTTAAATACTATTTTTTTATCCATATCCAAAATAAAAGTAACTAATATTGCCCTAATTGATATAATACCCTGGGAATCTTGAAGAAATTCAGATAAAATAGAACTATCAATAGGTACAAATAGATCTAAACTCTTCAGGTCTAATCTCCCTTCTAAGTTCTGGAAGATAACAATTAGATTGCACAGGATAAAGAGATAAAGCTATCTGTAGAACAGAGCTATACTTTTAAACAATTCAGCTACTGAAAAAAAATCTTGATTTTGGAAAATGCAGTATTTGCAAATTTTTATACCTTATTCTATAATCTAATAGCTCAATTCTATTATACAAAAATAAACAATCATTAGATGACAAGGATTGGATATTCTTAACTGAGTTACCAGTAACCAGCAGTTGCCCTTCCATAGCAGCTAACCTATGTTCAAGGTCCAAAAACTTACTGGAAGCACCTACTGACAAAGCACACAGTTGAGAGAATGACTGAGAAAGTGAAGACTCAGTCCTAGAGATCACTTTCCAAAGGTCTCACAGTTATATTTACCGGCTCCTCAATAGTCCCCATTATTGAGCTTCTCCGGTTAGCAGCTCAACTCACTGCCGATGGAATCGGGCCCTGCAACAATACACCCACCTCACATGGCTGCTCCCGTTGTAAACAGGGAGTATAAGAGTCAGAAAGCTGTAGCCTCCCTGAACTAACTCAGATGACCCAGGACCAATATTGGAGATTATTCTTAAAGATGACGTTTCTCCCTCAATTGCAGGTCAGGGCTCACTCGAGAAAACTCACCTATTTCTCCCAGCTCCTCCAGTTGTGCTGTAAACCTGATCAGATATTGATCCATCGGGACCATTGTTAGTGTTGAGGCCGAAGGGGTTACATTCAGTTTCCCCTTCCTTTTCTAGAAGGGGAAACTGTGTGAACGGCTTTGGCGCGGTACAGGCTGGCCATTTAAATCCCCAAAGGCCACTTCAAGACTAGTGGAATCACAGGAAGGAGGCGAAAAAGGACACCCATCAGATGGAATAGGTCCCCTCTGCTGCAGTCTGGCCACTTAAATCCACAAATGGCCACCTCAGGACCCTTGGTGCCCAACTCAGTGCTTGGTGGAACTGTGGGCGGGCAGAAACAAGACAGCACTCCACACCAGTCAGATGGAACAGGTGCCCTGGAATTCAGCATTGAGTTATTTTTGCTTTCAATTTTTTCACAGAAAATCTTTTCAATGCAGCTTGCTGTTTAGCAAATTCCCTCCGCAACTTGTTTACCTGGCCTCTCTGTTTTTTTGCTTTTTTTTTGGGGGGGGGGGGGGTTGTTTGGTAGCTTATTCACATTGCTTCAGCTGTGGGATCTCTTTATCTACTCTGACTCTTTTTGCATTGCATAACCCATTTTTTGGTAGAGATCTACAGCACAGAGTTTTAGATAGGAGAATGTCTTCTAATGAAAAACCAAGCAAGTCAGGGAGGTTTCCTATTTGCAAGAGCAATAAAAAATCACTGCTTTTATTAACAATGTAAAATGAAACTGTAAGCAGCCAGCAACTCAACTCCCACAGAAACAAAAAGCAAATAACTACACATATATAGTAGTATGGAAACTCTACTAGCTCAAATCAGTTCAGTACTAGCTAACTCAATACAATCCAGCGCAATCACATGAATCTCGTTTCCAACACAATTCCCTCTTCTCCTACATTTCTTTGAGATCTATCTGGTTTCCTGGAAAATCTCAGAAGTTCATTCTTGGACCCTAAGACAAATCTCCATTATCCACAGGGCTTTGGAACCTGACCCTTGGGTCCACTAGCCAATCTCTTCAAATAGACTCCTCCCATTGAGGAGTGTCAAACATATCACTACACACCCACTCTCTCTACCAGAGTCTGTGGAAAATGTGAAGTCAATAAGATGTTGGTAACATCTTTACATGAAGTACCACCAAAACCAGACCGCCTTCTATAGATTTCAAAATTTCTTCTGTGATTTTTCAGCCATTGTGTTTAAAAACTGCTAAGAGGCATGGACAAGATGAAAGTATTTTGAAGTTAGTTTTGCTTAATATCATTTAATACCCCTGATGCAGATCACATAAACACAGCATATGTCGGCTGAAGATTCAACTAGTTTCATTGACATTGTGGATATGTCAGCATCATTGTGAAGTATATTAGTTGATAAACATTCACACAGGATATTTTGTGAAGTAAGTTTCTGGACTAATCCTATGACTGAATTCTCTAGAGCTTGGGCTGATGTGTGAACTAGCTCTTGGAAGATTCTGGGATGAATCTTCAAAGACTCAGATAGGGACTGTGTGTATAAAACCGGCATACTCATGCACACAACTAGCCTCTGTGCACAGTAAGCACATTTCCAGAGGAGCAAGAACATACACATTCTACTACTGCCATGCAGAAAAGTATGCCTGTACAAAGAGGGCATTTTGAAGGTGTTCCAGGGCAGGGTATGCACATGTGTGTATTTTAAAAAGGGAGCATGCACATTTATTTATTTATTTAACATTTTTTATATACCGAAATTCTAGCAACAATGTTGCTAATCATTTCGGTTTACATATAACATTGGAGTGACTTAACATGCGAGTCTTACATGGAACAGGAAAATGAACTTGGAGACAATTGAATAAATACTAATAACAAATAACATTAAAACAACAACAGTAGTAATAGACATGTTATATACAGGCGATTAACATTCAAACCAGAGCTTTTTACACTTGCTAATCAAGTTGCAGATATTAAATCTGACTCGTCTGTAGTGTTTCAGTGGGGAATCTGTGGCAAGTTGTAGAGGGTATGGGAGAACTATTGGAGTCTGGGTCAACGAGTGTAGGTTTCAGTGAAGTGATGCTTGGAAGTATGCGTACACAATAAATGAGATACACGCATACATCAGCCAAATTTATAAAATACCTGCTTCTGGCTCAAACTGAGGGTTATTACAAGCACATTATTTAACAAGTAAAATATGTATGTACTTTTATAAACTAGTTGTATAAACTGTGGATCCTGACATTTAAAAAAAGTGCATATACTTCAACATAGGTATGTATTTTTGGAGCGGCGATGCTGGACTCCAGCTGCTCAGTTTATAAGATACAGGTGTAACTTTAGGTGCATTTACTTATGTGTTTATGGGCCAAGTCATGCATATCACTGAAAATTAGCCTATTTTTCAATATAAAAAATAAAAAAAAACGACATGTTCAAGAACTGGGACCTATAATTAAAAATTGGTGATGGTGACACGTTCACAAATACCTACAACAATTAGTAGCCGAGACTGCTGGTTGTTTCTGCTTCATGCATTCTGTGCCAGCTTCCAGTTTACCTATTGGGACAGTGCTCTCGGCACCAAAGAGAAACAGGAAAGCAGCAGCACAAAATGCCTCAGTGGGTCATGACTTCGACAAGACAGCCGAGCCCCATGCACCATTTATCCATCACACACTGTTCACTTTACCATATCAGAGTACAGCTTTGTATAATTGGTTGTGCTCTGTAGTAGCCAGCTTAAAGAAACACACACTTCCCAGTGTTGCATCCATTGAAAAGGACACAAAGTGAAACACCCACCTATATACATACCTCCAGTTTCCTGCAGCAGTTTAGGGGTAACATAGTAATATATAATGACGGCAGAAAAAGACCAAATGGTCCATCCTGTCTGCCCAGAAAGCTTCTTATGCCACTCCGTGCAGGTTACCCCCAAGCCTTGTGCAGCAAGAGTTAGAAAACTCTGGTATATTTGCATAAATGTAAAGTTAAATGCCATTTGCATTTTTATATACAAATAGTTATTTTCTTTTTTTCAAAAGTCTGAATAATTTTTAAACACTTTTTTGGCTGGGGAAAGGATGCTCATGATTGTGCAGGAATGGAAGGAAAGGATCTAAGGAGAGGGAGAACTGGAGATGGGAGGAGGAAAAGGTAGGATAATCAGGAATGGATGGATCCAGGATCAAGAAAGGGAGGGGAGGACAAGAGGAATGATACCCCTTACATTTCCCCTCCCCACCTGATGCCAATCCCCTTTCACGATGCCCCCCTCACTAACACTATTTCCCTCTCTTACAGCACCAGCCACACATGCCCCATACCCCACCTGTTCCATATCTCGTATTCTTCTCCTCCACCAATTCTCACCCTTCCCTCTATCACAGAAGTTCAGGGAATTTGCCTGTAAACATAGATTTTGTTTTGGTTTGGTGCAAGAGTAGCTACAAAGGACTTTTAACATGCATTTACATACAAATTAATAGCTATTAAGTCACAAGGAAGGGGGGGGGGGGATAAAGGCAAAGCCACATTGATGGCGTGTGCGCTGTATAACAAATGGCTCACAATGGAAAACTGGCTCTGAAAATCTGACAGGAAGACCTGCTCTACAAAGTACTTATAATGTACAAAGCTTCTTCTGCATTAGTTTAAAATCACCAAGAAATTATTATATGTCTGTGTTACATTAATTTGTTTTGGGAAAAATAAAAGTGGTTTAAATAAAGGCACCATAATATGCCATAGCAGTATGGAACACACCACAACACACAATGCAGGAAATGTTCAGTCAAAACTTCAAGCTTCTATCTGCTAATATCACATGGTGCTTTTCAATAGGCCGACAGCCCATCTGGGGATCACATACATCAGGGCTCAAGGGCAACAGCCTTCTGTAGATGACTGGCCTCTCAACGAAACACAGCACCTTTCCCTCCGCATTGTCACCAATGCCAGGACCTGCCAGCAAACCGCAGACAGCTAGCCACTTATGCTAAACAAAGACCGTGTGCAGCACAGCTGCTAACCAGTAAGAACTTTTTAATCAGAGCCACAGGTAAACATACCCATTATTTCTGTTTTATGCACAGAACCATTTAGCCATAGGGAATCATACAAGAGATTATATAACCAAGCTTAACACAGTGCAAATTGCCAGATCCAAGTTTTTAAAAAAGTGCAATTATATATTTGATAACAGGTTACTAGTTAGAAACTACTCCACAGATAGCACAGAAAACAGGGCATAACTAATCATTCTTACATTAGTACATACAATTTTTGCAGAAACTGTATTTTATCATTTACTTTGCATAAAGAATAAAAAGTGTACCCTGCTGTGTATTATAGGGTAGTAATTTCATACAGGGGTTCTTACAGCACTAAACAGCAGGAAAGAAGTTTAAGTGGTTTATTAAAGCCAGACGACTTAATTCTTGGGAGCAATTTGGCTTTCTTGTCATCCAGATCATGGAATATCTTGTTCAAAATCTGTTTGCTCCACAGAAAGAAGTCAAACCGTGCATGGTAGGTTTGGGAGAAAAAAATAATTTTTTAATGCATCGTGTTATTTTGGGTGTCCCCCCAGACAGAAGTTGGGCACTTTACCAACTAAGCATTTTGTTATTTTGTGTGTGATCGGAGGAGGAGAGCAAAGAGGGAAGATTTGAACCAAAATCAAGTTCAATCAAATTTCTAGAACAAACTGACCTGCTGCTCAGACTGTGACATATTTGAAGGAGAGTCTCTTCCCGTGGCATCTGCATCATCTCCTTCCTCATCAGAAATCTTGAACTCCAAGTCTTCGGTGTAGCGCTTTCTCTTAACCTGTCTGCTGGAGCGTCTCTTCTGGAAGTTTCAAATCAACATTCCTTATAAGAATTAAAGCTCAGCTGCACAATACATCAAGGCACAGGGGCGTGCGGAACAAACTTCACAATACATTCTTGACACATACCACCACCACCCTGAATTATCTTATATTTTGGTTTTCAAAGCTTTCCAGAAATGCAGCAAGGTTGTGGGGGTATTTTTTTTTGTATTAGCTACAATTGCCCACTACAGATTCCTCTCAGTCAGTCCAGTATTAGGTTTAGTGGTGTGTTGCTGAGCAGATTTCTCCTGACTCTGGTGTTTTACAAACCTTGTTGGTACCAGGTCCAGGTTCGAGATCTGCAACCTGGAGGTCATTCTGAGATGTTGCATGTGTTTGTGTTTTTCTTCTGTTTGATCATATGGATACAGAAAAATTATTTTTCTTTATTTCAGACCGATATTTAACAATTTATTTATTTATTTAAAATATTTTCTATACCATCGCAACGGTTTACATGTAGGCACATATTTAATGTAGGTAAAAGTGTATTATAGTACATTCTAATCAGGTGCCGTCAAAGGTTTGGTTACAATGTATCATTAGACAATCATTTTAGAGTAATAGGTCATGACCGAGTGTACCAAGGTACTTTCACGGGTAAATTTATCATATATAGTGTTACAAGCCGTTAAGCCCGTTAAAACGGGCTACATCCCTCTGTCTCTCACCCCTCACTCTTCACCACCCCCTACCTCCCTCCCTCTCACCCACTCCTCCCTCTCCTCCCACTCAGTCCCTCCCTCCCACTCAGTCCCTCCCTCTCCCTCCCCGTCCCACTCACTCACTCTCTCCCCCCTCACTCTCTCCCCCCCTCACTCCCTCCCCCCCTCACTCCCTCCCCCCCTCACTCCCTCCCCCCCTCTCACTCAGTCCCACTCCCTCTCTCTCCTCTCACTCAGTCCCACTCCCTCTCTCCTCCCCTCTCACTCACTCCCTCCCCACTCCCTCCCTCCCCACTCCCTCCCTCCCCTCTCACTCACTCCCCCCTCTCTCCCTCCCACTCACTCTCCCTCAGTCCCACTCCCTCCCTCTCTCACTCTCTCTCCCCCTCACTCAGTCCCCCCTCTTACTCAGTCCCACTCCCTCCCTCCCTCTCACTCAGTCCCACTCCCTCTCTCTCCTCCCCTCTCACTCAGTCCCTCCCTCGCTGCCGCCGCCGCCGCCACCGCCACCCGCCGCTGCCATCCGACACCGCCGCCGCCACCCGCCACTACCACCGCTGCTGCCATCCGCCGCCACTCAACGCCGTCGCTGCCACTGGACGCCGCTGCCACTGGACGCCGCCATTTTTTTTCTTTTTTTCTGGCTCAGACCGACGTGCTCGCCCGCACATGCGCGGTAGAGCTGGTCTCTACTGCGCATTTGCGGCACGTCGGTCATCCTTTGTTTATTAGGTAGGATAATTATGCTTATTGTGAAGTGGAGTTCATAGATTACTGTACTGTACAGTCTTTACTGTGTGTCGGTGTTCTTCTGCCTATTCCTGAATAATTCCTACTCTCCCGTCTCTTTGTAAAATGCTTGTTTAAAAAGCCATGTTTTTAAACTTTTCTTAAATGCTTTGAGATCACTTTGTAATCTGATCTCTGGAGGCATTGTGTTCCAAATTATGGGTTCTGCTAATAAGAACATAAGAAATTGCCATGCTGGGTCAGACCAAGGGTCCATCAAGCCCAGCATCCTGTTTCCATTAGAGGCCAAAACCAGGCCACAAGAACCTGGCAATTACCCAAACACTAAGAAGAACCCATGCTACTGATGCAATTAATAGCAGTGGCTATTCCCTAAGTATAATTGATTAATAGCAGTTAATGAACTTCTCCTCCAATGATAAGGCCCTTTCTATCACTTGGGTTAGTCTTGCTGTTTTTATTGATGGAA
Source organism: Rhinatrema bivittatum (assembly GCF_901001135.1). Classification (NCBI taxonomy): domain Eukaryota; kingdom Metazoa; phylum Chordata; class Amphibia; order Gymnophiona; family Rhinatrematidae; genus Rhinatrema; species Rhinatrema bivittatum. Next base: position 647,569,648 of record NC_042616.1, on the reverse strand, counting down.
TGGTTAAGAGTGCTTTATTTGCTGATCGAAAGTTTCTGTGTGGGACGTGTACCCATAATGCTGTGTTTACTACACACCAAAAATATAAGTGGCTTATAGCTAAAATTGAGTAGCAGATGAAGGAATTACTCTCACTAGTCATGGTATATTCACATTTTTTTTTGTGGTCAAATTGGGCCTGTTTCTGTCTTGAGATACCTGCATTTGCATAGCCTCTTCCATGCTTTGTGATGGATTTGTGTAAATGAAGTACATTATCTTCCCATGAAAAATACTTGAATGTGCTTAATAACACTGAGGACAAATGACCAATATAAATGAATAAAAAAAAAATATCTTGCTATCATTCACACTTGATCAACGTTTCAGGAATGTTTTTTTCTTCTCCCTGCTATATATATAAGCAAGTTTGCTTACCGTAAACTGTGTTTCCGTAGATAGCAGGATGAATTAGCCATGCCAGAGTAGGCGTATTTTTCTTAGTTAGTGACAGAGATTTAACTCTGTGCAGCTGCGTGGTCGTCTTCCTGCGCGATTCCGTTTTCTTCTCAGTCTTTTTATAGCCAAGCAAGGTGTATGGTAAAAGGAGTTTAGTCTTAGACTGTCTAGGGAGGTGGGAGGGATCGCATGGCTAATTCATCCTGCTATCTACGGAAACAGTTTACAGTAAGCAAATTTGCTTTTTCCGGTCGATAGCAGGGCTGAATTAGCCATGCTGTCTGGGAGTCCCAAGCTCCCGGGTTGTGTCCATGTGGTAATGGCTGTTAAAGTTCAGGACACCAACCCTTAGGCAGAGTAGACAGTCTCTTGGATTATTAAGGGTTGACAAGACTGCTGAACCCAGTGCTGCATCTGAAGATGCTTGTTTTTCAATATAATAGTGTGATGTAAAGGTATGAAGGGACGACCAAGTTGCCGCTTTGCGTATGTCCAGTAGCGGAACTTTCCGTAAGTGGGCAACAGATGCTGCTGTGGTGCGTATCTGGTGCGCTTTAGGTTTGTTGCTTAGTTTAATGGAACTTTTGTTATAACAGAACTGAATGCATTGGGATAACTAAGCCGCTATGGTTCACCAGGGTTATTTGGATTGAAGGAAAGGAATAGTTGAGAAGGTCTGGAGGGAGAATGAGTTCTCAGTTTATAATAAGCTAATGCTCTTTTATGGTCTAGCAAGTGTAGAAGTTTGTCTCGCTCATCGTGATGAGGCTTACGTTTGAAGATTGGTAGAGTGATGGTTTGATTAATATGAAAAGCAGAGACCACCTTAGGAAGGAAGGCAGGATGAGGTCGAAGACTGACCTTATTGTGGTAAAATTCCAAGTAAGGGGAATAGTGAACCAAGGCTTGTAGTTCACTCACTCTCCTTGCTGATGTGACGGCCACCAGGAATACAGTCTTCCAGATTAGGTATTTTATGTGGCATGAATCTAAAGGTTCGAAGGGAGATACCACGGCGTTTAGATCCCATGGTACAAGTGGTTTTGTCACCGGTGGCCATAGATATAGCATGCCCCGCATGAATCTGGAAACCAAGGGGTGGTTAGAAATGGGAAGGCCATTATGAGAGTGATGAAAAGCTGCAATAGCACTTATATGTACTCGAACTGGTCGCTAGACCAGCTTGGTAGAGGGTATGGAGATATTCCAGCAGTTGTGTGACAGTAGATGAGGATGCACCTGAAAGGGAGCTCCTGAGGACAGGTTGGTGGAAGAAAGCCACCATCGAATGTCTGTGCACATGGGTGTGGTAAGTCTTATCCTGGAGGAGAGGGGTTGCAGAAACTGTGACCATTGAGTTTTTAGGCCCCATTGTAAACTGCGCATGTGTAATCTCGTGTGGGGGACCACATGGATAGCCGCCATGTGACCCAGCAGTTGGAGGACTTGACGTGCCCATGCATGAGATTGATTGCATAGTCTTTGTGCTGGGTAGGAGAGAGTTTGAATCCTGTCTTGTGGAAGGTAGGCTCTCTCCTGCACTGTGTTGATGAGAGCTCCTATGAACTGCAGTGTTTGGGTTGGTTGCAGATTTGATTTTTTGTAATTTATTAAGCAGCCCAATGTCTGAAGACAGTTGATTGTGCCCACCATATGTGCTCGTAGAGTGGTCTGATCCGAGGCCACTAATAGCCAGTCATCCAGATAAGGAAAAATCTGGATCGATAGTTGTCTGAGATGAGCCACCACCACCGCTAAACATTTCGTGAATACTTTCGGGGCTGAAGACAGGCCAAAGGGTAGACCTTTGTATTGATAGTGCCTGTTCTGAGCTCGGAAACAAAGGTAGCGCCACGAAGAAGGGTGCATGGGTATACGGGAGTATGTATCCTTCAGGTCTATAGAACATAGCCAGTCATTGGGTTGTAGGAGGGGTAGGATGCTCTTGAGAGAGGTCATCTTGAACTTTTCCTTTTGGATGTGCTTGTTGAGGTTCCATAAATCTAATACGGGACGAAGGCCCCCGGATTTTTTTGGAATGAGAAAATAATGGGAGTAGAATCCCTGATTCTGTAGTGGTAGTGGAATTCTTTGAATGGATCTTTGAATTTGTAGATTCCTTATTTCTTCCTGGAGATATGGTGAATGGGTCGATGTACTTCTGAGAGGAGGTACATGAGGAAGGGAAGACTCATAAAATTTAGGTGATAACCTTCTCTGATGATGTCTAGCACCCAACGATCTGAGGTGATCGCCTCCCAATTGGTGACCACCTATGAAAAGGTGGTGGAAGTGGTGTGAGGTAGCTCAAAAAGTTGGTGCTTGCTTTTGTGGAGTAGTAGTTCCTTGTTTTTGTGGTCGCTGTTGGCGAGAGCATCCACGTGATTGGTGATGTTGAGATGAAAATCTTTGTTGACTATAGTGCTGTGAGCGGAAAGTATTGTAAGGTTTGAAAGATGCTCTTGGATAGAATTTCCTCCTATAAGGGTAAAATTTTCTGGAGGAGGTATGAAGATTGGCTGGAGATGTGAGGGATAGTACAACTGTACTTCGTTCTTTTAAATGAGTTACAGTTTCTCCAAATTTATCCCCAAACAAGTTATCCCCCTTGCAAGGGATATCTGCCAATTTGTCGTGTACGTCTTTCCAAATAGCGCTTGCTCTTAACCAAGCCATGCATCGGGCCGCTATAGCTGTCGCAGAAGATCTTGCGAAAGACTCGAAGGACTCAAACAGACCTGAGCAAGTGACGAAGACCTTCTTCCATGTCTGTAAAGGGCTGTGGTAAGGTGTTATCAGCGGCTAGACAAACGGGGCACAATTTTTGAAGACTTTCAAACAAGTACTGGATCATGTAACATTGGTGATGATGTATTTTGGTTGTCAAGATAGAGGAATGGTATACTTTATGGCCGAAGTCGTCCATAGACTTATGGCCCTTTCCTGGAGATGAATTAGCATAATGCTTTGATCACTTTGCTTTTGACAGTACAGACTACACAATAGAGTTGTGAGGCAAATTGGCAGAATCATAGATTGTTGAATTTCGCATTCTGTACTTAAGATCTGTTTTTCTAGATGCGGTTATAGTGGAAAAAGGTTTTTCCCACATTTTGTGAAGTACTGCATCCAAAACCGAATGAGGTGGTAGAGTTGTCTGTTCTGGTGGCATGTCGAAAATTTTTAGTATACCAAGAATCTCAGACCTGGGATCTGGAACCTTTCCTGTCTCTACGTTTAGGAGGGTTCCCACCTTTTCTATGAATTTTGTGTAGGACAGATCTTCCGGTGGGGAATAAGGTTTCAGCAGACCTTCAGCTGGGTTGGAAGGCATGCCCATGGAGGAGCTTGGCAAAGACGATGTCCACTGAGAATCTGGGCTACCTGGACAAGTTGGAATTGGAGATGGTACGGGTGGCTGAGTTGGTGGTGCAGGACTCTGTGATACCGGTGGTGAAGGTTGAGGAAATGTCCTCAGAGGCTGGGGGTGTGTCGACTCCAGATCCTGAAAAATCGTATTCAGCGCTTGTGAAATTCGTAGCATGGCTTTGGACGCTAGATGTTTCGGTTGTGGCTGTGAGGAACCCAGCGGAATTTATCTGGGAGATAGCGCTGTCAAAAGAAAGTCTTGAGGCGTCGGCGATTTGTGCCGTTTATGAAGAGGTACCTTAAGTTGAGGGGAATGTTGTTTACTAAGGGATGCTGATGACCATCCCGAAATAGAATCCCTACTAAGTGAAAAGGAGTCATAATCCTGATCGGAGAGGAGCTCTATTTCCACGTTGGAGTTTGTACTTGGTCGTTTTGATGAGATAGAATGACCAGACAACCCTGAGTTTGTAGAAGGAGCTTTATGTATGTGTTTTAGTCTTTTCTGTTTCCTTGAGGTGTTTCTGTCCCTGAAGCACAACTGAGTCAAAAGAAGCGTTGTGTGTGCCGGGGTTTGAGACTGGTGTGCGGAATGCGCAGTGTCCTACACAGGCATTGAGTGTTTCATATGCTTCCTGTGCGTCGATGATGCGCCATGCTTCGAATGCGCCGTAATCTTCTGGCGCTCCGTATGCTTCAATGCATTGATAGTTTTGGACGCTTCGGTTTTGCATGCTCCGAGGGCTTTGAGGGCTTCGAGGCCGAGGAGTGTGGCTGAACGGGAACAGGTCCCTGAGTCCCAATCGGCTCATGGGGGGGGGGGGGTCTTATAGGAAGATGCGTCTAGGCCTCAACTCTTTTCCCCGGCTGACGGTATTTCAAACCTGGCCACAGTGCCTGGGTCGGCGCTAAGATGATCTCCCGGCTCCAAAGAAGAGTGTCTTTGACGACGTCTTCTTAACTTTCTTCGCCGGTCCTGGCAAACATTGGGTTGATTGTGCTCTCAAATGTTCCATTTTTTCCGTGCGATGCCTTTGGGCCCAGGGGGACATACAACCACAGTCTCGGCATGAGGCTTGGTCGTGGTCTGGCCCCAGGCATATGTAACAATAACTATGTCCATCTGTTATGGACATAATTTTGCCACATTGGCAGTACTTAAAACCTGATGGTTTAGGAGCCATCACGGTGCCAAAAAAGATTCGAAAAAAATGTGAGACTAGGTGGAGAGAAAAACCCCGCGTGCGATCAGCTCGCGGAAAAAGAGACTGAGGAGAAAATGGAATCGCGCGGGAAGACGACCGCGCAGCCGCAAAGAGTTAAAACTCTGTCACTAACTAAGAAAACTCCATCTACTCTGGTCGCGTGCATACTCCCAAGACAGCATGGCTAATTCAGCCCTGCTATCAACGGGAAAATATTAATAACATGACCAGTGAGAGTAATTCCTTCATCTGCTACTCAATTTAACTACAAGCCACTTATATTTTTGGTGTGTAGCAAAAGGGAAGAGTTTATTGTTAAATATCAGTCTGAAATAAAGAAAAATAATTTTTTTCTGTATCCATATGATCAAACAGAAGAAAAACACAGAAACACACGCAACATCTCAGAATGACCTCCAGGTTGCAGATCTAGAACCTGGACCTGGTACCAAGAAGGTTAGTAAAACACCAGAGTCAGGAGAATTTTGCTCAGTAACACACCACTAAACCTAATACTGGACTAACTGAGGAGAATCTGTAGTGGGCAATTGTTTCCAAAGCAAGAAGCCAGTACTAAAAAACGAGTCAAATAAGGACTACTGTGTGCAGTTTACATTCCTCTTTAGCAGCATATATTGTTTTGGTTTCTATATAGTGCTTTGACCAAGACATCTTAAGTACAAGGTAAGAAACTACAAAGTAGCATAGTAAATGGAAAAAAACAATTAGAGGCAGGAGTTAAAAATATATTCTGACTTGCCTCTTCTGAATTTTTATTTTCCATTTGATTGATTTTAACCAGCAATGGAAATATTTAAGAAAATACCATCTCTGTTTTCTGCAAAATCTTATGTTACTATATTCTTAATGGACAGATCTTGGATATCAGGGAAAAAGACATCTTTACCTGAATTCCCAGGTCATCTTCTTCTTCAGGAGAAGCTGGTGGGGTTTTCTCTAAATCTGAATGTTCAGAACCTTCTGCTTTCCCTTTGCTGACCTTTTTCTTCGAAGCACTTGTTTCCAAATCAGGCTTGTTACTGAAATGTAAACTGCTATGAGTATTTTAGATTCATATTAAACCATTGCTCAAAGTGCACTCTGGTAAAAGCTGGCATGGTGAGTTTTCATTCTTACTCTGTACACTCAGCAACTCATTTTGTTTGTGTTCTGTGGGATTAGAAATGTACACACAACTGGCAATTTTGGTCAAATTATGAAAATTACTACACTTGCCAATTTGCACAGCGTGAGCACATGAAGCATTAAAAAAAAAAAAGCAATAAGATTTGAAAACTTGCATAGAAATCTGCATGGAACAATTCGCAATGCAACTTAAGCAGTGGGAGAAGAGCGAGTTCTGTGGTCTAACTGCTCAGAAACATTTGGGAAGCATGGTTGGAGGCAGCTAGATATATTACTGTACTGCAACACAGACCATACAGTGAAAATTAGAATCATAAAATGGCACAAACAATCTGACTGCTCAGTTTTTGAATTGGAGCTCATACATTAAATGTGGGTTAATTAAACAGTGTCCAGGATACAATTAATCCTTGAGTGACAGCAGCCTGAGGATCTTGTTCCTTGATGCCCGTTTCAACCAGTCATCCTTCTGCAAACATTTGCTGCCATCCCACAACCAAGGTCCACATCATAAGTTACAGCTACTGTCCATTTGTTCTAGCAACCATTTTCAAATTTGTATTTAAGATCCATGTTGTTGCATTATTTAATTAAGTTGCAACACATTGTAACCTAATTTGTATCCCTTTTGTTTATCTTATTTAAACCTGTTTACGCTCAGTTATTTTCATATATTTATGCTCTCTTCTTCCCCTGCCCTTCTCCCCTTAGTTAATGTGTTAAATGTATTGCTCCGTTAATGTTAATGTGTCAATTGTAATGCTCCGTTGCTAACCCTATGTTCTTTAGCACAGTTGCAATTTTACGTTCTCTGTGAACTGATGTGAAGTTACTAAACAAATGTCGGTATATAAAATCTGCAAATAAATAAATAAGATACAGACAGCCCTGCTTATGCCCCTTATAAACATTACAAGAAATGCTTAACATTTAGCATGAAAATGAGAAGAACCGATGATCTCATGATTCCCATAAACCGAGTTATACTAGAATAAGGAAGCCATCAAGGGAAAATGCGATAGTTGTATAGATTTTAAATTAAATAAAAACATTTGTCCATCATGGTCAGCCTACTGAGAGTTCAGATAGTAAAGAGATGTACATGCCTCCAAGACTACACCTTTCTGTGCCAACAGCTTCTTTCTGCTCCTTTGAGTTTTCAGTTAAATCAAAACCAGCCTCTACTGGGGCCACATCTCCAAAATCACTTTTAAAGTGAAAAGGATTCCTCTCCCACTTCTGCCATCCCATCCCCAAATAATTTTACCCTCAAGTGACAGATTGCAGCTCCCTGGAATGCATGTATCCTGATTCTGGCCACTGGGTGTCAATGTTACGATGGCTAGGACTAATTCCTCCTTCCCCCATCCCGTAGGCTGTGAACACTGCTTCCACAGCCCAAGAATCAGCAGTCAGGCTCAACAACTGAACTCAGCTCTGTCACATGACAAGCAGCAGCATGGACACCAAACCATTAGGGCTGGCCTGGCCTGAATATGTCCATTTTTAATAACACTCTGGAAGTTGTGTGGCTTAAGACCTGACCAGACCCTAAACCTAATACCATTCCAGTATCCAGAGAATACACACAAATAAATATACACACACCCTTGAGTTCTATTAATAGCCATGGGCGAACTCTAGCCACACTCTTGTCTTCAACTTGCTCAATTCTGATCAAATCCATTCTTCTGGCAAAGTAATCCAACCAATTATTTATTTATTTATATATTTTATATACCGACGTTCGATCGAGATATCACATCGGTTTCCAGATAACTAAAAGAATAGGGTAGTAACAGCCCTATTTTACATTATAACATTGTAATAAATATAATAAATTATAACATTGTAATAAATATAACGAATTATAACAGAAATAACAGGATTACATGGAACATTTGATTATAGTATATAACATATGTACATAAATGACTTGTTGATGAGGATAATTTATGGTTAAGGATAGCAGGGAGGGTTGAAAGGGGGGAGGAGGGGGGGATAGGGGGAGGAAGGTAGTGCAAGGGAGGGAAGATGGTGACGCGAGATACTTGTGTAGGGGGCGTGGTGTGTTGCATTTGGGCAGGTTACGTGTCAGGTGGGAAAGCTTTTAAGAACAGCCATGTTTTGAGGTGTTTTTTTAAGACTTGCAATGAAGGTTCATTTCTGAGACAGGTGGGGAGGGAGTTCCATAAGGTGGGGCCCGCTATTGTTATGGCTCGTTTGCGGGTGACGTTGAGGTGTGCAGATTTGAGATTGGGGACAGCTAGGAGGCCAGTGTTGGTGGATCTGAGAGTTCTTTGTGTGGGGTAAGGATGTATTCCGTTGTTTAGCCAGTTCATATTGTTGTTTATTTTTTTGTGCATGAGGGTGAGGGTTTTATATTGGATTCTTTGTGTAATGGGTAGCCAGTGGAGTTCTTTGAGAGTGGGTGTGATGTGGGAGGATTTTTTGTTGTTAGAGATGATTCTGGCGGCAGCGTTCTGTAGAACTTGGAGGGGTTTGATGTGGATTTCTGGTAGGCCGAGGAGGAGGGAGTTGCAGTAGTTACATATTTCTCAATAATACCTTTAAGATTTTCTCCATTTAAAACATGGCTGCTCAACGAGCTTCTCAAACTTTTTTTTTTTTTTTTTTTACTCTCTCTTCTTCAGTATTATAGAATATGAAATCCAATCCAAACTGAGGGGAAAAAACCCCAAGGTGGAGAAGAGACTCTAGGAATAAAAGCAGATGACTTTATACTGAGAAAATTGTGGCAGTCCCAGTCAGGGCTGACCAACAGAGGGTGGACCTGAGATAAAATTAACCTTTGCAAACACTCATCTCCCTCTCCAAGATGCTCCTTTAAAATCTGCACCCTCCCCCTTCCCTCCCACTGGCAAGAGGAGAGTAGTACTTTTTACATGCATCTGCCTCCTCCTCTGCTGGCTTCAATCTGAAGTCTGAATGCACAGGGCCCTGAACAGTTCGGACTTCAGACAAACCTACAGAGAAGGACGCAGACACAGGTAAAGAAGCACTACTGCTCGCCCACTGCCAGAAGGAAAGGAATGAAGCATGGGCATATCATCCACCCATGGATGCCCCGAAATTCAAAAAGAGGTGTGTGTACTAGGCAATGGGGGGAAATTTCAGAAATCCACTCCTCAGGTTAAGAAAAGATTTTAATTGCTTGTTTGCTCTAATGCTTATTGCCCAAAGTTGCTTTTCTATCACATGTATGACTATGTTCACCTGTAACAATTTCCTGTCAATGAAACCATTAAGCAGTATAGGAAAATAGTTTATCTGCTAATTTTCATTCCTATAGTACAACAGATCAGTCCAGACTCCTGGGTTTTGCCTTCCTTCCAGCAGATGGAGATAGAGAAAGTTTCGCTGACACTGCCATATAACCTGGTGTCCACCTGCAGTCCCTCAGTATTGAGAATTACCCAAGCCAAGATACCAACTTACCCCAATACCAACCATACATCAATATCCCCCTGAACGAGCAGAAGTGGATATTTATAATAAATCTTTGGAACATTTAAACCTGAGGAACTAAAAAACCTGTGTCACTTCAGACTATTTACAATAACTGATCGAGCGGACTCTCCAAATCTCCCCACAACAACTGGGCAGGACTCTGGACTGACCTGTGGTACTACAGGACCAAAAATTAGCAGGTAAGAACTAATTTTCCTTTCCCTGTATGTACCCAGATCAGACTCCAGGAATATTCCCAAGCTTCCCTAAATGGGGTGGGACTGTGAGTCTTGCTCGCAACACACTTTCGCCAAACCCCTGGCCTCTGAGGCCTGGATAATCAAGTGATAATGCCCGGTGAACGTTTGCAAGGACTTCCAATTAGCCGCACAACAAATTTCATGAGGTGATACGTGTTGACATTCGACCCAGGAGGCCTACTGAGAACAAGTAGAGTGAGCCCTTAACCTCTCCGGGACAGGATGACCCTGACAGATGTATGTCAAACCTATAGCTTTCTTCAACCAATGTGCAATCATGGATTTGGATGCCTTATGACCCTTCTTTGCACCATTCCATAGCACAAAAAGATGGTCCAACAATTGGAAGCTATTAGTGACCTTAAAATATCGGAACAATACCTGCTTTACATCCAGGAGTCTCATGAGGTGCTGAAGCATCCTAATTTGGAAAGGCCGGGAGCTCGACCAATTGACTTAAATGGAACGACACCACCTTCAGAAGGAAGGAAGGAAGGAAGGACGGAAGAAACTGTCCTCAACAAGACTCCCAAATCCATAATTCTCAAAAATGGATCCCTGCAGGACAAGGCCTGAAGTTCAGAGATCCTTCTAGCAGAACAAATTGCCACCAAGAAAACTACCTTTAAAGTGAGATCCTTCATAGTAGACTTTCTAAGAGGCTCAAATGGAGCCACACACATACCCCTAAGGACCAAGTTAAGGTTCCAAGAGAGATACAACTTCTGAATCACATTCTTTACGCCCTGCAAAAAACATACCACATCCAGATGTACAGCTAGGGCAAGTCCCTGCAACTTGCCTCAAAGACAACCCAATGAAACCACCTGAACTCTGAGGGAGTTAAATGCCAAGCCCTTCACCAATCCTCGCTGCAAGAAGGCCAGAATATTTGCTACAGATGCCCGAGTAGGATCAAACCACTGCTCCGCACATCAAGTCTCAAAAACTCTCCAGACCCTCACATATGGCAAGGAGGTGGAAGTCTTTCTAGCTTGCAAGAGAACAGAAAAGACATCAGAATATCCTGTCTCCCTTAATCGTTTCCTCTCAAAAGCCAAGCCGCGAGACAGAAGCTGCCTGATCAGAAAATATGTGACCTTGGAGCAAAAGCTTTGGTAGATGAGCAAGCCCGCTACTAGAATTACTTTTCCCGGATGGATCTCTATATGCCGTAATATTTTGCTCACCAACGGCCACGGCGGAAACATGTACAAAAGGATGCCCTTCGGCCAAGGAAGAACCAAGGTATCAACTCCTTCTGCTCCACGCTCCCTTCTGCGACTGAATTGTGGAGCCCTGGCATTTCAGTGAGTTGCCATTAAATCCATGTGAGGCCTGCCCCATCTACGACGTATGAGGCACATTGCTTTCTGACAACTCTTACTCTGTGATCCAGCTGTTGCTTAATGAGAAAATCTGCTTGTACATCGCTTGTGCCAGTGATGTGAGAAGCCGCTAATAGTGCCAGATGCTACTCTGCCAAATGGATTAATTCCTGGGCTTCCTGAGTCACCACATGACTCTTGGAACTAACCCATCGATTGATGTAAGCCACCGTTGACGCATTGTCCGACAAGATCCTCGCTGGCTTTCTGCACAAAAGCGGCAGGAATGTACGCAGCACCAGCTACATTGCTCTCGTCTAAGCGATTGATAGACCACAATGCTTCCTCCACCAACCACTGGCCCTACACAGACTGGTTGGCATACTGCTTCCCACCCGGAGAGACTGGCATCGGTGGTAACAACCACCTAGTCTGGAACCTCCAAGTCCACCCAGGGCCTCAACTAGTCCCACCAAGCCACCACAAAGACTGGACCTGGCTAGCTCTGTAAGAGGTGCAGAAGTTGAAATTGTTCTGAAAACAGGTTCCAACGGGAAAGCAACGCAGACTGAGGAGGCCATATATGAGCAAACACCCAAGGAACCAGCTCCAAAGTGGACGCCATGGAACTGAGAACCTGCAAGTAATCCCAGATTCTGGGCACCTGTTTCTCCAATCTGTGAACTTGCGCCTGCAATTTTCCAATGCGAACCTCTGAGAAAAACCTCCTCACCTTGGTATCGAATTGAACCCCCAGAAATTCCAAGACTTGAGAAAGTAAATCTGTCCAAGAGTCATCTTTCCCCTATCTCAAGCGCTGTAGCCAAGTCCACTGCCTGCCTTGCAAAGGACCTCTGATTTTGCCTGAATAAGCCAGTCATCCATATATGGGTGAACGAAGACACCTTCCTTCCGGAGTCACCGCCACCAAGACCATCACCTTGGTGAAGGTCCTCAGAGCCATTGCCAGACCAAAACGAGAGGGCACAAAAAAGAAAATGTGTCCCTAGGACCATGAATCGGAGATATCTCTGATGGTCGGGCTGGATCCCTATGTGCAAGTACACCTCGGTCAAATCCAGGAAAGCCAAGAACTCCCCCCCCTTGCACACCATCGCAATTACAGAGCGCAAGGTCTCCATCCAAAAATGATGAATCTTGAGAGCCCTGTTTACTCTAAGTCCAAAACTGGGCAGAACATTCCCTCCTTCTTTGGCACAATGAAATAAATGGAATAGCGCCCTGTCCCCTGTTTTTCTAGGGGGACGGGAACAATGACGCCAAGCATCTGCAGGCGGCTTAGGGTTTGCTGCACCACCCGCCTTTTTCCCTCGTAAGCACATGGGAAGACCATGAACAAGTCCCTTAGCAGAATCTAAAGCATAACCTTGCCTTATGATGCTTAAGACCCACTGGTCTGACATGATTTTGGCCCACTCCTCGTTAAAAAAAAAAAAAAGTGTCAACTGACCCCATATGACCAGAACTGAGGAACAGGCTTGCCTCACTTCATTGGGTAGATTTGGCTCCACCCCCCCCCCCCCTGGCCAGAGCCATCTCTGTTCGGCTTTCAAACTGTGAAAGGACTGGCCCCAAGTGCTGCCTCTCGATGCCTCCTGAAGCCTTATTCTGCCGAAAATGCCTATTTCCTCTGAACCGAGAACATGAAGGAAAGGCCCCTATCCGCTTATCCTCAGGCAATTTATGACCTTTATTCTCTCCCAGATGTTTTATCAGCTCCTTCAAGTCCTGTCCAAAGAGCAGCTTTCCTTTGAAAGCTAACGCTCCCAATTGAGACTTGGAGGAAACATCTGCCGACCAGTTTCTCAACCTGAGAAGCCTCCTGGCCGATACAGCAGACATCACTGTTCTGGAAGAAGTCCTAATGAGGTCATATAGTGCATTGGTTCCATAGGCAACCATAGCTTCTAGCCATTCTGCCTGCTTCACCTCTGATGCAGACATGGATTTGTCTGCCTACAACTGCTGAACCCATCACAGTCCAGCCCTCAGCATAAAACTGCTACACACTGCCGCATGTATGCCTAGGTCAGACATCAAAAAACTTCTTGACGTGAACTTCGAGCTTCCTATCCTGTAGATCCTTCAGCGCTGCAGAACCGGCCACCGGAATGCTCTTCTTAGTAACAGCCGACACTGAGGCATCCACCTTTGGAACCCTCAGGAGCTCAAGTATGTCCTCATGCAAAGGATATAATTTATCTATCGCTCTTCCAATTTTCAAGCCAGTCAGGAGTATCCCACTCCCTGATCATCAACCTTTTGATTGACTTATGGAAAGGAAAAGCCTTCGCTGGACCTTTTAAGCTGTCCATGACCGGATCCATGTCTTCCTGATCGGACTCCTCTCACAGAACCTTTACCCCTAACTTCGCAAGGACATGGGGGATTCAGGGGACCCAACTTCTCTCTGCAGAAAAGACAAACCACCTTTGGGTCATCCCCCTTCACAGCCAGAGCTTTCTCCAGCCCCTCTTCCAGATCCTGTTCCACCAGAGCCAAATCTGCATCAGGAGAGTCCTGTCCAGGCGGATCTTCATCCTCTGAATCCTCAGAGAATTCATCCATTGTGATCACCAGTGCAGGCATCCCAAGGTCTTGCCAAACCCTCATAGCCCCAGTAGCTCACGATGCCCTGGTCCTCTTCCCAGGCTGCGGGCCAACTGTTGCCCCCCGCTTGGCCTTCCTGGCCAAGTAAGCCCTGTGCAACTGAACAAAAATCAGAGGAAAAGGTTATAGAATCATCAGAAGTCTCCCCAGGAGGTCATTGCCCTCCCCTGACTGAAATCCCTGAGCCCCTGGTCCTCTAAAGCAGTGGTTCTCAACCTTTCTTTAGTCGGGACACACCTGACAGATGGTTCTCACATATGTGACACACTGAAAATGTGACCGTCACAGGGCTGTGTGTAAACATACACTCTGCATTCTGGTTCTGAAAACCAGTAAAAGCAAAACAAACCCCCTTTACTATCAGGCACAATAGCCCTCCTTATGAAAAGGCAATAATTTACCACTAATGCATATCCTATTGAGAAAACACAACAAATAAGATTGATACAATTGCCTACTTGCTAGTAAAATACCTCACCTCGGTCACACACATAGAACCAACCTTCACCAAGTACAGAAAGACCACACATTATAAACATGGAGACAAACTGGAATGGAAAACCAAAAAAAGCCACTCTGCATGCAGTGCAAACCTGGAGAAATGGAAAGAGAAATATAGCACCTAACAGTCCCAGGATCTGCAATAATGCACAAAACTAATCTGCAGAAAGTTACACCTAAAATTATGGAACACATAACAACCCTATCTATGAAAAGGCAACACTACAAATATTAAATCAGGTCCTAAACACTAATACACCTCCTAGTAGGAAAACAGAACAAGCCAAGCTACTATAGATCCCCACACAGAAATAATTGTAAAACTATATTAATAAATGTTTCAAAACAGCTGATGAACAGAATATCGTCAAACAATTAAAACTCATAAAAATTAAAAATTGTCCAAATATCAATAAAATATTTCAAAACAGCAGACATCACATAATACTCAATAATTAAAATGGCAGTCAATCAAGAAAAACTTAAAATGCCTCCTTTACTTACCCTCTCCACCATAAGAACATAAGAAAATGCCATACTGGGTCAGACCAAGGGTCCATCAAGCCCAGCATCCTGTTTCCAACAGTGGCCAATCCAGGCCATAAGAACCTGGCAAGTACCCAAAAACTAAGTCTATTCCATGTAACCATTGCTAATGGCAGTGGCTATTCTCTACGTGAACTTAATAGCAGGTAATGGACTTCTACTTCTTTCCCTTGAAAGCACATACCAGGAGCAGCAGCGACTGCTGAAGCTCTGTCCTCACGGTCCTCTTCTTTAGGGCCCAACAGTCACTCACACACACACACACAAATTAAACCCTACGACCAGTCTCTCTCTCTCTCTCTCACACAAACCCGTCACCTCCCTGCCCAGTCTCTCTCTCTCACACCCACAACCCAGTCACCTCCCTGCCCAGTCTCTCTCTCTCACACCCACAACCCAGTCACCTTCCTGCCAAGGCTCTGTCTCTCACACACACTTTGCTTATAGCCCAAATGCTGTGTTCCCCTTTAATTTCGCAGTGGCATATTTCCCAGTGCTGCCGCTGCCATTTCAGCGCCGCACTGAAGCAACAAACATTTATTTTAGAAAAATATGCCACAGCACTCAAGCCTTTCCTTCTGGCTGTCGGGAAATCCCTAGGCTCCCGCGGCCCCCCCATCTGCCTGCTTTTACGGCCGCTGGGAGCACCAATTGCCCCATCTGTAATCAGCATGGCTGAGTACCACTTTTACTTTATTCGCGGCTCACTGTTGGATCGGGAGGGGGGAATCCCCACAGCAACCAGCCTCTTCGTGTTTGCATCTCACTGCCGCTTTGGGGAATCCCTACTCTATCACGGTTCCCTGCCGCTTTGGAAGTGGGAAATCCTGGCACTGCTGGCCTCTTTTCTTTGTGGTTCGCTGCTGGGTTTAATTTCAGCACTTCCAGCCCGTGGTGGCCACAGTGTCGGGCTTCTTCGCCGCCACGGGCCTGGACACTTGCACTCCTCCCACCCCCACCCCACGCTATGAGATGCCCCCCTTCTTCCTGCCCCACCGGCCAGAGGCTTCCTCCTCCCACTGGCAGGAAGAAGGGAGGAGGCTTCCCATTGGCCCATGGGGGAAGAACAGAGGAGGCTTCTAATTGGCCCACAGAAGCAGGAAGAAGGGAGGAGGTTTCCCATTGGCCCACGGGGGCATGAAAAAGGTAAAGGGAAGTATAACTGGGGCTGTGGGACACCGGGAGCCGAGACACACCAGCTGGTGCTGGGCGACATTGGTGTTGAGGATCGCTGCTCTAAAGGGCTCATATCAGCTGGGGACACCCGCCACCCCTCCCCCAACTCTGAAGCAGCTGTGAAGGTAGGCAAAATGGCCACCGTTCCCTCGCTAATCGGGAAGGGGCCTGCTGCTTCCTCTGATGCGCCAGAGAGCCTCCCAGGCCCATGTTGCTTTTCTGATGCCACCGCAGTCGTCCCCGAACTGTCCTTTCCCTCAGAGAGGCGGAACAAAGTCCAGCCTGAGAAAGTGGCATGTGCATCACCACACACTGTGCATCTGGAGCTGCACGGCATGCTGACAGGCCTCCCAGATCGCAAGGTAGTCAGCCGCCTGAGGAGTGCCAAAAGCAAGAGCCACCTCAGCCTAGATCCCCAAGGCTTGAGTACCACTCACCCACCATGCTGTTCGATCAGGAATGCAAATAAAGAAACTTTTTTTTTTTTTTTTAAGTTTACAAGCACTTCCTGCAAATAAAGAGTGGCAGCAGGCTCTGCATGTCCTCCTAAGTGACAGGGAACTGGCTCCACCAGCTTTCTACCTCTGGCAGTGAGGGACTGACAATATAAGGGTCCCCAACCCCCAGCTAGTCTGCCTCAGAACCAGCAGAGATGGCCCCACCAGGAACTACCAACCTCCTGGGAAGCAATCTCGAAAAGGCTACTAAACATTTTCTTCCCCTAAACCTAGTTTCAGACTGCAATTTTTGCACCTCCACCATCTGCTGGAGTTGGAGAAATACTGCAGGACTGCAGGTGGCACACCAAGTTATATGCCAGTGTCAGCAAAACTGTCTCCATCTGCTGGAAGGGAGGCAAAACCCAGAAGTCTGGACTGATCTGGGCACATACAGGGAATTTACATTTCTTTACAGGTACTTTTCACTTCTACCTAGATTGTATGTTCTGAAACGCTTATGAGAATAAATACTGTAGTAGGACAGCAATTTCACACAGCAGAGAGAAATTACTGTTTAATGACAAGCAGAACACTATGGGCTAGATTTTGCATAGTATCAGTTTGCTTGTATCTTAGCTATAAGCTTATGGCCTTTGGCTTCCCAATCCTTAATCATTTGCCTTAATGCCTTTTATGTTTTTGTAAATAAAAAAGTGTACAATTTATCATGGCCACACCCTTTGTTTTTAAACAGTTTCCTTTCCTGATCTCAGGTCACACTATTCTTACTTGACCTAAGAAAGAATGGTGTATGTATGGGATTTTGGTACAGATCTGTACAGCAATGCTCTGATATGCTAATATTCATAAAGGAGTGACCTTCACAAATGCTAGATCTCCATATTGTCTCAGAAAATAACCTAAATGATTTCTACAGTGATTTCTTTTTGTTAGTATTGTTGCTTTCAAGACATTGTCTGGTTACTTATAGCAGTGAGTCCAAGTTGGTCCAGAGAGCAAGGAAATGTGGTCCCAGCCCTCAAATGACAAAGGATATTCTGATAGGCTTAACAAGGTTATCCTGCGTAATAAAACTGGTTTTAGCACAGAAGCTTAAAAAGGTTTTCAAAGCAACCAATGAAGATTTGAATGGAGCAGGAAAGGAATTTCATACATTTATCTGGACAAACAGCCTATATATATAATTCAAGGATGAAGTATGAAACTAAATAAATCAAGGTTTCACTGGTTTAAATTCACCCACCCTTCCAAGGTTATTTTGCCTGTACTCATCATCCTTCTCTCCCATTTACCCAACTAATGCACTGTACTAGCATTTCCATCCTACAGGGGGGGCACTCGTCTAGCGTTTTGGGACAATTTACCCTAGAGAAACATGTTACAGAAAGAAAACCAATACAATTTTCTTTACTCATATGTAAGGCCTAGAAGCCTTTGCCTTTTCTAGGGAAGGGAAGAAAACTGAGAATTATATGTTTATCAACAAGTCAACCAAACCTTAAGTCTGCTTTATCTTTGAAGTCTGTGCTATAATTATGCTTGATAAACCATATGTTCCATTCTTCAGAAGCAATTTTGGCAGTCAAATTTTCCACAGATTATAAGTCTGACACATTTTGTGTGTAAACAGTTAAAGAACTCGTAAAAGTAGGTATCACAGTCTAAAGATACCAGGCAGAATCAAAACAGACCTTACATAGCAGTATCACTTCAGCAACCTGAAACCTTTAAAATACCAAGACTACTTTACAAGCAGTTTTATATTCTATTTCCATGTCAACTGCCTAGCGACTAATCTAACATATCTAAAGCTACCAATCCTAACCTCTCTCCATAATACTTTTAATTTGTTTACAGGGACCCTAAGGGACTGATTAGTCAAATGGCATGAAAGCGATTTGGACTTTAGAAGTGATAACATTACCCTTACAAACCTATGGGAGAAGCTTAAAAATCCTATGATATGCATATGTGCTCTCATGAAGGAGGGGGCACACCTGAGCTGGTAATCTTACACAATAATATTACAGTTCTCATAAAACATCTTTGTTCAAAGCACCTTGCAGATACAGACAGAATCATATTACTCAATTTCAAGCCATTCACATCAAGGTGAATACATAATAAGTGGATATCTCAAACAATAAGAGCATTGCTTTGCTAGATCTCATCCAAGTCACAAGCAAGACTTTAAATGTGAAAAATCAGGCAAAATGTAATCCTTACATTCAAGCCCTAACAGAAGGGCTATAAACAATCAGGATCAATCCAGGATGAGGAGCAACTAATTCGGGTAAATTTAACTGATGGCCGGCAACTTTCAAACTAAGCTATGAGCCAGTATCATGAGGAAGCTACTTTACAAGAATAGAAAAAAATGCCTTTCACAGAAGCAGATATACTGCTAAAAAGTTTTTCTAGGAGCTAATCAACAGTTGCCCATAAAAATCTCCACCACTGGGTAGAGTTGCCCACAGAAATGTGCCACTTATCTGGATGCACTGCAAACTCTGATCTCCATTTCCTGTAAGGATTCCATATACCATTAACTATATTATTTTCTGAGCGCACACAAACCTGTTGTCACATTTAAATCACGTAAACTGTCAAGTCACTGTAATCAGATCCTTGCTGAAAAGGCCAAAACAGAAAATTAGGTAACAGCTAAACTAGACCAGCTTTCCCCATGATTCAGTCTTAAAATGGGCCTCTTTCTCAAATGAAACCAAACATTAAGAATTTATTTTAATTTCACTTTTGCTCTTGGCAAGGACAAAAGGGATTGAGTGGGGACCTGGGAAGCTAAATTCATGGTCTCAAAAGAAAACCACAGTCAGACTAGTGGGTGGTAGAAATGGAAGATATTGGAATAAACCATAAAGAAAATCTTCAGAAAGGGATTACACAGTGGAAGGCACAGACTGGCAGCATCATCCTACAGTACAAAGTCTTTGTTCTTTGAGTTACTAGTTTTTTTTTTTCTCCAGTTTAAAGGACACGTGCCAACCCCACAAGATATATAAATACAACACAACTACCTCCACATTTATACTGTGGATGATTAACAGGGTGACTTGGTTATCATATGCAGCTGAAAGTTAAAAAGAGTTTACATATTTCCATGGCCAACCAAAAATAATCAGTGTTACTAGAGATCACAAAATACTACTTTTAGTTGTATGGCTCATTATTTCTTCTTCCCGTACGGAAAAAGCTTTCAACTAAGGATGTGTACATTTTTTTGTTATTATGAATTGTTGGCTCTGGAAGTCAGACTGCAAGGATACAGTGTCCAGCCATAGGGCATTTTATTTTTTTTAAACAATGACTTCCAAAGAGTCTGCACCTATATAGAAACTTTGTGAATTTAAAGCAGTAGTATTAGGGAAAAAAATTGTGATGCTGTTGCTGCTCGTAAGTGTGCCTTTGCTTTGAATGAAATTTGAGGCCATGGTAAAGTTTCAGAAAGCTCCACTTACACAGACACTCCCACTGCTAGAACATAAATGATGCTTCCACTGCTGCTGTTTCTCTCATCAGAGCCCTTCACAGGCTTTCTAGTGCAGTATACGGAACAAACAGAAGCTGAACACCCAAGAGTAGACCTGAGGCAAAATATTTTTATAAAAACAAGGGGGTATGGCCACAATGAAAGAGGCAAATCATTTACTCTGGGAAAAGAAGTGTAAAACATAATACATTTGAACAAGGATATCTAAAAATAAGAAACAAGAAAGGAAGCTAAGTTGTTAAGAAACAGACAAGTAGTATTTTTAAGAATCTAGCCATTATTGCTGCCTTAATATACCGTTGTAAACCTGTTCTTTCCATCTGTGGCAAAGCAAATTGTTTTGAAGAACGTGTCAGGCCCTGGAATCAGGGTGGGAGTGGGGCATCTAAATAAAAACAAAGTAGGGGGGAGGAGGCGATAGATGTCAAAGTAGTGCAAGGATGAAAGTGAAGCAAACAGCATTATCAGACTGTATACAAAGATGGAGAAATAAGAATTTCAGGGGTTGGTTAAAGGTGTAGAGAAGAAGCACACCAATTTAAATTCACATTGAGAAAAAGTAGTAGGGGAAAGCAATGAAAGCCAGTAACGTCAGGGCAGTAACACTGTATTCCTAACCTTAGAATATCTTACAAGACAGTATGACAGAAAATGAAGAGAATTTAGTTATGGAAAAGAAGCCAAAAGTGATTGTGAACCTGGCAATCCATGCATTTAAAAAGCAAGGAAGCATGGGACAAAGTATTTTGCGTATCCCGGAGGAGAGGGGGAGGGGGTGGCTTCTCCTTTTCAACTAGAGACCTGTGAACTTCCTTTACATTTAAAAAAGGAATGAACAGATACATTGTGAGACCTACAGCATTCTGTATGAGTATTACGAAAACTAATTTTTATATTTGCTATATATGCAAAGTTATGCACAATCACTTTATACCTGTATTATGAGAAATGTTAATTCTTCATGTACATCTACCAAACTACAGTTTGCAACTCCCAGCTGCAGTCAAAGGTTAAGTACATGCTCAATTGCAGTTTACACAAAATATACTCCTCTGATTGCAGCATTCCAGCAGGACTCTGAAATCAAGCACAATATGCAATTATGCTGGTTAAAAATATTCCTGGGTTCGGCAGAAGCAATGCAGAGGGGACTATGGCTCAAAAAAAAAAAAAAAATTACTGAAAAAGGGGGAATAAGGCTGCCAAAAAGAAAAATCTGTATTTTCGACAAATGATTTTAAAGAAGATTCAAAACATTGTACATGACATTTCTGATCTGCAAGAATTAAAAAAAAAAAAAATCTAAACCAAAAGCTTTCGAAATAATTTTCAAGCTGAAATTTTAGAATGGTCAGCAGCAGTCAGAAAAAGAAATACACTTTTTTTTTTTTGCGAGAACAGCCCCCCCCAACACTCCACACAAGGGCTCTCTTCCCAACTGTCCTGGTGTTTATACTACACATGCCCAGAAGTCTCCCCTACCATGAGGCTCCATTTCCAGCATTTATTTCCGCTCTAACTGCCACAAATTATACAATACTCCAGCTGAACACTGGGCCCCTTTCCTTTCATCTGCACGCCAAGAGCAATCACATTACCGTGGTAACCAGCGGTCACATGACCAGCACCTGCTCTTTTGGCTGGATGCCACTGACTAAAGCCATCTGCTTCCCTCAATCAGCTTTCAAACACTCGCAACACCTGCGCTACTGCGTTCTGTGGTTTCTTTTATCAAATCAGTGCAAAGAGGGGGGAAAAAAAAAAAAACCTTCCAGCAAAAAAAAAAAAAAAAAAAATCCCAACTTTTAAATATCCCACAAAATTTGTTTAAATTGAAGCTTGGCTCCTGCCAAGGGAACTTGAACGGCTGCCAGGTGTGGCAAGTTGACAGGGTACACCGTCAACCAGTGACCTCTGTGAAACTCAGAGCAAAATACGCATGCGTGCGCTTCAATTCAGTGCCCCCCCTCCCCCCCTCCTCTTCTCCCCCGCTTGAGTGCGCTGGCACAACAAGGTCAGCAGCGGGCTTCACAGCCCAGGCTGACTAACAAGAGAGGCAGGCGGTGCTCCTGTGCTAATGATTCTCTCTTCTCTCCCCCTCCCCGCTTCCTTCCGGAGGCTGCCGTTCTCACTGCCCAAGGTGCATGGCGTCTCACATTGCTCATCGCGCGGGGAAACGAGAGGTTAAAAAAAAAAAGAACTGCAAATGGCTGGCTGAGGTGGCTAGAGAGAGCTCTTTTCCGAGGCGCGTGAAGATCACCCCCAGCCTGCTCGGAGTTGAAGAGAGCCACACATTTTCCACGTCTACGGCCTAGGCGCGCGCGCACACCCTCTTCGTCACCACACACACACACACACCCAACCCACCCCGAGAAACCAGGCAGCTGATTACACACATACGCTATTAATATGAACGGGTTACTCGATACACTGGGAGACAGCTGAGAAGAAAAGGTTTGGGCCTTAGATTCTTCTACGTCCCCGTACCACACAGCTCAAAGCCAGGAGTCTTCCCGCCGCTTCACAAATTGTAAGTGGATGGTCGTACTTTTCTTCTTGCCACTCCGCCAGGCAAGAACATTCCTGGCAACCAAAAGCAGGGAAATAATTTGTTCCATTCTAAGGCAAGAAATCCAAGTGGTCTATGCACTCCACCAATTAGGAAGATAACGCAGCTGAATGCCCGGCCATCCTGCTACCCCACATTTCCTGATGCATCGCGCAGTAGATGCATCATATAGCATAGTCCTAAAGGAAGGAATTTAGGTGAGAACACGTAATGAGGAATCAGAGATATGTAATGGAAATATAATACAAAGTTATTGAAATGTCTCTGCCTGATTGCAGAGAGGGAACATGAGGAAAACAACCAAAATCATTTTACAATGGAGATCAGTTTAGGTCCCGTTTGGAGCTTGGAAAAACTTCCACGGATGGAGAAAAGTTTGCCAGCTTCGTCAGATAAAAACAACCATCTCCTACATTTTGGAAAAAAACTACAGAAGCCCTACAACATGAAAAACAGCAATGCGTGTTTTCTACCTTACCTAAACCATTGCCAAATTTTACTACTTTAATTATTTCATACTGTTTTAAATGTCATACTATAAAGCAGTTTTCTATGTATCTTTCTGCTCTCTCTCTCCCTGCCCCCCCAACAGTGCATAAGTATCTGAGAGGATATTTAAATAAGGAAGTGAGCCAACTGATATGTGGGCAAGCATTTTTGGCTTTTTTCCCATGCTGTCACACCATGAGCATGCTCCACGTAGTGTGCTCAGTTACAGATGTTGCTGACGTCAGCCGAGTTCCTTTTCATGTATAAAAAGCAAGAGAGACTCCTTATTGCAGTGAAGTAAGGGCAGGCCAAAATCCTTGTGTAAAGTGGGTTTTATGCATTAGGCAATCATATATCCAGTTTCCATTTCTCTCTACCCCCACTCCTCTCCCCCCCCCCCCCCCAAAAAAAAATAACAACAAAAAAACCAACCCTAGTGTTTCCATATCTGCAGAGTCTTCTCTTTTGTTCATGAACATCTGCCCTGACCATAAGGGTGTAAAACAAGGCAAAACTCTTACTCAGCCTACCAATGTCAATTTTTGCACTGCTCTCATGGCTTGAGGATTCACAACATTACCACTCGCAACACAGGACAGAAAGGGTAAGGGCAGGGAGGCCATCTCTGCCACAGCTATCCTTCAGGACTCTGCAGAGGGCACAGCCAGCACCACCTGTTCTCAAGCCGGTATCTGCCTTCATATATGCCCTATGTGACAGGACTCAAGGAACTTCAGATGACATCGCCCATATTAGAAAAGCAAACTGTGTGATGGAAAGCTGCCCTCATCTCCCACTTTTTCAGCTTTCCACAAGGATACTACACATCATTCAGATGAGATTCACAAACAAATGGTCACATTAGTTTCAAAGTAGCAGTAACCTGCATGGAGCAACAGTACTACCCTTAACAGAAGGCATGGGAGAGGGTGGTTACCTGGGGAAGGGGATAACCTGGACAAAAAGGCAATTACCACCAAGCAACTTTGTGCAGCTTAAAGCGTGCTGCCATTCATGCTTTCTGCCCCTTTTAAAAAGGCTGATATTCATTGTGAAAAGAAGTACAAGATGTTTTAGCCATAACAAGCAAGCACAGATATAGTCTCTATAAATAGCTCTACTGCACACAGACTGTGCTGCTGCTGCCCAAGTGTGACCTGTCATGCCCAGTACCTCTGCACTTGCCATTTCCCAACAGTCAGCCTTCACCTAGCCAGTCACTCAAACCACAACTTGGACCTTACAGATTAGGGCCAAGAACAAAGTTTCTGGCCCAGGACTAACCAGGTCTCACTATATATACTCTTGAATTTTGGCACAGTGGGGAAGAGAAGGCAGTGGCTCCAGCAAGGACTGACTATTCGAAGTCCGTGCAATCTGCCAGCTCTGGTATTCATTTATCTTGAAAATTGGAAGATTGGCAGCACTGAATAGCATGGGGAGAGCAGGCCCTCACATTTAAAAAATGAAAACTGCAGGGCCCAAATAGATCAAAACAAGGATGGAGGGGGTGGGGGGCGCAGATGCGACTCGCTCCGCTCCAACATCTTCCTTTCATTCCTTCTTACCTACTTACTGAGGCCTAGAGCTGTTCTCCTGCCTAGGCTGGAGCAGCATGAGGATAGAGTCGCTTAGGGCCCTGGGCCTACTCCCCCTTTCCTAGCACTTGTAGACAGGAAAAGCAAGAGACAGGAAGAGCAGCTGCAGGGACTAGAAGGTCGACATACTGTTCCTACATTGTAGCTCTGATGTTCGACCGCCCAACACTAGCAAAGAGATTTTACCCATTTTACTTTTTATGGCTTTATTTTTTTCATATGTAGAGGATCATGCCAGATCTAACAATCACTAGGCCCATGTAAACTACTGGCTGTAGCCAAGTGGCCCTGCTGAATACCATACCTGGTGGCTCTTTCATAGCAACAGGTCCAATGCATGCTATAAAAGGTGAGTGTGACTAGTAATTGTGGCTTTGTAGTCAACTGTGACCTTATCTTGGCCAGGAGCTAAATGTGCTTCCCTCTTTTGTATTCCAGACTGACTTAGACCCTTAACATCCTCTGTCCAAGTTCAGGGCTTGGAGCAGTATACCCTTTCTCATGGCTTTCAGGAAGGGGAAGGTTTATGAACTAGCAGGTAATCCCAAGGACTCATGGACACCTGGGGGATTACAAGGACTAACTGGTTCTCGGACAATCTGCCTATATTTTGTTTTATATCTGTTGCTATCCAGTATGGAGACCTTGCTCAGACAGCCTCCTTTACTAAGCATTTTTCCCATAGAGAATAGGAGAAAAGCCTTAGTAAATCAGGCCCAGAGTTTGCTTTTAGGGGGCATTTAGTATGCTAGGGTGTCAGGCGTTATGTGTGAGGTTCTCTTTGTATGCGCCACGTTTCTAGCTTTTATAAACTACATGCCTGTTGCAAACACATCTGTCCAATGTGTGTGCACACTGTGCATTCCTTTTCTGCATGTTGGGTGCAGTTTCATGCAAAAGACAAGCAATTGCTTTGTGCAGAGTAAGGCTGTTCCTGCTGTGGCTACATTTTACCCTGTCTTGTTACTCTGCCTTTTTCTCTTTTGAGAATCCTAGTTTTCCTTTTTCAGTCAAGCATGTGTGTAACAGTTTCTATCTTGTATGGTCTTCCCTTCTCCTTGCCAGTCGTTCTGCATGTTTTTTTTTCAGCCTAAATAAGGAGTGGGCAAATTATAATTTATTTATTTTAGTGCGGGGCCAAAAAGAGGGGAGGCGATTCTCCACCCACGCCCCCCAGCCACTATTTTACAAAGATATACTGAGCAGAAATGAAACTGTAGAGGAACTTTTTTCTTTTTGTTTAACCAGCATTAAAAAAACTGAGGCTTTGAAATGTTCAATTGAAAGAAAAAAGAGTCCCTCTAGCTTCATTTCTATTCAGTACAGATAGCAAACTATTGCAAATGAAGATAGCTGAAGAAAGGTGAAGCAAGATTTTCATACATATTCATTTGGATATCTGAAAGACTTGACTGGCTATGAGGGGGTCACTAGGGTAGACTGGGGAAATCCTTCCCTGTATCCTCAACCACCAGCCTAAAGCTCGCCTCCCCATGTGCTCCTTTCCTTTCAGTCTTACCACCTCCTTCATATGATCTTACATACATTAGCAATATACAGGCACATTTGAACTTACTGCCTCTGCAGGTCGGTTGTGGAGGGGAAGGGGGGGGAAGGATTTGGTTAAGAGAGTAAACTATTGCAAATTAAGATGGTTGAAGCATATCTCCAGAAAAGACCCTTTTACACAAGTTGCTATTTGTCAAAACTCAAAATTTACTGCCCTCCCAAAAAGATAAGTGGTGAATCAACCTCTTCATTTACTAAGGAGGCTGCAAGCTGTACACACTCCCTTATGCAGCCTCATCTGAGCCCTGCACAGAGATGATCCTTCTGTGCGTTTAGCATCAAGAAAGAAGTTCAGAAAATCACTAGCTAGCTGCCTGCCAAGATGGGAAACATGGTTTTTATTCAGGTGTGACTATCTCCATGTGTTCAAATTATCCCAAACCAGAACTTGGGTAAAGTATGATTTAAAAAAAAAAAAAAAAAAGTAATGCTCCATTTCTGCCTATGGAAAAGATGCCAATCAATAGCACCATAAATACATAAATCTCCTGTGCAAACAAATGTGGAGCCTATTTCCAGCAGTGTATGTCAAAAGGACCCTCAAAGCATCTTTCCAAAATTTAAAAAACAAAAAAAACCACCAAAAAACCCAATGTCCCTCATCGCTAAGGAAATAAAACCATAATCAACTATTCATTTCCAGTGAATATTTTTGTGCACGTCTATGATAAAGACAGGTCACCAGAAAGTGAAAAATCCTCAGTTTGTTTTCTAGATAGGTGTGTCAGTGGCAAAGAGGAGCCTTAAAAAAAAATGTCCCACAATTTCTCTTAAATCATAGTTCAGTGTTCTAAATACCAGACCACTCCTCACTTTTTTGATCTGAGTTGCCAGCATTCAAATTACACTCATTTAAAAGCAACATTGCATCTTCAACATGTCATGTTTCATACAAAAGTTCGATTTTCAGATGTTCTACAAAATACCAAAGAATGCCCTATGTCACCATCTTGTCTATTCATCTATCTGGCACCTAATATCCCTGCCCGACCTGGATGACAGCATTCAAGAGCACTAGTTGTTGAATGGTACATCCTTACGTTTGAAATATGCTGGTTGACATTCAGTGCAGGATGGTTGGAAAGGCACAACTGTGGGAGATGGGCAAGTACAGAGGTCAGTACCAGGAAAATGACACTGCCAACGTAACAATGCTGGAGGGAAAAAAACGCCACCAGGAGATGGCAGTATGAAAAAGAGCAGGCTATAGACAGAGCAGCACAACAAACACACGAGCATTGGCACAGAGAGCAGGTCCGAGGAGACAGACAACTGCACTGAGGTGATGGTAGAAGTATAATGCCACTCCTACATGTGTAAGTTAAATGGGAGTCTGTACTTATTTTTGCTGTTCATTTCTTTCTCCAACTGCTGTTGGTCAAAGTAATAAATGATCTTCATATAAAAACAATCACGCAATTATCTTCCCTCAGTTGAATATAAGTGGTGCTGCACAGCATTCTGCAATGTACATACCCTACAGTTCAACACTATGAAGACAACTAAGGACATAATGCAAGTGACAACATGCCCAAACCACGCCCTCTGTTTCTCTTATGGCGCTACTTGCCTAACTGTTCAAGACTAACACTAAGTTGCTAATTTTAGTTAGCTTAATGTGGAACAGTTTGTTATTCTTGTTCTCCTTCCTAAGAAAAAAAAAGAGAAGATCAACAGGAAATACATTCCTCTAACCAGAGGAAAGAAAGCAGCAAAGCCATCACTAATACTTTGCAATGCAGACTTAACCCTGGTGATGATGCATGACGCAACAAAATGAAGTGTGCTGTTTAGTTACCTTTTCTTCCTTTACTCTGCTTTACCTCTAACCCCTTTTGTTCCCATAAGGTTTTCAAGTGAACTTATGGGGGCACAAACAGGGGAAGAGGTAAAGGAGGGTAAAGAAAAAAAATGTTGCTTCAGGGAAAGGAGGAAAAGGTGAAAATGAAGACACGTTTGGGAACAAGATCTTTGTTATTTAAGCAGGCATGGTTCTCAGGATTCCTCAAACTTGGTTCTCAGGACCTCAACCTGGCTGGATTTTCAGGATATCCTCACAAGTCATATCCACAATGATTTGAAGGAATTGCAGAATATAAGATGATAATAATAATAAAACAAAGTTGCATATCCTGAAAACCAGGCCTGAATTTGGGAAGACCTGGCTTGAGTAATGACCAAGGAAGAGGCAGACCTGAGAAAGTTTTGCTTAAATTCTAGCACTCACTGTGACCTTGAATAATTCCCTTTATTTCCCCTCAGATGCCCACTGAGATTACAAGCTTTTTGGGAGGTAGGGCTTCACTGTACGTATATATTTGTTGTGCAAGGACCTGGTTTAAAGTGCCAAATAAAAACCAATGTAGATACATAAAATAGCTGTATCCCTTCTGCCCTCTATACCTTAAGTCCATAAATCCAGTGTAAGGAGTTTATTGTTTAAGCTGATGATATATTTGAAACATGCTGTTGGTTAGGCAGTTTTGCTTGTGACAGTAGCTAGCAAAGGCAGAGTGATTTTCCAGAGGACTGGTTGCTGACCATAATGCACCACTGCTAAAGTTTAGGAAACCTGACACAAAAAGGGAATGAATCTTCATATGAGAACACAGGCAGACATTTTCCTAGGAGGACTGTATAAAGATTTCTGACCTCTTCAAGGATTATGATATCATCCCCATCAAGTAAGGTTTGCGTTTTTAAAAAAATGTCTGCCACATATGCCGACGCAAACCTTACATGCAAGCAATTCCCCTCTTCAGTTAGCTGATGTGACATGCTGGGTTCAAAAGGAGTGCAGTGGAAAAGCTGTTCAGTCTGCTGCCTAGGTGTAAACGTTATGCATTTGAAAAATTAAGCCATTCACTACATTACACCATCAGTTCAGTTTGGCAAGACAAAACACAGTAGGCATTTTTCAAGTTTTCAGTATTTAAACAAATGTGACTAATTTATTCCAGAATCCAGTATCATCTTTAGGATTAAATTCTTACTCATCCACCAAAACAACAAGGAAGGAAATGAAACCTTAAAAAAAATAAACAATATGTTAAAAACATAAAATATTTTTTTCAGAGATTGTGTGTACACCATCCAATGGCAGGTGGCCAGAGTCCAAAATGGATGCCAGTGGGAGCATGCATTTATATGGTCAGTGTGTGGCAGCTCTTCCATGCCACATAGTTCTCCATTAGGACTCCAGGATTGCAAAAGTTGTTCAGGATCCTTAGGAGGCAGCATGTCTGACAAGTGATGCCTGCTATTATCAGATTATAGAAAATCCACAGTGAAATTGTAGTGGCCCCAATTCTTTGGAACGGTCTACCACAAGAGGTGAGCCAGGAGTCAAGTCATCTTGTATTTCACAAAAAGGTTCAAAAAACATTTTCTTCCCATCATGATGTCTGTTTACTAAACTGGAGTGGAGGTTTACTGGGCTACAGTTGTATTTTCATTTCCATTAGGATTGATATGTTGGGTTTTATTTGTTAGTGTTTATGTTTTGCATTGATGTATTTTTGCTGTTCACTGTTTTGAACATTCCAATGATCTAGAAATTCTTTCAAATAAAAACAAATGTTTGAAAGCACCTATTTTAACAACAGTACAAACCAATCACAACTCCTGAGGGTTTTTGTTTTTTTTTTCACTTTTTAAAATAAACTACAAAAGGCCATCCTGATGGCCTGCAGTGTGTGCAGTGTCACGCAGAAGACTTGGGTTCCAGATCAGATTTCTGCTCTTCAAGACAGTAGGGCCTGAGGATGCTACAAAAGCACTACTCACAATAGCAGGTGAACATCAGCGACACCTAAAAGAGGAGGCACTGGTGCAGGGACAGCTTCCAAATGGAGGCTGTAGTCTCTGGAGAGAGTTCAAAGAACTGTTCCTGCCCAGATGGTTTAAGGAGAAAAAGGTGGGGCCTAATTAGTTCAAAACTGTTTCATCTCCAAATGTGTGAATATTCGGGTCCTGGACTCTTTCCCACTTTCTATTCTCTTGCACTGCAACAAGAGAAATTTTATCTTCTCAAATGGACCTCAATCTTCTCTGCTAGCTTCTGCCAGGTTAACCCATAAAAGACTCCACACATTCAACTGTTTGGCCCCAACACTTCGGAACAATATACCACTGTCCTTATGCCTGGAAACATGCTACCTTACCACTTAAGCATAAAGCCAAGATTGAATATTCAGGCAAGCTTTTCCCCTGGTTCCACATCTAAGACTAAGACAAAATACTGAACTCTGATCCCCCTCCATCACTGGCGACTCGAGCCTGATCCCTTGTCTTTCCCCTCCACTAGGTGCCTCCCTCTATACCAAACCTCCATTTACAAGGCACCTGTACTCTCATTCTTCTTACTTGCTCAATCCAGTCATCCCTCCATCTTATTGTCTCCTCTTTCTTGTTTTCCCTATGAGGTTTGTAAATTGTGAAACTATTGTAATTGCAATTTACTGATAATTTGATTGCAATCCATTTTGCGATAGACTTGGTAAAGGCAGAATATCAAATACTTACAAATAAAAAATTATAAATCATCAGGGGGAAAAATTGCATTAACAAGACACTACAGCAGGCCACTTCTAGCCCACAGGAGCTTTTATCCAGCCTTTGGCCCCAGATCGCTTCCTTAGTTCTACTGGTTCACTGGTCCTCACACCCTACACAATCCTCAGTTTTCACTTTGTCACTGTGATCCTGCTCCAGTAGCTCAACTGGGGCAGAAAATAGCACAATGCTGTGTTTATTTCTGTATTTCACTTATGATTACATATTAAATATCCCAACTCGCCCCCACCAATATTTCTATTTTTCAAACCAGATTCAGGAGTGACTACAGCTGAACAGATGACTTCCCTCCATCGCCCAGTTTTCTTCAGATTCTGGGTGGCCATATGTCATGAAAAAAAAGGTCCATGCACTAGCAGCATTTGCACTGATTCTTTAATGCAGGAAACCAAAGGAAAAACAAAACAAATATTTTCTGGCACGAGGGAATAAAATGTATAGATTCCCTAACCCAGAGGGAGAGAACTGGAACAGCCAGCAGTCCTTCTAGTGCTATATTAAAGTCCACTGCAAATCCTCTGGAGACGTGCCAACAATGGCACTTGCAGGCTACTATTTAACCACAGCTGTGTAACTGGGGTGGGATTACTCGCAGCCAATGAGATACCCAGCACCTTGGATACTACTAAACACTCGTTTCCCCAATTCCTCATGAGCCAGCAGGGCTCCAGACCCACATCACACAAAGCCAGGGGTTCAAAATCTTACAGTTTCCTACAGAATTCCTCCCCTGAGGGGTCTTCCTGGCACCCTTTTACAGGCTACCCTCACTTTGCCCCTGTAGCCAGTACTTCTTTAACCCCTCCCTGCCCAGGAGAATGAAATATTTATAAACTGAATATTTAGAAAAAGAAGGGAAAGAAGAAAGTCAAGATCGCAAAGTCTCATTCATTTTCCGAAGGCACTCTACATGGGTGTAACGGTGGCCCCGCTGTCTGTCTAGCACAGTTGACCCTAGGGAAATGGAATCTGATAATTCTTTCTCTGACTTCAACTCCACTATTTCCCCTACTTCCTGAATTCAGGCTTTTCAAATTTGCTCCATCTGTTAAAGCGCTCTCATCAGATTTGGGCCACAGTGATCCTTTCCACCCAATCTCTGCCTCCAGTGTTTCAGGAATAGGTCCTGTCCTGTAGGTCACCAGATGTTAGAGGACTCTTTCTTCAGGCGGTCAGATTATTTTTTGGAAAGGTTTCCCAATAGGGTCATCGTGCCACAAAATGAGCCATTTCCACAGCCAAGGGAGTGGGAGCAGGGCCACAGTTGTGGCCGTAGTCTTGCCATCTGCGATCGGATCAAAGGAGGGAACAGTACAGACTTGCATAGGCCGTGGTGCATCTCGTCCATTGGCTTCTACAGAAGAATTCTTCGGGGGGGGGGGGGGGGGAGGCGAGACCAGCTCAAGATCCCTCGCCTTTTCCCTTGCTGCTCCTCCCAAGCAGATGTCGACAGATATACTGGTATTCATTAACTCCTCCAAGATAGAAGGGGCCTCAATCTGGGCCAGTTCATCTTTAATTTCCTTCTTTAAATCCTAATCAAAACTGGTGCCACAATGGCTCTTTGCCCCATCCCACATCTGCCTGAAGTTGACGAAAACGGTACAAAACAAAACAGAGCCAATTCCCTGCTGTAATTGCAGTAGCCCCTTTCTATTTTATATTTTTGGTGAAGATCAAAAAACATCTTTTTGAATTCTTGGAGGAAAGTCTCCCATGTGATGTTTGGGTCCCATTCCGTCAATGCAGTAGCCCATTTCAGGGCGTCTCCAGTCAGTAGCATAACTACCCAAACAAAGCTTCCTTGAGTCATCCTCAAAGAAATCTGAATAAAGTTGGAAGTGTAAATTACATTAATGCATGCTCCCCCCCCGAATACATCCCCTTTTCCCTTCAAAGCACTTGGGAGGTAGCAAGCTCTGGGTTTAGATGTTTTACTAGAGCAGCTTTCAATAAAATGTGAGTTGTTTCCAACTGCTGATACCTTTGCACCAATGTTTTGGTAAGCTCTGAACACCACTCTTGGAGTGCCTGTATTTGTTGGGTTAAAAACTAATTGTCTGTGCTGTTCTTTAATTGTATCTTCTAGTCTAGTGTAACCATAATCAGGACAATGAAGAATGGGAAAGGCTGATTTTTCCTACACCACTTCTACAAAATCTTTTACTTGAGCCCTATATGTGCTGCAATTCCCAGAGCTGTAACAGGGTGTGGGCCCTATTTCCACCTGCAGACTGGCTGCTCACAACCACAAAGGCAAAAAAAATGGCAAAAGAAACCCTAGCTCCACCAAGCTCTAACTGAACAATTTTTCCCTGAACAGCTGGTATCTAAAAACAAAAACAAACAAAAAAACTCCACAACTCTAACGCTGTGGCTCTCTCAAAAAGGAGCTAACACAATCTGTCAGGGAAAAAAAAAAAAAAAAAGAACACAGTAACTGCTCTTGCACGGATTCTTTAATGCAGGAAACCAAAGAAAAAACAAACCAAACATTTCCTGACTTATGGCTGCACGAGGGAATAACCAAAATAGACAAGGTACAGGTACCCTTACCTGGAGGTAGAGGGAACAAGAACTGGAACAGCCAGCAGTCCTTCTAGTGCTACATTAACTCAAAATCCTCAGGAGATGTTGTGCCACTTCCTTGCAGGCTTCTATTTAAGCACAGCTGTGTAATTGGGGTGATTTACCCACAGCTAATAGGAATCTGACTGGGCTTAGCTCTGCCCACAATACCTGGGATGCTACTAAATCCTTGTTTCCCCCAATTCCTCATAAGCTAGCATAGCTGCAGACCCACATCACACAAAGCAAGGGGTTCAAAGCTCTGCAGCTACTTACATCATATCCCACTGCTTCTTAACTCAACCCCTAGGAATAGCACCAGAGCATTATATTCCAATGAGATCCTCATGCCAAAATGTTTGCTTTCTCTTGATCTACAGCCACATGCTACAAAGACCTCTAATGGGATGGACATGAAGTGGGGGCGTGGTCAAGCGATTGGCATCTAAGCATTAATGCAAAAAAGTATTATACATTTGGGTACAAAAATCCAAATCAGCAGTACATGATGAAGGAGAACTGTACTGATGTGCAAACAGGAAAGATTGTAAGGCACTTCTATCCAATGCTTTCAGGGTAGCTAAAGATCAAGAAATTAGTGAGAGCACAGGGAAAGAGTATTACCAACAGAAAAAAAAAGGAAGTGGTGATAATGCCGCTATACAAGCAATTGGCAAGACCTTATTTGGAGTATTATTCCCAATTCCGGAGGATGCATCTCCAAATGGATATGGGCAGATTAAAGATATTAAACTTATTTGAATCCATGTGAAAGTGCTGTACACTTGTTTGCATGTGTAAAACATATTAAAAAAAAATAAATACAGTCAAATCTAAAATCAATTAAAATAATAGCATGCTACATTATCTATGAAAAACAAAAGTTGAAACAAAACACCAAAAAACTTAAAAGAAGTCTATCAAGCCTCTGTAGAATCACTAAAAAAATTTAAAAAATCTCCAAATATCTAAAAAGAATATAATTCATTTTTACCCTAGCCTCTCATGGAATCACATTCCATAATCTAGGAGCAGTACACAGGACACTTGTCCTGTATTCTAACTAACCTAACCTCCTTCAACAAATGGAACAGTCAAAGCCTCCTGAGAAGACCTTAGCACTCGCCTTGGTACATAGCTCTTTAAATATTCCAAACTACGGTTACTTAATACTCTACGTGCCAAACATAAAACTCTGAACTCAGCCCAAATAGCCAAGTCCCTAAGAAGGCAATTAATCAGGTGTGCAGCAGCAATTTTGCACCAGTGTCCTGCAAACGCTTCTTATTGGTAAACCAATACAGAGCACTGTAGTAATCCCATACCAATGAATGATAGACTATTTTAAATTCAGACTGTTAAAGAAAAGACTCAAGTTGGCATATCATTTGCAGTTAGAAAAAAAAAAATCCTAGCAACACCATACATTTTTCTCCATGCTCCAAATACAATCCAGGTTATCATTCATACTCCTTACTTCTGATCTCAGAGGAAGAGGTTCCCCATCCAAATTAATCTGAAAATTAACCAACCCCCTATCTATTTTGCTCATTCAGAGAAACTCTGTTTTATCTGGGTTGAGTTTGAATTTGTTCCCAGTCATCCAACAAGAAAATCTGTAGAGGCACATTAACGGCTATAACTGTTTCCAACCAATTTGTACCAAGAGTGCAAAAGAACTGTATATCAGCAAAAAAATAAAAAGTACCTTAAAACCAAATGGACAGATATCAATGAACATACATACACATTAAGTGCTGGAGATCCCTGTGGATCCAAACTGCATTATGAAGAAACTTACCCATTCCTCTGTGATTCAGAAAGAGACAAACCATTCTGCAACTAAACATATCAGACCAATCCCCCACAGCCTTCGTAAAAGAATAAAATGGTCCACAATATAGTAATGAAGACGGCAGAAAGGTTTGCACTAAGGTCAAGGAAGATCAAAAGGTAATGCCATCAGCTTTTAATGAAACATGGAAGATCTGTGCCTCATGCAGAGACTTTTTTTTTTTTTTACACTCTACCTTTCGTGACTGGTCAGCCACTTCAAAACGTATTACATTCAGGTACCATAGGTTTTCGCTGAGAGAGCGAGGGAGAGTGCGAAAGTGAGACCAAAAGGTCCATCAAGGTCAAGCTGGGTCACAAGTACGTCGCAGGAAATAAAAATGAATGCTTAACCAGGGATAAGCAGTGGATTTCTTCAAGTCCACCTTAATGATTTATGGATTTTTCTTCCAGGAACTTGTCTAAATCTTTTTCAAACCCAGTGACACTAACAGCTTTCACCACATTCAACAATGAATTTCAGTGTTTAATTATGCATTGATTAAAAAAATATTTTCTCCTATTTGTCTTAAATCTATCACCCAGTAACTTCATTAAATGTCCCCTGGTCTTTGTACATTTTGAAAGAGTAAACAACTGATTCACATTTACCTGTTCCATTTCACTCATTTTATAGAGCTCTAACATATCTCATCATATATCCCACCCATAGCCATATCTTCTCCAAAGTGAAGAGTCCTAACCTCTTTAGCATGGAGAGGAGAGGATCAGCTTGCTGGTGGCTGGAAAGAATTACTAAATTCTGTTTGGGGAAATTTTTAAAACTTAATTGGGGAGAAGTAAACTATTGGCATATATTATTTAGTGTGTTTGTGTGTCTGTATTGAATAGCTAGTCAGAAGGGCAGGCAAAAAAACAGAAGTCTGTTTTGTATTTCCAAACCTCCCACCCCTCTCTCGCTCATCCTTTAATTTATAGGCAGGTGACACTTTCACACAAAAATAAATAAATCGATCAGCCTTTTAACTTAAATTCAGAAATTCCCACACCTTATCAAGGGTTTAATCATTCCTGTGTAGGTCACTATCAGAGATATAAAGTGAATACGCTAATACATTTAAAGGACCCTAATTGTACGCAGTCCTACTCCCAAAGCAACCTAAAACTTAACTAGGAACTAAACAAATTTAAGATGAAGGCAGCAGTCCAGCAGCAAGAGGGGGCCTCCCGGTCTTTTGCATCGCGTGTCACATGTATGTTTTTTTACCCACTGGCGAGAAATTGTACATTTGCATCCAATGCAAAGAGCTCCTGTCTCTCACAGAACGAGTCCAATCTCTGGAGGCTGGAAGGGCAGACCTGGAGGAGCTGAGGCAGACAGAGGGTATTATAAATGAGACCTTCAGGGACCCAGTAGCCAAGTCTCAACTCCACTCTGGCATCCCTGATGCTGCCTTGAAGGAGGAAGGTCTCATGATTGGAGAGCATCAACCTGGTACAGCAGGAAATGATCCTTTAGCAGAGACCCTCTTCTCTTCAGGTATTGCATTGTCCTCTCGCACCAAGGATGTCTCCCCCAGGAGGGAAGGGTTAGGTCAGCCGTTATAGTTGGTGATTCGATTATTAGGAATGTACACAGCTGGGTGGCTGGTAGGTGTGAGGATCGCCTGGTAACATGCCTACCTGATGCGAAGGTGGCAGACCTCACGTGTCACCTAGAAAAGGATTTTAGACATTGCTGGGGAGCAGCCAGCTGTAGTGGTACATGTGGGCACCAACGATATAGGAAAATGTGGGAGGACAAATTTAGGCTCTTAGGTAGAAAGCTGAAATCTAGAACCTCCAGGGTAGCATTCTTTGAAATGCTCCCTGTTCTACACTCAGGTTCCCAGAGGCAGGCAGAGCTCCGGAGTCTCAATGTGCAGATGAGACAATAGTGCAAGGAAAAGGAATTCAATTTCTTAAGGAACTGGGGAACCGGTGGGGAAAGGGGAGTCTTTTCCGAATGAATGGACTCCACCTTCACCAGGGTGGAACCAGGCTGCTGGCATTAACTTTTAAAATGGAGATACAGCAGACAGCAGCTTTTAAACTAAATCAAAGGGGAAAGCCTACAATCGCTCAGCAGTGCATGGTTCAGAGGGAGGTACCTTCAAAGGATGCTAATGAAGTATTTGAGTTAGGGCATCCCAACAGACAGGGTCCAATAATAAGAAAAGTAGTCCAAGTGCCTATATTTAAAAACTCACTTAAGCTAAAAGATTCCAATTTATCCCTGTCAACTGAAAAGCAGAATGTAAATACAATAGTGTGCAATAGATGTGGACATTGTTAAAAAATACCATCCTAGCAGCACAATCCATATGTATCCTACGCATTAAGAAAGGTGGAAGGAAGGTCACACGATTGCCAGCATTGTTAAAACATAAGGTGAAAGAGGCTATTTTATCCAAAAGATCTTCATTCAAAAATTGGAAAAAGGATCTATCAGAAGAAAATAGGATAATGCATAAGCATTGGCAAGTTAAATGTAAGACATTGATAAATAGGCTAAGAGAGAATTTGAAAAGAAGTTGGCCGTAGAGGCAAACACTCACACAAATCTTTTTTAAATATATCCGAAGCAGAAAGTCTGCGAGGGAGTTTGTTGGCTCATTAGATGATCGAGGGATTAAAGGGGCACTTAGGGAAGGATAAGGACATCGCAAAAAGATTAAACAATTTCTTTTCTTTGGTGTTTACTGAAGAGGATGTTGGGGAGATACCCATTCCTGAGATGGTTTTCAAGGGTGACAATTCAGATGAACTGAACCAAATCACGGTGAACCTGGAAGATGTGGTAGGCCAGATAGACAAACTGAAGAGTAGTAAATCACTTGTGCCGGATGGCATACACCCCAGGGTAAAGAACTAAAAAATGAAATTTCAGACTTACTTCAATTAATTTGTAATATCATTAAAATTATCCATTGTACCTGAAGATTGGAATATGGCCAATGTAACCCTGATATTTAAAAAGGGCTTCAGGTGTGATTCGGGATACTATAGACCGATGAGCCTGATCTCAGTGCCGGGAAAAATCGTGGAAACTGTTATAAAGAATAAAATCACAAAACATTTAGAATCACATAGTTTAATGGGGGACACAGCCAGCATGGATTTACTCAAGGGAAGTCTTACCTCACAAATCTCCTACATTTTTTGAAGGGGTGAATAAACATGGACAAAGGTGAATCAGTAGATGTGGTGTATTTGGATTTTCAGAAGGCGTTCAACAAAAGTCCCTCATAAGAGACTTCCAAGAAAACTAAAAGGTTATGGGATATGAGGCGATGTCCTTTTGTGGATTGCAAGCTGGTTAAAAGACAGGAAACAGAGTAGGATTAAATGGTCTGTTTTCACAGTGGAGTGCCTCAGGACTGGTACTTTTTAATATATTTATAAATGATCTGGAAAGGGGTATGACAAGTGAGGTGATCAAATTTATGGATGACTCAAAATCATCATGCAGAGTAGTTAAATCTCAAGCAGATTGTGATAAATTGCAGGAGGATCTTGTAAGACTTGAAGACTGGGCTTCAAATGGCAGATGAAATTTAACGTGGACAAGTGCAAAGTGATGCATATAGGAAAAAATAACCCTTTCTGTAGTTACACGATGTTAGGTTCTAACTTAGGAGTTACCTCCCAGGAAAGAGATCTAGGCGTCTGTTGCGACCAGTCTGCGGCGGCTACGCCCCACCTACCTCACTCTTGCGGCTCCTCCCGTTCACCTCGGACTACTGGCTGCCGCGGTGTCTGTCTGCCGACCTCTCCAGCGTCCCCGGACCGGCTTTGGTGCTGCTTCCTGCCATGCTCTTCCAAGGTACCATAGGGCGCGCGCGCACGCCGCCCTCATCTTTATTTCCTCTTTGGTGCAAACCTCAGGGGCGTCCCCCTGAGATGACATCACGCTGCCCAGATGTTTAAGCCTACTACTTTTGCTAGCTAATCGAGTTAGCAACTCCCTGGAACACTACGGATGGGATTCGCTCTCCGTATCGAAGCTACTCTGCCACTCCAACGTTATCTGGAACTCTTATTGCTAACAGGGTACCCACTCCTCGGGGGCCTCTTCTGCTTCTTTCAGGTGCTATCAGGAAACCGGTACTTGCTCCTCGAGGGCCCATGTTCCCTGAGTCGCTGCCTGCATCTACAACCCTTTCTACTTGGAAGACCACTAACAGTTTCCATCTATGAGTACAACCACCATCTATTCCACAGTACTGCTTCCCTGGAACCAGGTACTCGCTCCTCGAGGGCCTACCCTCTGTTCCAGTGCCAGACCTCTAGTCTAGTGGAATCGCAATGTGAGTACAATACCACCGAGTCTCTATACTCTAAGGGATCAGGTACTCGCTCCTCGAGGGTCTGCTCTCCCTGTCTCGGAGCTTCTCCTATTCTACGTGGGATTCTGTATGTTTCTCACTGTGTACTCATAACTCTCAGTCTCTTTCCACTACAGCACAGTCAAGCAGAGGATTTGCTGTTCCAGCGTCCTGTGGGATACTCGCCCAGTCAGGCTCAACATCTACTACTCACTACTGCCACCTCTGGTGGTTTCCCAAACTGTTTAAATAAAGATTCAAATCTGTGTTTGTGTGTCCAGAGTCTAGCCTGACACCGTGGTCCCTCACGGGACTGCCCCCCATGGGCATGGTCAGCCTCCACAGTGTCCAAGGATCCACCCAAACATCAATAACCATAACAGTGTCATAATGGCTAATACATTGAAATGATCGGCTCAGTGTGCTGAGGCAATCAAAAAAGCTAACAGAATGTTAGGAATTATTAAGAAGGGAATGGCAAATAAAATGATGGATGTATTAATGCCTCTGTATAGCTACCTGGTGAGACCACATCTTGAACAGTGTGCAATTCTGGTCGCCACATCTCAAAAAAGATAAACTTGCACTGGAGAAAGTGCAGAGAAGGGCAACCCAATTGATATGTGGATAATGAACTCAACATGAAAAACCACATCAGCTCAATAATAAAGGATGGTTTCTTCAAACTGCAAATCCTCAAAAAAAATCAAACCACTTCTCTACACCCAAGATTACAGAACAGTACTCCAAGCCCTGCTATTCTCTAAACTCAACTATTGTAATACCCTACTCCTGGACCTACCATCCAATTCTCTCAGGCCACTACAACTGCTCCAAAATGCAGCAGCAAGAACACTCTCAAACACCAAAAGGTCTGAACACATCTCACCAATCCTCAAAAACCTGGCTACCCATAAAACAAAGAATTCAATATAAAGTTCTAACACTCATACACAAAGCACTATACACTGAAAAATTCAACTGGCTAAGCCCAGCCCTTCATTTTCAAGCCACCCAGAGAGCACTCCGATCCACTAACACTGGACTCATCCCTACACCATCACCAAAAATGGCCCACTTAACCTCAGCAAGGGAACGATCCATAACTGTGGTAGGCCCAACACTCTTGAACAGCCTACCACCTCAACTTAGGCTCAACCCCACAACCCAATCATTCAAAAAGAACCTTATTTATTTATTTATTTATTTAAAATTTTTATATACCGACATTCATCAAA
This sequence comes from Rhinatrema bivittatum, assembly GCF_901001135.1. Lineage (NCBI taxonomy): Eukaryota > Metazoa > Chordata > Amphibia > Gymnophiona > Rhinatrematidae > Rhinatrema > Rhinatrema bivittatum. The sequence continues at coordinate 647,528,838 of NC_042616.1, read as the reverse complement.
GATATCACATCGGTTCACAGTGAAACGCAAACAGACGCCTGGGGTGGCGCTTTACATCAAACAAATATAACATATTAACAAGAGAACAAGTGAGTAATGGGGGGGGAGATAAAGGGAGTATAGCATTAGTATTATAAACAAGATTTGCAAGTATATACAATATGTACATTAATGGGAGATAAAATAAAATATAAATTTGGGCAGACTACGGAGAGAGAAGGGGGAGAAGGGAGGGAGGGGTGGGGAAGGAAAGGAGGGGAGGGTAGCACAGTGGAGAGAGATAGGGGGAGTTAGGTGTATGCTTTAGTGAAAAGCCAGGTCTTAAGTTTCCGCTTGAAAGTTTTTAGGCATTCTTCTTGCCGTAGGTCGACTGGCATTGTGTTCCAGAGAGTCGGACCAGCGATCGATAGCGCACGGGCTCTCGTGGAGGTTAGTTTGTAGAGTTTGGGAGAAGCGGTGGGCATGGTGGCAAGATGTGGGTGTCTAGTGGGCTTGTTAGTTTGGTGGAGGCGGAAGGATTCATTAAACCAGTTCATTTCAGGATTGTATAAGGCCTTGTGGACAAGAGAGAGAGCCTTATATTGTATACGGGATGCTATTGGAAGCCAATGCAGATCTTTTAATACAGGTGTAATATGGTCATGTTTGCGTGAATTAGTCAAAATCCGGGCTGTTGTGTTTTGCAGTATTTGAATGGGATGGATGGCGTTGTACGGTAGGCCGAGGAGGAGGGAATTGCAGTAGTCTGTTTTGGCGAAGATGGTAGTTTGGAGTACTGTACGGAAATCGGGGGGATGTAGTAAGGGTTTAAGTTTTTTCAGAGTGTGAAGTTTAAAGAAGCCGTCTTTTAGTATGTTACTGATAAATTTCTTCAGCATGAAGTGACCATCGAGGATGATTCCCAGATCACGGACTTGTTGAGCAAATGGGATATGAGAAAGAAGGGGGGGGGGTTCGGATGATTTTGGGGTGAGATGAACATGATTTCAGTTTTAGTTGTGTTAAGAGCTAAGTGGATGGAAGATAGGAGAGTGTTTATAGATTGGAGGGTGTCATTCCAGATATCCATGGTTTTCGATAGAGAGTCAGTGATGGGTATGAGTAACTGAACATCATCAGCGTACACATAGTGGGGGAGATTGAGGCTAGACAGGAGGTAACAGAGGGGTAAGATGTAGATATTGAAGAGGGTTGAGGAAAGGGACGAACCTTGTGGGACACCTTGATTGAGGGGGATGGCTTTGGAAGCGTGATTTCCTAGTTGGATTTTGAAATTTCTGTTACTGAGGTAGGAACTGAACCAGTTGTGGGCAACACCTGTAATGCCAATTTCTGTTAACCGCTGTAGGAGAATGGGATGACTGATGGTGTCAAATGCAGAAGAGATGTCGAGAAGGGCAATCTTATATTCTTGCCTTTTCTCAAATCCTTTAAGAATGTGGTCTGAAAGGGAGAGTAAGAGGGTCTCAGTACTGTGGGATTTCCGGAACCCGTACTGCGCGGAGGCGAGGTATTCTGTGAGTTGTTTGTTGACGGTTTTTTCCAGGAGTTTAGAAATGAAAGGCAAATTGGAAATGGGGCGATAATTAGCTAGATCAGAGGGGTCGAGTTTGGGCTTCTTAAGAATAGGTTTGACAATTGCCTGTTTAAGGGGAACAGGTACTTGTCCAGAGTTGATGGACAGGTTAATGATATTTGTTAAGGGTTTGGCGATAAGGTTCGGTATAGTGAGTAGATGTTTAGTGGGTATTGTGTCAGATGGGTGGGTGGAGGGTTTGGCTTTCTTGATAAGGGTTTCTATTTCTAGTGTTGAGGTGCAGTCTAGAGAGGAGAGAATTTTAGTGTTATTGCTAATCTTTGTTTGGTTGCGGTCAAGTTCAAAGTGATTGAGGGGAGTAGGAGCGGAAGTGAATTTGGATAGCAGCTTGTCTGTTTTGGTTTGGAAGAATGTGGCAAGTTCTTCACATTTGGATTTGGCTACGTCGTCTGGTATGTCAGGAGCTGCAGACTTGGTGAGTGAGGTAACGTAATCGTATAGCACTTTAGGGTTGAATTGGAATTTGTGTATTTTGTAAATACACCAATTCCAACCTTGAAACATGGCTCTTCAAAAAAGCAACCAACCTTGAAACATGGCTCTTCAAAAAAGCATATCCAACAACCACCCATTACCCACCACCCAACACATGAACACTTGCTTCCCCCCCCCCCCAATTCACCTCCCACTCCCCCCCCCCAATCACCCACATCAGATCTGCATAACCACACATTAGGATCAACCCCCAAAAACCAAACCCTCATACCACTCCCGATGCAAATTCATAAACAGTCTTCCATACCTCTAGAATAACCTCCCGCTGACCAACTGTTACACTATAAACTTTCAATGCACAACGTCAAAGTCTCACTACATAAGACTACAAAGTTCAATGTAATATGCCCTCACGTTCAGTACAAAATGTTACAAAGTTCAACGTAAAATGTGTTGGTCCAATCCTAAATGTCAAAATGTACTAATGTAAAACAAGAAGTCTACACCAATAGACTCCTCGGTCGCTCTGTAAACCGGCGTGATAACAAATAAATAAATAAATGAATGAAACAGCTGCCCTAAGAGGAAAGGCTAAGGAAGTTAGGGCTTTTCAGTTTGGAAAAGAAACTAAGAGGGGATATGATTGAGGTCTACAAAGTCATGAAAGGCCTTGAACAAGTTAATGTAAATTGGTTATTTACTCTCTCAGATAATAGAAGGACTAGGGGGCACTCCATGAAGTTAACACACAGCTCACTAAAAATGAATCGAAGAAAATTCACACTCAGTGCATAGTTAAGCTCTGGAATTCATTGCCAGAGGATGTGGTTACAGTAGTTATTGTAAATGGGTTTGAAAAAGGTTTGGACAAGTTCCTAGAGAAGAAGTCCATAAACTGCTATTAATTAATAAGCAATAGTAGCTTGAGATTTATTTAATGTTTGGGTACTTGCCAGGTACTTGTGACTTGGACTGGCCACTGATGGACCCTTGGTCTGACTCAGTATGGCATACCTTATGTTCTTAACAACTGCAAGTAAGCCTTACAAAAATCTCAGGATCAGGTGCAACAGTGGACAAAATCGGGTTACATCTAGGAAAGGAATAATGTAGAGATTTGAGCAGCAGACTGAGAACCAGGAAAGCCAGAGTTCAAATCCCACTTCTCCCACCAATTCTTCTTGTGACCTTGAGCAAGTCACTGTCTCCTGATTCCTTAAGTACAAACTTAGGGCCTGATTTACTAAGGCTTTTCTCTCATTTTTTGTCTATGAGAAAAATGCTTAGTAAATGAGAACCAAATTAAGGTCCCATGAAGAAATCACTGGTCTTAAGAAAGTTCGTAGTCTCTTAATCCCCCACCCACCCACTGAAAAGAAGCCACTGCTGTCAGGACCTCTATAACAGAAAATAAGTGCAACCTGCAGTGAATTCAAAGCAAACACTTTTATCCAAACCCTGCTGGAGAAAGGTAAAAATGACAAACAGTCTGCCATGAGAAACTGAACACATTGCAAAATGCCTCAATAATCCAGACTGATATAGGCCACAGAAGTAGACCTCTTATAAGCTCTCAACAGCATACAAATTATGGAAGAGGAATAGTCTGTCGCAATTTGCAACCTCTCAAGAGCCAAATAGTAAGCAAAAAGGGAGAAGAAAACCTCAGCAGCAAATCTGAGTGCCTCAGGGATCTGTACTTGGACTGGTACTTTTCAATATATTTATAAATGATCTGGAAAGGAAAATGCGAGTGAGGTAATCAGATTTGCAGATGATACAAAATTATTCAGAGTAGTTAAATCACAAGCGGATTGTGATAAATTGCAGAAAGACCTTGCGAGACTGGAAGATTGGGCATCCAAATGGCAGATGAAATTTAATGTGGATAAGTGCAAGGTGTTGCATATAGGGAAAAATAACCCTTGCTGTAGTTACACAATGTTAGGGTCCATATTAGGAGCTACCACCCAGGAAAAAGATCTAGGCATCATAGTGGATAATACTTTGAAATAGTCAGCTCAGTGTGCTGCAGCAGTCAAAAAAGCAAACAGAATGTTAGGAATTATTAGGAAAGGATTGGTGAATAAAACGGAAAATGTCATAATGCCTCTATCGCTCCCTGGTGAGGCCGCACATTGAGTACTGTGTACAATTCTGGTTGCCGCATCTCAAAAAAGATATAGTTGCGATGGAGAAGGTACAGAGAAGGGCGAACAAAATGATAAAGAGGGTGGAACAGCTCCCTATGAGAAAAGGTTAAAGAGGTTAGGGCTGTTCAGCTTGGAGAAGAGACAGCTAAGGGGGGGATAGGATAGAGGTCTTTAAAATCATAAGAGGTCTAGAACAAGTAAATGTGAATCAGTTATTTACTCTTTCGGATAATAGAAAGACTAGGGGGCACTCCATGAAGTTCGCATGGGGCACATTTAAAACTAATCTGAGAAAGTTCTTTCACTCAATGCACAATTAAACTCTGGAATTTGTTGCCAGAGGTTGTGGTTAGTGCAGTTAGTGTAGCTGTGTTTAAAAAAGGATTGGATACGTTCTTGGAGGAGAAGTCCATTACCTGCTATTAATTAAGTTGACTTAGAAAATAGCCACTGCTATTACTAGCAACAGTAGCATGGGATAGACTTAGTTTTTGGGTACTTGCCAGGTTCTTTTGGCCTGGATTGGCCACTGTTGGAAACAGGATGCTGGGCTTGATGGACCCTTGGTCTGATCCAGTATGGCATGTTCTTACAGTCATACTAGATCTGCAAACCAGGGTCTGTTCGGCCAGTCCAGAACATTTGGACTGGTTCTCTCTCTAACCTTCTCAACCTTTTCCCTGTTAAAGGCCACAGAGGAAATACATACAGCAAAACCCTCTTGGCCAAATATGGACTAGAGCATCTATGCCTTCAGATCCAACTTCCCTGTGTCAACGAATAATCTGAGGGCCTTGGTTATCCTGTGTGTCACCATGAGATCTACTTGTGGAAGACCCAAATGGCCCATAATCATCTGAAATACAGTATGACTGAGTTCCCATTCTCCTGGACCCAAAATGTTCCTGCTCATAAAATTCACCTGAACATTCTCCTGGCCTGCAATTTGTGCTGCTGAAAATTGAGTGAAGTTCTCTTCTACCCAGCGAGAAGAGTTGTTTCTTCTGAAACTCTCAGACTCCAAATGCTTCCTTGTTTGTTCACACACACATGACTGCAGTTGCATTGTCAGAGAACACTTATCCCTTTTCCCTGAACTAAGGGAAGAAACTGCAACAGAGTTAGGCTTATGCTGGTTTGCAAACGTTTGATAGACCAGGAGGTTTCCTCCTAAGACCAGAGTCCCCGAGCTACCTGATCCAGATAAATTGCTCTCCACCCTGATATTTCTCATCACATATGTGAACCTATCTATGAGGGAGGTCCCAGAGCCACACTCTAACAAATTCTTAGGCAACAGTGTCTTTCACCATAGTAGTGAGAGAAAGACAGAGCTCAAAATCTTGAGACTGGGGTGACCAATGGGAGAGTGGCATAGTCTGTAGAAAACACATGTGAGCTCTGGCCCAGGGAATGAGATGCAAGGCAGCAGCCATTGACCTGAGTAACTGCAGGTAATCTCAAACTCTGGGAGTACTGAGAAGGGAGAAGCTCTGCCGTTGACTCTATAATCTTAGTAAATCTCTTATGGATCAAGTAAGCACAACATTTTTTCATATCAAATTGAGCCCCTAGATATTCCAGATATTGAGAAGTGCACGGTTGCTGTTTGTAAGATTGAGCACCCAGAGCCCTCATTTTTTTTTTTTAGCAGCTGGACAACTGTTGGAGGCTCTGATAAATCCAAATCTTTTCAAGAAGTTATGAGCCAATTGTCCAGATAAGGGTGAACTATAATCCCTTCTTTCTTCAGACAAGCAGCTACCACCAAAATTACCTTGGTAAAAGTTCTTGGAACTGTTACTAACCCAAAGGATGGTCCTCCCTTATCGAGATGTGTAAATACACCTCTGACAAATCCAAAGAAGCGAGAAATTTGCCTTTCCGTACCACAAGAACTGAGTGAAGAGTCTCCATACTGAAACGGGAGACTTGAAGGCTGGTGTTTACCCCTTCAGATTGAGAATCAGTCTGTGAAAGCCATCCTTCTTGGAACTGCAAAATGGTAGAATAGTGTACTAGACTTTGAGCTTGTAGCGGAATTGGAACCACTGCCCTTAACAGCTGTAATCTCTGGCGTGTGGTCTGTACTGCTATCCTTTTTGACAGCTGAGGTTTAAGGAGAAACCATAAAGGTATTGAATACTGGAGCTACTTACTCTAGAGCATAGTTGTGCTGAATAAATTTCAAGATCCACTGTTCTACAGTTATGTGGGTCCACTCCTGGTAGAACTGCTGCAGGCAGATACCTACAGGCAACACCAGAGTGTGAACATGCCTGACTTCATTGGGAGGCTCTGCTGGCTGCAGAGAAGGCTGTAGAGTCTGGCCTAGACTTCCTTGGGCCAAGAAAGGATTGGTTCCTGCCCCTATATCAAAAGGGCTGAGAAACTGACTGGCTGCCTAATCTGCCTCCTGATATCAAGATACTGAGGCCGGTCTCCGTTGGCCTAACAAAAAGTATAACCCTATCTTCCAGGAGCCTATTAGATTTAGGATCTCCGAAATCTTTCACCAACTGAGCTAGGTCCTCTTGAAAGGAAATTTACACAGATGGTCTTCATCCATAAAACCACTACCCAATGCCTTAGCCACAAGAGTCTCCTAGCAGAAACCAATGAGGCAATTGAGCAAGATAAAATCCTTATAAGATCATAGAAGGCATCACAATGAAGGCTGCAGCTGACTCCAGGCAAACAGCCTTGTCCCCTTCAGGAAATTGTTGGACCCAGTGAGAAGAGCTGGATCCACCATAATTTGCTAATTGTATTGACAATGCAGAAGTAGTAAACATGTATTTAAGAGGAATCTCAAGCCTCCTGAAGACCCTTAAGAGAAGTGCCACCTTCTAAAGGAATAGTTCTCCTTGTAACCGCTGAAACCAGCACATCCACTCTGGGCATCAAGAACAAGCACTGAGATGGCTTCTGTAGCAGCAGATACAACTTATTAAAAAGTTTGAGCCCAGAATCTGGAGATTCCCATTCCTCCATCACTATTTTTTTCCACCTGAGTGAAGGGGAAAAGTCTTAGGGGACTTACACAGATCTTAACAGGATTCCATTCAGGAGCTTCTGGTTTGTCTTCTGAAATTTTTAGGGCCAGCCCTGCTGATATAGAAACGAAGGCCTTAGAACTCTTCCCAGGCACTCCTCCGGTTTTGAGGCAACCCACACACAAAAATTCTCGAAGCGGAAGCAGCACACTTGTAGCCGGAAGCTGAGCACCGACCCTTTTCCTTCTCCATCAGGAGCATGGACAGTCAAATCAGAGTGTTACTGAAGGAGATCACTCCCTAAACTCAAAGGAACTTACTCTCAATTTGACAATACTGGTTGCACAAAAAGAGCTTCTAGTTATTCCAGAGTTGCTCTCCTGTTTCCTTTTCTTTTTTTCTTAAATCTTTAAATGTAGAGAAGCCAGAAGAAGGAGAAAAGAGGAAGGAGGTGGTGGCAAGCTCAAAAGATACTCCATTGGTTGTTTTTTTTAATCTGTCAACTCAAACACTTCAGGCTCAACCAAAGCCCACTGGGACTGGGACCATCTGAACGGGCACACTACCTTGGTATTAGAAAACTAGGAACCTGGTCTGCCCAAGACACCAGAATACTGCTGCGTTACTCCAACTTCAAGGGCTAGGCAGCCTTGTCAGAAAAAAATCTTGCTGCACCACCAACACATCCTACCATCCGCTGGAGATAGAGAATACGGAGGAATTTTCTGGACTGCCCCACAGGTCAGTAACTGGGACGACTGTGCTTTCTACCTCCATCTATTCGATAGGGAGGAACAACCCACTTGTCTGGACTAGCATAGCAGGTCGAGAAGGAAACCTAGATTGGCCATTGTTGAAAATAGGATGCTAGGCTTAATGGATCTTCAGTCTGACCCAGCTTATCTTCTTACTATACCTTTTTATAACCTGCCTTGATTTGGAAAAAGTGAATAATTAAATCTAAAATGCAAATTTATTCCAAATTCTAGAAAATTGGAAAGCCTAAAAGGAATTGACAAGTTTTGAAATTTAAATAGGAAGAGGATGAGAAACACTGCAGATTCTTCCTATATTTTTGTGGTTATAGCCTCACTCACCAGCTCAGTCCCCTACCTTTTCCAAAAAGGATGTGCTTCTCCCTCTGTCCCCATTCTACTTAAATGACATCAGCCCTGCAAACCTGTTTCCAAATTAGTGTTATACCAATAACAATAGTCCAAGATGTTAGGAAGAAACCTATAAAAGTTAATACAAAAGACTCCCAACACACCTCAAGAACTTTCTAATAATGTTATTAAATGGACCTTCTTATTTATTTGGGGACCATTATATCACCAGCAAAGCCAATTTTAGTAAAGTCAAAGGTTACATTGTTTTAATCAAACTAATTTAAACAATTTAACCTTTGGCTTCGCTAGAGTTGCCATTGGTTGGCGATATGATCGTCCCCAAATAAATAGAAGGTCCATTTAACAACATTAGAAAGTTCTTGAGGTGTTTTGGAAGTCTTCTGTATTAAGTCCAAATTAGTATTTACATTTATTAACGAGCTATCTTAAAGAGTTTGGTAACAGAATGTTCAGTCTTTCCTGATCTAAACACGAGGTGAGTGAATGCAATATATTTACTCAGTTTTGATAAGTTGTTTTTGTATGTTAAGGTAATGCAATTATGAATATATATGAAAGATGCATGAATGGAGAGTAGCTAGGGCTGAACTGATGCCACGGTATACAAGTTTCAAACTTGTTCTAATTCAACCTTTTATGCCTGTTCCAGATTCTAACAATCTAAAAAGGAAATAAGCCTTCAGCAGCAGTCTTGCCACTATAGGCAGGTGACGAGCGAGCCAACTAACTAGCTGCACTGACGAATCTAGCTAGAACGGTACAGCGCCATTTATCCATTAACAAGAACAAAAATTCTGGGCCCTGATCCATTATCGGGGGAAAAACTATTATCCAAAAATTGGTTGGCCTCGTGATTTGTTATCCAGAAAACTTCCCCATTATTTGAAATTTTTTTTTATTAGGAAACCCCCATTACTCACAACTGCCTCAGTCCTGACCATGCTGGTTTAAGAACCTAACAGAGTGACAGACAGTTCATTTCATTTTGCTTCAACGAGGAGGTGAATGTGGAAAGATGACAAATGGCTGTATTTTCCTTAGTGGTCAATACAAAAGGTATCGCCAACTAACTTATATCCTGTTGTCTACCATTTGCCAACCAGTATGTTCTTCAATTCAATATCGTAGTGTCTTAAACAAATCAGCCCGGCACTGTACAGAGGAACATTTGGAGACTTCGCGTCCCGTTTCAAAGAGAGTGTAATTTCGGAACCCTCTGACTCCTGAAGAAGCAGCCGTTGGCTGCGAAACACAGCCGCTGTCATTGTTTGACATCATAGAAATTGAAATTGGGCTACAGTAAAAAGAAGGATATCTTGACCGGTAAAAAGAAGGACACTGATCCTATGAGTCGTTTAGAAAAATAGCGATTCATGATCATTACCCTATTTGAAACAAAAGGGAATTATAAAAACTATAAAATAAGAAAAATAGAAACAAGAAAGAAAAAACACACATAAAAATTGATATGTTATCTAACACCGGATGGTATGTGTTTCTTACACACAGGCTGCAGATGATTGAAAAGACCGGACGGCTCAGTGAGGTTTTCCTGAGCACGTTGACTTTGGCTTGCTGATGCAGTCCTGTTTCTTAACACATTTTTTGATTTGTTTAAGACATTACGATATTGAATTGATGAACGTACTGGTTAGCAAATGGTAGACAACAGGATATAAGTTAGTTGGCGATACCTTTTGTATTGACCACAAAATTTTTTTTTTGATAGGTTCGCAAGAATTGCTCTTTGCTTTGTTGTATTTTCCTTAGAACATTTAAAACACCAAAAAAAAAAAAATGCTTTGGTGAGGGAAGAAGGGAAATGACAGACATATTTCAGAGTCACATCCATTAAAACTAACCAGGCTCCAACAAAATTCTGGCTGGTAGGGCTGCAGCTCGACTCTATCCCTTCTCAGCAAACCTTCTACTTTGCTCACAAGTCACATTACCAATGGCTTGGCACATGAGAAATGCAGAGGAGAAGATAAAGTGGCATCTGGTTTATTTGCCAATTAAAGGCACCGTTCTGGACTTTAAAAATCAGCAAAGAATTATATTTAGGCCCCGCCCTCCATTTGAAGCAAAATTAAAAATTTTGCCAGAATACAGGGCTATTTAATTATGGCAGGTATCAACCCAATTGACTTAAGAGTTTTACAAGTCTTAGATAAAGGCAAAGAGACAACTTTTCATTAAAAAAAAAAAAGACTAATTCTGTAACAATGCTTAATGTTTCAAAGCTTCTGAGGCCTTACCCTGCTTGAAGTTTAAGTCAATCCTGGATCACCTGTGTCTGGTTAAAAGCACACATTTTGGCAGTACAGTAAACAGTCTTGCAGACTGTTAACTTGATTTGTTAATCTGAAGTATATTTTTAATCCTAATAAAAATACAAGTTTGTTCCTTTTCAAGCTGGTTTGGATTAACTAGCTCTGACTTGGCCCCATCTGGAAGTTATATACTTCCTAAACACTGGCCACAGCTTGAAAAACAGATTCAGATGTTTGGATACGATTCAAAACAGTTGTTGGAAATTTTACGTACAAATGGAAAAATTAGCTTTCAGTGTCTTACCACCTCCCCCCACCTCTAGTGCTCAACTACATTTTGAGTGTTTATACAAAATGATGTACTCGAAGGGCTGTCGGCTTTAAGAACCTCAAGAATTGCATTTATGTGGGAGGGCACGTACAATATGGAAATAGCTAGCAGCAACTTGATCTCTCCGCCACACCTGTCGACCAGCGTTTGAACCCTGCCAGCAGTGGTGGCTTTTCCCCGATCGCACTGCTGGCAACTGCGGACCGGGAGACTTAGAGAAATGCCGCAGTCCACTTCAGGTCTGCCTTTTTACTTTAGTTCAGTTTGCGGGAGTGCCAGAAAGCCCAGCCTTGCCCTGCTAAAATCAACACTGTGCAGTGCCCAGATGTTGCACTGCAGAAAAGCTACGCTACCCCCTAGCTCCCTTACACTGGCATGGCTCTCTCTCAGCTCGATAAACCCGTATACATAAGATCCAGTCATTGCATTTGTCTGGCCGTTTGGCACTTGCTCTTACAAATGCTTACATTTAGAAATCCCACTGGACTGACCGCCCCTGATACCGCTGGCTAAAATCCTATCCCAGTATGTTGGGTGGATCACTGTTATCTGGCTAAATTAGTTGGATAGCCCCAATTTTTAGCATTATTTGACTAAGGTAGCCGGATAACTACCTGCTCTTTGGCTGTCCTAAAAGTTATCAGGCTAACGTTAAGATAACTGGCAATGATCAGTGGCCCCCCCCCGCGCTGCTGAATATACTGGTCGAGTTAGCCAGAGAAGTTGGATCTGGTTAACTTTCTTAGCCAGCCAGCAGCCGACTCACTCTCTCTCAATAAATAAATATATACACACACACTATACTGTACACAAGGTGCAGATTTTGAAGCAAATGGAGGGGCTCTATACTGAAACTGCAACACTACAAGTTTTGTGAATTTATAACCGTCCCAATTCCACATCCAATACGACAGGTATAGGACAAGTTAATGTGAATGAGGAAAGAGCTCACAGTCTCTCGTGTGCTTCTGATTTGTTTGGAAAAGGAAAATTAAAAGGGAAAAAAAAAAAAAACCACACACAGATTCACGCTCGGGCAACCTTTAGAGCAGGGGCTTCCTCAACGAGGGCTGCAAACAGATCTGTTTCTCAAGATATTTACAATGACTATTTGTTAGATGTCAGAGTAGATAGGATCTAAGAAAAAGGGGGGGGAAAAAAAGAGCTAATTTGCTTATTGCAGTTACTCCGAGAAGCAGACCTGTCTGTGGTCCTGGAGGACCAAAGGCTCTAGCATACGAGGCAACGTTCGACGCTTGAAGCTTCTTGTAAAAGGCGTAGCCGCATTCTTCAGCGATACAGCTGCATAAAAAAAAAAACACACCTACCTGCTCTTTTTGCTGCTCTTGGGTTTTGGCGTCGTGGGCTTTGTTTTCTTTTCCTTCGGCTCTTTGGGGACCTTGGGGGCTTTGGGGATCTTCTTCTCCTTGGGCTCTTTCAGCTCCCTGGGCTCTTTTTTTGTCTTGGGTTTCTTTTTTTTCTTTTTCCCTTCCTGGGTACAATCCAACAAGTTGCCGGAGAATTCCTGGCTGTCCAGGCCGCCAGGGAGAAGGCCCTCCTGACCAAACCCTTTGCTGGTACCCTCCACAGCAATGTGATTGTTTTTCTTCTTCTTTTTCTTCTGAGGAGTCTGTTTGTCCACCGAGAGCAGGTAATCCTCGCTTTTCAACAGCGGAGTATTCGGTCCACTAACCCTGCTCAGATCTGGAACTGGTTTGTCTAGAAAGGGTTCCGACGGAGAATGCTGAAATACACAAAAAGAGGGGGGGAAAAAAAAGAGAAAATTGTAAGACACGAGTGAGATTTAAAAAAAAAAAAAAAAAACCAACAACAAAAAACCCCTGATGCTCCAATCTCCACATATGCTGGCGACAGAGAAAGGAGTAAAGGAGCCATCTAAGAGTGCACAGTAAAGCCTTTACAGCTGCGTCTCTGTACCTGCAAACTAAAACACTTTCTGGGACAGTCAGCAGCAAAGGGAGAGGATAAAGTTCAATCGTACTGGATTTTTGTTGGGCTAACTTTAGTACTATGCCCTCTGAGACTGTGGGGGGCTCGACCCTTGGCTTTTATCCAACATACGCCTTTTTAAAAGCATACAGCAGAGCTAGAAAACTATATTTTAAAGTGTCAGTTTAAGACGGATTTAACTTTCAGAACAGCATTTCTCAGTGAAAATTTTAAGTTCTAAAACAAGGAGTCATGGTAGCACAGGCATTTCTTTATTGAAAGGGTGTTGGATGTATAAAACAGTCTCTTAATGAAGCTGGTAGAGACAAACCGGATCAGACTGCACAAAAAGCATGAGAGAAGCACAGAGGATCCTTAGTTGCAGAGAAGCAAAGGTAAAGGCAGAGATTAAAAAAAGAGAGTCCATGGTACTGCAGCAGGAAATAAAAAAATGGGCATAACTGTTAGGCCGTGTGGTCTATCCATCATCATCATCATCATCTCTGTTTCTATTCTAATACATTCAGATTTCAAAACTGCAGAGAGGCTGTGCTGAACTGCTGCACCACAGACAAACAGCTCAAAATATTACATTTACTTACAAATTTATCAAACCAAGTGTCACCGTACGCACAAACATTAATGTAACCCCCCCCCCCACACACCTTTTCCCAGACACTCCCAGAAATAAACCAGGAGCCACCTTCGGATGCTGCAGGGGTAGACGAAAACCTGTCTGCAACTCCGAATCAGGACTCTTGCACGCGAAACAGCAAAGCTGTAAAGGCCCAAGGGGATCCATTCACACAAGCGGACCATATGCCAAGCGTATTCAGAAACAAAAACGTAAAGCTTACTGAAGAAAAAAAATAAATCCAGTAGTACCAAAATGCAAAGAAACACTTCAGCAAAAGAAAGATCAGCATCTTAAGCAGGTGGAGTAGAAGGGTTACAGGGCACTAGACTCTTCTGGAAACAAGCCTGTTTCTTCCATTCAGAAGGACATCTTAAATACCCCGTGTTTTGGATGCAATTAGAATAATTCCCAAGACCTGAGGGGGGTCAGAACCTTCCCAAACTGCAACAGGAGAGGGGGGGACGGGACTATCCCTCTCCTACTTGGAGCAGAAGGACAGCTGTCTTTTCCCTCTCCCTGAAGCACATCCCCTTAGCTGCTTTAGATGTCTACCCCCTTCAGTGACCTCTGGACACCTGATCCAGCCATAAGGGAATAAACCCTATCACTTAAAATGGCAATACCTTCCTCGGATCCTCCTTTTCCGGAAAAAGTTTCCCCTCTCTAACCTACAGAAAGACTGAGTCAGCCTTGTATTAAATATTGTCACTAATTCTGGCCAAGAGATTTTAAATTTAAAAAAAAGTAAAAATTGATTAAGCGAGCTTCAAGGCTAACTGCACAAAAAAAAAAAAAAAATAAAAAAAAATCACACACTTAAAAACAAGGGGGGGGGGGAAATCTTCATGTGGATGTTTGATTTGTACCATGGTGACAAGCTCTCTGACTGCACAAAGATCCTAAGGTATCCCCTTTCATGATTTCATGTTCTTTGGTTTTCCTTCCTGAGGAAACAGCCCTAGCTTCCCTTTTTGCAAATCGGAACAACACACACACACACCGGCTGGAGACTGACAAAGATTGAGAAATCCACAACTTAAGTTTAGCTCGCACATCGGTGCTGCCATCTCAGTAATAAATGAGGTCAGAATTTAGCATCTTCACACAGAATTAAATCTTCTGGGGGAGGGGGGGGGGGGGTCGGCAGGGAGGAAGAAACCAGTGAAGATTAAACACAAAGGGGGTATTATTAATCCTCTTTGATATTCAGCAGAAACATATTTTGTCAGCCTCTGAAACAAGGTGAGAAGGGTGCTTGAAAATATTACCATGTTTACCAGACCCACACAGATCCTCATATCTTGCAGAGAAAAGCTTGTTTTGGCAAACATTTAATGAAGAACAGATGGGGTCCTCTCTTAATCATGTGAAAATTAAAGAGAAATAAATAAATAAATGCAACACACACAAACTGGAAAGCTCCTACTTCTCCCTCCCACTGCCAACAGCCTACTTGGGTCGTGTCACCTCGCCAACAAGCCTTCAAAGCAATTCTGTTTCATTTTACAGTGGATATTTGTTCGTTGGGGGGGCCTACGTGCCCGACAATTAATCAATACCGTTAATATGCGATCTTACAGAGCAGCCCATACCGCTGCACCTCTACACAGTTTCATGTGACGGCGTTCCTCGTCGAACCTTTCCAAGGAATTCAAGAGTAAAAAGTTTTTTAAAAAAAGCCATAAAAATATTCTTTTGGTAACTTTCAAAGTCTTGAAAATAAATATACAGAAATGAGCTCACTAGAAAAAAAAAAAAAAATTTGAAGGGTTGTGCATGCAACTGATGCAGTTAAGGACTAACCTGCAAACTTCCCCAAAGACATGAATTTTATTTTTCTAGGGACTTTTTTTTTTGTTTGTTTTTACACACATATAGATGGTCACTTAATGCAAATAATATTTCATGGAGCAGACTATAAAAAAAAAAAACAAACCAAAGACTTGACATCTTCACATCAAACATTTGAGAGCCTTAAAATTTGTTTGCCAAGCCATCTATTATAAAACGAGCCTGTTATGTAAAAGAAGAGGATGGACAGAATGTGGAAGCTAATCCACTGGCCGCGTTTTGGGGGAAGCAGGGGAAAGCCTCTGCTGCTTGAACAGGGACTGAACCAATATGACCCATACTTGAGTACTGACAACAGCCGAGAAGCCCCTTAATGCTGGGCAAACTTTCTGAGTTCATTTATTCTGTCTCCGCCTTTCGTTTCATATGCACAGATTCAACAGATAGCTCAACTCTGTCCTTAACTCCTGGACAGAGGAGGCCGCTTCTTCAACTCCAAACCTTATTAAAACAGTCAAAACAAACAAGAGTCTCCCTGTTCATAAACTGAAATTAACAGCTGCCAGCGTGGTCTGGGTCACAGAAGTAAAGACAAGTAAAATGAAAATAATTATGCAGGGTTGGCCAGGTTAGCTGCTGATTCACATAGGCCTGACCAGCATTAAGCGGAGACGAGCGAAAACCATGAGGCAAGAAAGCTCTCAGGCACCTCTGCTTCAGTCAGAAGTTCACCTTTAAGTCAGTTGCACTGGACACAGCAGAAGCTGTGAACATGCAGGCTGACCACTATATAACAGCAAACAAAGAAATCATGCAAAGCAATGCATGAACAGCATTAGTAACAGAAACCTGCTATGGAAGTAGGTCAGTGTGAAAACAGGACAACAGTAAATAAATAGGAAAGCATCTATTTGTTTCTTTTCTGCTTCTTTTACTAGGCTGAAGTGTATAATGATTCAGCCATCTTGTTTTTTGTTTTTTTTATTAGATTTTAAAAAAATTATCTTCATTTGCCCGCCTCCCACACAAAAATATTTTCAAAACACTAGATAATGCTACATGCACATCTTGCAGAAGTTTGAGACCAGTCCAGCAATATCAGCTGCACACACAACCGTACATATCCTGCAGACACCTGGTCTTTCTAGTGAGCACACTTCTATCTTCACTATGCGACACCATAGCTATGGGGTTACCCAGGTGGAAACCAGCCAGGTTGGATGCTGGTAGGGTGGTGGTGGCCAGGTACCATCCAGCAAGGCCACGGGGGACACAGATGGCCAGATGTTTGGAAAATAGTCTAGTTTTGATAGCTGTTTAGACAATTGAAAGCTTGGTGGTAACACATGGAGGGGTGAGGAGGCTTAATGTTGGATACACAGACAGATGTGAGATGCTAAGATTTTTGATAAACTCTGGTTTGGACACACATAACTTCTACCAGGAATCATATGCAAATGAGCCCTGGTAGAAAAAAGTTATGCCCGTAATTTTCTCATGGACTACTTTGCAAAAAGATAAGCACACCTCATCGAGGCATAGAAACCTTTTTGCAAACACCGGCCCACAAAGACTTCTTTGCACACTGCTTTTTCCCTAATTCTGAATTAATGAGCTGCTTTGTATGATATTGCATTGCTGCGGCTCATTAACTCAGAATTTTAGTTGACAACATGCATAAGTTTACTATGCGTGATAGGGCCATTTCATAAATGTTTTTGCAAACAGGCCCTATGCAGGTACAACCCAGTATAAACTCCAAAATGCTGGCATCCCTGCATATTCGGGGCATTTTAAGTAGACCTCCCATTTTCAGAAATTTTTGCATCTTAGTAGATTGGCGTTTAAAGCATGGGAACTTGTCTTCTACGGGGCCAACCTCCCTTAAACTAATATTGCTCATCACATGCAAATGCATGTTGATGAGCCTATTAGTTAGTTGCCCAGAATACAGAAAGTAAAATGTGCGGCCAAGCCTGGACTGGCCACTGTCGGAGACAACAAAAAAAAAAACCCCAAAAAAAAAACCAGTCTTGGATAAGCAATATCCTAAAAGTGGTCAGGCTTCTATGACTGGAAGTTGGGATTATGTTCTTAGTATATAATCAGAACAACTGGGCAGACTGGATGAGCCAATTAGTCTTTGTTTGCCATTATCTGCTATGTTACTTTGCTAACATAAGAACAGAAGTGGTGCCATGCTGAGTCAGACCAAGGTCCATTGAGCCAAGCATCCTGTCTCCGACAGTGGCCAGTCCAGGCTTGGCCGCACATTTTACTTTCTGTATTCTGGGCAACTAATAGGCTCATCAACATGCATTTGCATGTGATGAGCAATATTAGTTTAAGGGAGGTTGGCCCCGTGTTTTCCAGGTGCTATTACCCTTCCAAATATAAGGGGTAACAGACACAGGTGGGAAACGCTTGGCCGAGAGCACCATTCTGTACTGGCCTGTATGTTAGTTACCTTGATCACATCCTCTGGCAATAGATTCCATAGCTTGATTGTTCACCGAGTGGAAATATTTTATACAATTTATTTTAAATCTGCTGGTTGTTAGTTTCCCTTCGTTCTAGTGTTGCTTGAAAGGTAAATAACCATTTCCTATTTACTTGTTCCATGCCATTCATGATTTTACAAATCTACATAATATCCTCTCAGTCTCTTCTCCAGCCTAGAGAACCCTAATCTGTTTAGCCTCTCTCCATAAGGGAGTTCTTCCATCCCCTTTATCATTTTTGTCACCTTGGAACTTTTCTATGTCCCCTATGTCTTTTTTGAGATGGGGTGACCAGGACTGCACACAATATTCAAGGTGCGGTCATACCATGCATCTATGCAAAGGCATTATGATATTCTCGGTTTTGTTCTTTATTCCTTTCCAAATAATTCCTAATAGTCTTTTCAGGTTGTTTTATGTGATTACAAGATTATGTATTTTTTTTTTATGTAAATTGCTACAAGCCACGGCAGGAAGCAGTATATAAATACTAATAAAGATTGTAAAAAAGATTCTATTTGCCTTTTTGATGACTGCACACTAAACCAAAGATTTCAAGGTATTGTCCTTTTTCTGGGTGGCGACAACACAGAACTCAGCATCAAGTACCCATAGTTGAGATTTTTCTCTACACACATTACTTTGCATTTTTAATGAATTACCTCAAATAATGGGGAATAAATATCTTATCAACACGATTCCCCGCACTTCAATTTTTTTTTTATCAAAAGCACTGAATTTATAGGACCTTCATATCAAATTGGATTACATGCTCTTCTCTGCTGCTGAATGCACCGATGTGAATATGATGCATTCAGCAGCAGCAAACAACACATAGCCCAGTGTGAAAAGAAGGTCCTATAAATTCAGCATTTTTTATAATACTATAGTGTTTGCACTTGTCCACGTTACATTACATTTCCACTTAGATACCCAGTCTCCATCTCACATGATCCTTCTGCAGATCCTATTTTCACACAGTTGCATATGTCCATTTTAATTTATTTGAAGTGTCAGACATCATTGTTCTATAATGCTTTTGTAATTTGTTTGCATGAGTCAAATTTTAGTCAGAGTTCTTTTTGGCACCAACTACCTACTGATATTTTGTATTTGAACAAAAAAAAAAACCCCCTATATTATTTAAACTACTTTTAGAAACAGTCCCTGCTTACTACCAGCTCTCCTGGCACTGCCCACCTGGTACCAGAGACTGAAGTCTTTAGTGGATAATGAATGAATCCCCTTAATTCCAGCAAGAAAAGCAGACTGTGAAAATTGGAAACTTAATTGGAATCTAACCTTTAGGATTAACTTTATGCATTTAGAATAGCGGTCTTCCAAAAAATCCCATTATGGAGTTATGTTGTAATCCCTCCCCTTTAACTTTTTAATGAAGCTTTATATCTTATTTCCTCCCCCCCCCCCCCCTCCCAACAGGGCTGGGTAGTACCAACTGAGGTCTCAGTAACCATCACCACCACTGTATTTCTGTGATCACACTTAGCAGGATTCCCTACATAGCCTCCATGCAGTCAAATGAGCATAAAATAGATTTGCACATTCTAATGATTGATACATCCAACATAATGTTATCAAATTTTTAGGGTTTAAATAATCAAATAGGCTTTTTTTTTTTTTAACAAACATTTAGGGGTGGAAGAATAAAGAAATCTGTTTTTTGTTTTTAACTATTTATACAAAACAGAGACAATATGACATCACAAACCAGGAGGAACTACTGTATGCTGCTATCCAAACCCACTAAAATCTCTTCAGATTACAAAAAAAAAAAAAAAGCTGAAAACATACAGATTAAAATGCAACAAACAATCTGATACTATGGAAAGGTGGTTTTCTAAATTGTTAAAATGAAAAGTTCAGAGGTTTTAGATTCCCCTTAAAGCAAATGCTATTTACAAAGGTGCCCTTTAGCAACTTACCAAACAGCATTACTCACCAAGGTGGCCAAATCTCTAGAATTTTAAAACAAATTTTAAAATACTTGAATATTTTATTTTTAGGTATAAATTAGATGTGGGGTTTAAGATTGGCATCAAAATTACAAATACTGCAAACTATATTGCTGCCCATAGAAAAACACTAATTTGTTCAGTAACTATCAGTCCCAGTACATGGATAGCCTGCCCAATCTTGTTTGGTCTTCTTGCATGTGTACTTCAATAGAAAACTGCCTTAAAAATGTGTTTAGTGAAAAATGATTTTAAAATGCAACTGCACAGTCAATTAAATTTCAGATAACACCTCAGGCAATCAAAAGCTTTTTATCCAGTAAATATATTCTAAAATTTTAAACTTAACTATTGACCTTAATGATATAAAGCTACATAATGGTTTAATTAAAATGTTTACTCAAAGCAAGTGTGCAACTCCCATCTTTGAGGTCTGGTTTTCAGGGAAACCAAAATATTCCAGGTAATCTATTTTTAAATCTAAATGTCTGATAATCTCATGGATTACTGTGAATATCCTTTATTCCAGACCTGTTTGCAGCCCTTGAGGACAACATTACATAGCTGAATTAAAGCAAGGGTATCGAATCTCAAGGGCTGCAAGCCAGTCTGGTTTTCAAGATACCCTTTAATGAATATGCGTGAGATATTTGCATGCATCTACTCAACTGTATGCAAATCTCGCACATAGTCATTAGGGGTATCCTGAAAATCAGATCTATAGTTTGCACTGAGTTGCAGAGAATCTTCTAAGTACCAAAGAAAGGATGATGCAAGCATTAATGTACAAGTCTAGAAATGAAGTCTAAAAGACACTGACTACTTGTAAACAAGCTTTAATGGTTATCAACCCAAAAGGAAAGAGAGACCTAGTAGTTACAGCAATGGCTGAGAACCAGGGAAAACAAGTTTCAAATCCCATTTCTCTCCCTTCTTGTGACCCTGAGCAAGTTCACTTTATCCCCTATACCCATTTAAATTGTATCCTGTACTGAGAACGAATAATGTTACAAGGCACCTTGACCATTATTTGGAAGATCAGGCTAAACATCCAAAAGCAATTTTTTTTTTCAAAAGCTCAAAAAGAAAAATGATTTAAATCATAGCTACTTGGCAATTAAAACCAATTTAAATCAACCTGATTTAAACAACTCTGTGGTACACAGTGTGAACACAAACATCTGGTAATCAGAATGTTCACAATTTGATCATTTGCATTAAAACCAATGACAGATAACTGGAACAAGCAGCACAAGTTATTTTTTAAATTAAAAAGTATGAAAAGTTCAATACCTGTGCAGAGACTGTAAAATACACAAAATTAAAAAAAAGTTTATGCTTTTATTACTAAATGCCTCCTCACCTGTTCTATCTTAACTAAGTATTCAAACAATGAATGTGGTTTAGTTATACTGTACATTGTATTATTGATTCTTCTCACAGTTAAAAGTGTATCTTGCTGCAACATAAGATTCTGCCCAATAGCGAAGCACACTGCTGTTTTCAACACTACCAGCCTATGCAATTAAAATCTGGGGCCTGGCCTGTGGAGCATTGGAATGGCAGCTGCTGGAGTAGGCAGGGGCCTATTGCCAGACCAAGGGGAAACATGCTTGGAAATGAAGGGGGTTGAGAAGGGAAAGCAGAGCCACTGGTGGGATTATTAGGCACTCTAGGCAAACCTTCAGCCTAGCAATATCACCCCCATCCCCAAAATTAGCCTTCAATCCCTTACCCTCCCTCCACCCCAAGATGTTGATAATTAAACTCATCATGACGTCTCCACCACCTCCATTCCCAGAACAATTATATAAAACACCTAACTGAACAGAAGGAAGACAATTTTCAAAACCCCTAATTGTTTCATGGGTACACATATATGAAAAGGAATGCAAATATTTTTCAAAAAGTCACAGTATGAGGAGTATATCAAATGTGATTTTGGGGGATAGATTGCAAAATATCAGCAATACATACATTTATAAATACTGCATTGTCAAAAGGTAATCCCTGAAATGGCTGACCCAGGAGGTTTCCCCTTACTAGCCATCACACAAAAAAATTTCAAGTTCTGTTCTCACATAACATACACACACTCCCCTTACATTACACCAGTCCCACTGTGAACACAAATGTTACTCAGAACCTATATAGCAGATCTGCCATACAAAAATAGCACTAACTTCCAGAACTCAAACAGCAACATCCTCCTTTGGGGCAGGGACTTATTTCACCTGAATTCTAAACATTCTGTAAGTTTCCTTGGGCATTATACAGAAAGGCGAGATACAATTCCAAACTTCTTATTAGTAATACAACTCCTATTAGGACTACACAGATACTACTCATTATTCAGACGAATACCTCATGGTCCCAGAACCCTCCCCAAATAATGAATAAGATCACATACCGTAAATAGACATATGCAGACAAAAACTGAATTCTTGACTATTCCAACCTCACCCCCTCACCCCCCCTGACCCATCCTCTCTTGTTCCCAACAGGAAAGGAGAGGGAGTAGCTCTTCCTCCTTCTGTGCTGTCCACTAGCCTTACCACCCTCTCTCCCCCATCCTGTTCCCTGAACAATGCCTGAGCAGGGAGGGGCTGGAACAGGAAGCAGAGGGCTGCTCTGTGCTGCCTAACATTCAGTCACTAGCCAAGAGAGTAACAGAGCCCTGTGTGTTCACGCTGAAGCCCTGATGCTGCCCCGGGAATCAGGGAAAGGGAGAGGAGGAGGAAAAGAAAGAGCGAAAAAAAAGCAAAAAAATAGACAGAAAAAAAGTGCAAAACAGTCAAAGAAATGGGAAAGGGCAAAAGTTTTCCTGGTTTCTAAAAAAGTTTTGGTTGGTTCCCAAGTTTTGTTTAAAATATTTTTACACCCTTCTGTATTAACTGCTCAACTAGTATTGACTTGAATTTTCTAGCTGCAAAGATAAATGCCTTAAAAGGGAAATTATCTTGTTTAGAAGTGGCTTTTGCTAATATTTCTCTATCATGGTTATTGGTTTTCTTGCTTCCAATCTGCAAGCTATTTCTACTAATTTCTTCCTGTTGGCCATTTCCTTGTGAAACAATTTTATTAGTGCATTTTTATTTAAAGATTTTTATTTATTTTTACCTGCACCCTCTAATGTTCAGGGCAGGTTGCATCAAGACATACATAATTTAAAAACAATACAATACAATCTAAAAAACAGTCCAAGAATATTCGGACAATGCAACACATGCCAGAAGAAAACAATGTTTGGCCTTCTTGAAGGCCCATCAGTGCTGTGAATCAGCTAATCAGAATGTACAAAGGCTTCCTTAAAGAGAAGAGTGCTGCCTTTTTAAAAGACTTTATATCCCGGATGTCCCGAATCTGAAAGGGGAGAGCATTCCATATTCTCGGGCTAGAGATGGAAAATGCCCTGTCACGTGCCTCCACTAAATGAGCTTCCCTTGGTAAGGAATATCCAATAGATTTTGATTAGCAGAGCAGATGGACCAAGTAGGAGTATAGATTCTGAGGGTTGCGCTGATCCATGGTGCATTTACATTCATTAGTAAATTCTGTGCAACAGAGCCACAGCCAGGCAATTTAGCGCCTATGGCCAAGTGAAAAACTGTGCCCTCACCCATGACACCACGAGTTGGGAGAAACTGTTAAATGTTTATACAGCAATACCCATGGCCAGTACAAGGGTATTAGGTGCCCCAGGAAAATGTTACAGCCTTGCACCCCCTCCCCCACCCCATCACACCCTCCTCACACACAATTAAATATTATGCATTTATAATTGATTTTTCATGAAAAAGGACATTCAAAGCACAGTCTTATGAGGTAAAAATATCACCTACAATATGTACATTATATTTACATGCACTGCTGTGGTGCCAACCAGAAAACCCTGCAAAAAAGCAAGACACACTTGGAACCTATATGGTATTATAGAAACTACACACTGATGGAATACCTCACTTCAGTCACACATGCAACACATAGATAGACCCTCAAACACAGAAGAAACCATACAGTATAAACAGAAATGTACAGACAAAAACTGAAAACGGCAACAAACCAAATTCTGTATGCATTTCAACAATGGAAAACACAAAGATTAGCATTCCTCAAAACTGAATTAGTAAAACCATCCAATAAAAAGAATAAAAACAATTGACTAGAATATTCAATAATTAAAAACTCTAAATGTTTTTCCAAACACCAATAAAATATTTCAAAACAGACACAAAGAACCTCTAACAATAAAAATAAAGATTTTTAAAAATCCCCCATTATCCATATCTTGGAACTTTTGATTTCCAGATGCCCTGAAATTGTCATGAACTAGCAAGCAGAAAGTAAATGGGATAGCTGTGCACACATATTCTTCCTCTAACACACACACGTGCTCTCTCCGACAGGGGAGGATTTACTCCTCCTCCTTCAAAGCAGTGCAGCCTCACTGAAATAAATGAAATGGTAAGCGAGGTCTTAGTAAGTGAAGCAGCAGTGTGGTCCCGCCAGAATCAGCAGTGTGGACAGCAGGGTCATGATGCTTTTCCGCTTATGAAGACCGTGCTAACCACACTGTCAGATTTCAACAGGGCTGTGCTTTTTCTCTTGTTGAGGACCCACTGCCCACACTACTCTCGCTGGCACATGGCAGTGCTATGGTGCCTATGGCTGTGGCCATATTGGCCATAGGCAGTCTATGGTTCTGAAGTATAACAACTCTTATATGTTAGATGCCAATGTATCACACACCAGTGGAGTGACTGTAGGACTGGGGTTGTGTTTGTGGTTAGTCTCTTTATAAAAGCGGTTTTCCACTTAAAGACCTGCCCACCATAATTTCTGATTTTCTTATATAGTCTAAGGGCAGAGGTCTGATCTTTCTGAAATCTTCAGTTTTATCAAATTTCAGGTATTCCACACAGAAAGAAAAGATCTGACAATTATTCAGAATAACTGTAGGGCTCTAGTCCTTAGGGAGACCATCTGATTATTTAGCATTTGCGCCAACTCTCTACAGCGCAAAAGGAGCTGACAAAGTTTAAAGAGGAGTTAACTAAAGTTAGAGTGGCTTTCCACCACAAAGCCTGCCTTCGCTCTCAAGGGATCCAAAGAAGCAGGAATACATGGTTTAAAGTGAATTCTGGCAGAATATAACCTGTCATACAGACGCCCTTGCACCTTGCCATCACATGATACTCAAAAAATGCCTTACAGTGGATACAGATAACACTCAGGATGCTTTTCTGGAGTAGTAACAGAGTCGAAGAAAGAATCCCATTATACACAAAACTTCAAAGTCTCCCAGCATGCCTATTGCTGGGAGACTTAAGGCATATTTGGAGAACAACTAAATAGTCAAAAAAGTCTACCCGAATCCTTGGCTAGCATGAATGTAAACCAGATTCTTAGTTTTTTGTTTTTTTTTAGAAGAAGAAGGTATTTTCAAGTGAATGCCACAGTCCACTTGGGGACAAATGTCCTGACTAGAAAGAGCTGGTGTAGTGCAGAGAAAGTTCAAGAATTTCGGGAAGGAATCTGGGCAACTAGGTAAGACCACAGCATTTTTTAAGGTCCTACATGTTCATGATTAAGTGGGTGGGTAAAAGAGAAAGGCTGTTATCATATCACTAACTTCAATAAATGGCTCAAACCTGCTGCATTTGTGCTCATCATTAAATCCATTCCTTGAGGGTAGCAATCCAGACAGATTTTTAGGATTTCCATAATGAATATGAATGATATATTTGCATACGATGGAGGCAGTATGTGCAAAATAGATCTCATGCATACTCACTGCAGCAAACCAGAATGGTTTGCTGCAGTGAGTATGCATGAGATCTATTGTATGCATGAGATCTATTGCCGCCCAAGAGGACCAGGTTTGGAGACCCCTGGTCTAAGCAATAACATTTCAGATTTGCAAGCCCTAGTGACTGAGGCAGAGCTATGTGTTGCTGCTGTCAAGGGATATGGCTCAGTAAGTCCCATGAATTGGATATGGACCTACCGGACTATAATCTATTTAGGAAGGCTAGACATGGCAAAAAAAAAGGGAGAAGCAGCAGCTCTTTACAGTGCACTCAGAAAGTATTCAGCCCCTTCACTTTTTTTCCACATTTTGTTATGTTACAGCCTTATTCAAAAAATGGATAATATGCATTCTTTCCCTCCCCAACCTACACACAATACCCCCATTATGACAAAGCTAAATCAAGTTTGTAGAAATGTGTGCAAATTAAAAAAAATACTGAAATATCACAAGTATTCAGTACATTGTTGAGGCACCTTTTGCAGCAATTACAGCCTCAGGTCTTCTGGGGTATGACGCTACAACCTTGGCCCACTTGGATTTGGGGATTTTCGGAAGATCCTCTCAAGCTCTGTCAGGTTGGACGGGGGAACATTGATGCACAGCTATTTTCAAGTCTCTCCAGAGATGTTCCATCGGGTTCAAGTCTGGGCACTGGCTGGGCCACTCAAGGACTTTCACAGACTTGTGCTGAAGCCACTCCTGCATTGTCTTGGCTGTGTGCTTAGGGTCATTGTCCTTTTGGAAGTTGAATCGCCACCCCAGACTGAGGTCCAGTGCGCTCTGGAACAGGTTTTCACCAAGCATCTCTCTGCTCTGTTCATTTTTCCCTCAATCTTGACTAGTCTCAGTTCCTGTAGCTGAAAAACATCCAAACAGCATGATGCTGCCACCACCATGCTTCACCGTAGACCTGGTTTCCCCCAGACATGAGACTTGGCATTCAGGACAAAGAGTTCAGTCTTGGTTTTATCAGACCAGAGAATCTTGTTTCTCATGCTCTGAGTGTCCTTAAAGTGCCTTTTGGCAAACTCCAACCAGACTGAAATGTGCCTTTTATTTAGGAGTAGATTCTGTCTGGCCATTCTACCATAAAGGCCCAATTGGTGGAATGCTGTAGAGATAGTTGTCCTTATGGAGAGTTCTACCATCTCCACAGAGGAACTCTGGAATTCTGTCAGAGTGACCATTGGGTTCTTGGTCACTTCCCTGACCAAGGCCCTTTTCAATTTGAGTGGGTGGCTAACTCTAGGAAGAATCCTGGTGGTTCTGAACTTCTTCCATGTAAGAATGATGGAGACCACAGTGTTCTTCAGGACCTTCAATGCTGCAGCAATTTTTTGTACCCTTCCCCAGATCTGTGCCTCAAAACAATCCAGTCCTGGAAGTCTACAGAGAATTCCTTGAACTTCATGGCTTTGATTTTGGTCTCACACACTTAACGGCTTGCACACACCTTGTGTATTCCGGGCACCCAATTGTAAACAATATCACAAAAAATACTGGTACACCTGGTTTCTTCTTTAAATATTTGATAATAGCTATTATCTCACAACAAGATTATGTAATTTTTGTAATTTTGTAGGACCATTACTCATGGGGTCAAGGTATTTTACCAGACTTTTATATGGTTTTAGGTCCAATTTACTTTATATTTTTTTGTACAAATTTTTTGTTTTTACTTTCCATCACACTGATGAGAGCTCCAAAGACCACATTTAATGTTTAAATTCAATTAAATGTCACTTTTTTTCAATCCCAATATCAAATGATTCAGCAGTGGAATTGTCAGACGAATCTAATCAATTTCATTGATTGGATGACCAGTGTGTTTCATCAGGGGAGAGCACTAAGCCTTGCTTAGATTTCAGTAAGGCTTCTGATACAGTTCCGCATACGTGACTTTAAAAACAATTTTGAACACCCTTGGTAACAAGTTACGTGGAAGGCGACAAAAGTTAGTGGAGAATTGGAGTTCACACCAAAGATGGGGGACTATTACTAGTCATGTGCTGCAGGGATTGATCCTTTTCAACAGTCTTGAGCAACATTGCGGAAGGATTGTTGAAAAGCGTTTGTCATTTTGCTGATGATAAAATCTGCAACAGGGTAGACAGCCAGGAAGGTGTAGAATACATTAGGAGGAATCTAGTGAAGCTTGAGGAATGGTCTAGTGCAGTGTTTACCAACCCTCGCCTGGAGGCACACATCCAGCTGGTTTTCAGGATATCCAAAATGAATATGCATGAGACAGATTTGCATACATTGGAAACTCAGTATATGCAGATCTCTCTAATGCAATTAATTGTGGCAATCTTTAAAACCCAACTAGCTAGGTGTGCCTTCAGGAGAGGGTTGGGAAACACTAGTCTAGGGCCTGGTAGATGAGATTTAATGCTAAAAAAAAAAAAATTAAGAGTTATGCATTTAGTATGCAAAGAAAATTAAAAAAATAAAAAAAAAATCAAGGGGGAGGTACGGTATAGGGGGTGAAATTCTTCTAAGTATGAAAGAAGAAAAGCAAGATCTGGGAGTGATCGTATCTGATGATCTTAAGGTGGCCAAATAGGTGGAAAGCCAGAAAGATGCTTGAGGGCATAGGGAAAGGAATGGTCAGCAGAAAAAGGGAGATCCCTGGTTAGACCTCATTTGGAATATTCTGTACAATTCCGGAGAATGCACCTTCAAAAACATATAAACCAGTTGGAGACTGTCCAGAGGGTGGTTATTAAGAATGAAGATCCCTGATCAATTTAAGCATATGAGGATAGACAAATATTTTAATACGTATAGCCTAGAGGAAAGGCAAGATAAGATAGAGATGTTTAAATACCTCCAAGCTTTCCATGCTCAAGAGGTGAACTTCTTTCAATGTAAAGGAGGCTCTAGAACAAAGGGTCATGGGATAAGGGTAGTAAGGGTAGACTCAGGAGTAATTTAAGGAAATATTTATTTACAGAGAGATAGTGGATGCATGGAACAGCCTCCCCATGGAAGTGGTGGAGACAAAAACAGTGTCTGAATTCAAAAAAGCATTTGATAGACACAGGGGATTTCTGAGGGAGTGGTGGGGATTGTTAAACTGAATTAGTTGGTGAGGATGAGCCTTTTTTGCACCCCTACCTCTCTCAGCCCAACCCCAACAGTGATTGGATTCCATACATCACCATCACTCCGTCTGGCTCAAGCATGCCAGCCACCATGCCGTCCTTCCCAAGGTGGTTCAGATGTGCACATTTCCATCCAGCTGAAGCACCATATACACCCCTTTGTGGCTTAGGCACTTAAATTGCTCCCAAATGTTGATCCTGTAGTTGAATATTGCCAGCAATTATTTTTTTGCTCACAGGAAGCTACGAAAATAGATTTGCCACAAGGCCAGCACAGCAAAAGTTTAATCAGAAGGCAGGAGCTTTGGCATGGGGAAAGTGTGGCTGCAAGAACTGATCCGTGGCTTAATCACATCATGAGTTGTGTGTGCAGTTCTGCTCACTCCATCTCAAAAGAGAAATAGTGGGAACTAGAAAAGTTGCAGATAAGGGCAACTAACAAAGGGAATGGAAAAGGTCTTCTATGAAGAGAAGTTTATATAGGGCTCTTTTGCTTGGGAAAGAGATGGATGAGGGGGTGGGGGGACATGATAGAATTTTATAAAATCATGAGTGGAATAGAACAGGTAAATAAAGGATGTTTAATTTATCCTTTCATATTACTAAAAATAGGGGACACGCCATGAAACTAACAACCAGCAGAGAATACTTTTTACTCAGCACGCAGTCAAGCTACGGAATCTGTTGCTAAAAGCCCATAAAACATTAGCAGCCAGGTGGGCTGGAGAAAGCCATTGCTATCCCTTGGAGTAAGTAACAGGAAACAGATCTACTATTTGAGATCTGCCAGCTACTTGTGATCTGGACTGGCTGTTGTCTGAGACTGGCTCAGATTTTGGTCTGACCTAGAATGGCAGTTCTTATGCTCTTAAGTGGTATGGGTGGGGAGAATTGAGGGGGGCTCAGAGATGTGTTGGCAAGTCTGCTGAAAGAACTGTTTAATAGATCCCTGGATACAGAAGTGGTGCAGCAAGACTGGAGAAGAGCGGTTGTGGTCCCGCATCGCAAGAGTGGTAGCAGAGAGGTGGCTGGAAACTATAGGCCGGTCAGTCTCACCTAAAGGAAAGAACAGTGAACTATCTACAATCTGGTGGGTTTCTGGACCTGAGCCAGCATGGATTCACCAAGAGAAAGTCCTGTCAAGACAAATTGGATTAATTTTTTTGATTTGGTGACTAGAGAACTGGGTCTAGGAAAAGCACTTGATGTGATTTACTTGGATTTCAGCAAAGCTTTTGATAAGGTCCCACATAGGATGCTCATGAATAAAATGAGAACCTTGGGAGTGGGCACCAAGATGGTGGTGTGGATTGAAAACTGGTTAACTGACAGGAGACAGTGTGTAATGGTAAATGGGACCTACTCTGAAGAGAGAACAGTGTTAAGTAGAGTTCCACAGGTATTGCTTTTGGGACTGGTACGGTTCACCTTCGTGAATGATATTAAAGAAGAGAGAGAAGGTAAAGTTTGTTTATTTGCAGATGATACTAAGATCTGCAATAGAGTAAACACTCCTGAAGGAGTAGACAATGAAAAGTGATTTATGAAAGCTTGAAGATTTGGCAGCTGGGATTCAATGCCAAGAATTACTCTATCATGCATTTAGGGCGAAGTAATTCAAAAGAGCTGTATTTAATAGGGATGAGAAAGATTAATGTGCAAGGACCAGAAGAAGGACCTTAGCGAAATTGTGTCTCATGATCTGTAGGCAGCAAAGCAAGGTGATAGCTAAAGCCAGAAGGAGGTAATAATGCCCTTGTACAGGTCACTGGTGAGACCTCACCAAGAGTACTGTGCTCAGTTCTGGAGACTCTTCTCAAAAAGGATAGAGTCAGGATGGAGGCAGACCAGAGAAAAACAGCCAAAATGGTGTGGAATCTATATTGGAAGACGTATGAGAAGAACAGCTTTTAAACTAGAACAAGGGGGAAAGCAGACAATCGCTCAGCAGTGCATGGTTCGGAAGGAGGTATCTTCGAAGGGTACTAATGAAACAGGGGAGTTAGGGCATCCCACCAGAATTTTCAATTTAAGCAAAAGTAGTCCATGCGCCTATAAGAAATCACTCAAGCTAACAGATTCCAAATTATCTGTCCGCTAAAAAACAAGTTGTTAATACAAACAAAAAACACTCTTTGAAATGTCTGAATGCCAATGCCAAAACTCAAAGTAGTAAGATGGGAAAGTTAGTTTATAGCAGTGAATGATGAGATAGATGTAATTGGCATCTGGAAGACCAGGTAGAAAGAAGATAATCAATGGGACAGTGCTATTCCAGGGAACAAATTAAATCGCAATGATAAGGAGGATCAAATTGGTGGAGGAAGCTGGCACTTCTTGTCTGGGATAGCTTAGAGTCCAGAAGGATAGAGATCCTGCAAGAGACTAAACGCACAGTAGAATCTTTGTGTGTAGAAATCTGGTGTGTGTTGGGGGAAGAGTATAGCAATAGGAATATACTGCCATCCATGTGGTCAAAATAAGACGGATGAAGTGCTAAGAGAAATTAGGGAAGCTAACAAATTTGGCAGTGGAGTAATAATGGGAGATTTCAATTACCCCAATGTTGACTGGATTAAATTAATATCAGGACATGTTAGCCAGATAAAGTTCCTGGATGGAACAATTCATGGAGCAACTGTTTCAGGAACCAATGAGAAAGTGAGCTATATCAGATCTGATTCTTAGTGGAGCACACAATTTGGTGAGAGAGGTAATGGTGGTGGGGCCACTTGGCAATAGTGATCATAACATGATCAAATTTGAATTAACGATTGTAAGGGAAACAACAAGTAAATCTACAGCTCTAGCACTAAACTTTCAAAAGGGAAAATTTGATAAAATGAGGAAAATAGAAAAAACTATAAGTTACACAACAGATGTGGACATTATTTAAAAATTCCATCTTAGAAGCGGAGTACAAATGTATTACATGCATTAGAAAGGTGGAAGGAAGGCCAAACGATTGCCAGCATGGTTAAAAGGTGAGGTGAAAAGCTATTTTAACCAAAAGAAGTGCCTTCAAAAATTAGAAGGATCCATTTGAAGAAAATAGGAAAAAGCATAAGTATTGGCAAGTTCAATGTAAAATATGGATAAGACAGGCTAAGAGAGAAATTGTAAAGAAGTTGGCCATAGAGGCAAAATCTTATAATAAAATTTTTTAAAAATATATCTGAATCAGGAAGTCTGCAAGGGAGCTGGTTAGACCATTAGATGACAGAGGTTAAATGGGGCATTTTGGGGGAGTTAAAGCCATCATGGAAAGCCTAAATGAATTCTTTGCTTCTGTGGTTTACTAATGAGGATGTTGGGGAGATACTTGCTCCAGAGATGGTTTTCAAGGGTGATGATTAGGATGAAATGAACCAAATCATGGTGTACCTGCAAAATGTAGTAGGCCAGATCGACAAACTGAAGAGTAGCAAATCACCTGGACTGGATGGTATACATCCCAGGGTTCTGAAAGAACTCAAATGAAAAAAAGTAATTTGTAAGCTATCATTAAAATCATCTGTTGTACCTGAAGACTGGAAGGTGACCGATGAAACCCCAATATTTAAAAAGGGTTCCATATGTGATCGGGGAAACTATAGACCGGAGAGCCTGACTTCAGTGATGGGAAATATCGTGGAAACTATTATAAAGAATAAAATCACAGAACATCCAGATAGACAGAACATAGATAGCCAGCATGGATTTTCCCAAGGGAAGTCTTGCCTAACAAATCTGCTTCTTTTTTTAAAGGGGTTAATAAACATGTGAATAAAGGTGAACCAGTAGATGTGGTGTATTTGGATTTTCAGAAGGCATTTGACAAAGTCCCTCATGAGAGGCTTCTAAGAAAACTAAAATATCATGGGATAGAAGATGTCCTTTCAGTTAAAAGGCAGGAAATAGAGAGTAGGATTAAATAGTTTTCTCAGTGGAAAAAGGTAAACAGTTGAGTGCTTCTGGAATCTATATTTGGACTGGTGCTTTTGAAAAGTATTTATAAATGATCTGGAAAGGGGTACAATTGAGGCGATCAAATTTACATATGATATAAAATTTAAATCACAAGCGAACTGTGATAAATTACCAGAGGACCTTGCGAGACTAGAAGATGAAATTTAATGTGAACAAGTGCAAGGTAATGCATACAGAAAAAGATAACCCATGCTGTAGTTATGCGACGTTAGGTTCCATATTAGGAGCTACCATCCAGGAAAAAGATCTAGGCGACATAGTGGATAAGACTTTGAAATCAGTGTGCTGCAGCAGTCAAAAAGCAAGCAATGTTAGGAATTATTAGGAAGGGAATGGTGAATAAAATAGACAATGCAATAAAGCCTCTGCTTTGCTCCATGGTGAGACCACAACTTGAGTGCTGTGTGCAATTCTGGTCACCGCATCTCAAAAAAGATATAACTGCACTGGAGAAGATATAGAGAAGGGCTATCAAAATGATAAAGGGCATGGAACGGCTCCTCTATGAAGAAAGGCTAAAGAGGTTAGGGCTGTTCAGCTTGGAGAAAAGACAGCTGAGGGGATATGATACAGGTCTATAAAATCATGACAGAACTAAACGGATACCGTATTTTTCGCTCCATAAGATGCACTTTTTTCCCCCCAAAAGTGGGGGGAAAATGTCTGTGTGTCTTATGGAGTGAATATAAAAAAAACCAAAAACAAAAAGCTAACTACAACCCCTCCACCTTCCTGACCACCCCCCCCACCCCCCCCAAAGACTTGCCAAAAGTCTCTGGTGGTCCAGCGGGGGTCCCGGGAGCAATCTCCTGCTCTTGGGCTGTTGGCTGCCAGTAATCAAAATGGCGCCGTGGCCCTTTGCCCTTACTATGTGAGAGGGGCTACCGGTGCCATTGGTCGGCCCCTGTCACATGGTAGGAGCAATTTTGGCAAGCCTTGGGGGGGAGGTCAGGAGGGTGGGGGGGTGGGGGGTTGTAGTTAATTAAATTTGAAGGGTTGGGGTGGGGTTTTTTGGGCGGGTTTTTCTCCACGAAGACTTGCCAAAAGTCCAGCGGGGGTCCAGGAACGACTTCCTGCACGCGAATTGTTTTTCCGTACGGAAAATGGCGCCGGCCATACGCCATATGGCCGGCGCCATTTTCCGTATGGAAAAACGATTCGCGGCAGGAGATCGCTCCCGGACCCCCGCTGGAGCCCCAGGGACTTGGCCAGCTTGGGGGGGGGCCTCCTGACCCCCACAAGACTTGCCAAAAGTCCAGCAGGGGTCCGGAATGACCTCCTGCAGTCGAATCGTGTTGCCGTATGGCCGGCGCCATTTTCCGTACGGAAAAACGATTCGCGTGCAGGAAGTCGTTCCCGGACCCCCGTTGGACTTTTGGCAAGTCTTGTGGGGGTCAGGAGGCCCCCCCAAGCTGGCCAAAGGTCCCTGGGGGTCCAGCGGGGGTCCGGGAGCTATCTCCTACACTCCTGCCATCGGGGGACAAAAAAAACAAAATGGCGCCGGCGCTACCTTTGCCCTGTCATATGACAGGTCAAAGGTAGCGCCGGCGCCATTTCTACAATGCACAGGAGGTCCAAGAGTAAAAGATCACACCGGGACCCTTCCTCTGGACCCCAGGTAATTTAAGGCATTTTGGGGGGGTTCGGGAGGGTGGGGGATTTATTTTAAAGGGTCGGGGTGGGTTTTAGGGATGTTTTAGTGTGCCGGTTTTCGATTTACACGATTTACACGATATTTAAAAAACCCAAACTGCGACGATCCGATTCCCTCCCCCTCCCAGCCGAAATCGATCGTTAAGACGATCGATCACACGATTCACATCTCTAGTTCACACCCCCTATGAACGTGATCCTTTCAGTCAGGACAAGGTTCGATTTTGTGAAGGTCACAATGAATCCCAGTGACTGAAGTTGGATCCTTTTCTGCAGGGAATGCAATATCCCTGCTTGGGAAGATCCTGTCACTAGCCTCTGTTTTCCTCTGTTTCTTCCTCCCGCTCAATCCCACTTTTTGACCCTTTCCGCCCAACCTACCCCGCCCTGCAATTCTACCTCCCTTTTACTTCCCCCTTACTCCCCTGAATCCTAGCTTCAAGGCCTCAGCCTTTCACAATATTATGGCATTAATAGTTACCTCACATTCAGTTTATATGATTTCATTTGTTTCTTGCATTCTCCCAATATTCCCTTTCTTCTGATGCTCTAATATTTTATGTAAAAAATGTTTGCTGTTCTAACACCTTATGTTCTATGTAATCGCCACTTGCGACAGTTATGTTACACTGTAAACCGGTATGATCTGTATACTTTACAGGAATGTCGGCATATAAGAAGTCAAAATAAATAAATAAATAAATAAATAGCCAGTTCTCCAGGTAGGGGAAAACAGAGATGCCCTGATTAAGATGTGCTGCTATTATCAGAGGCATTTGGTGAAGACCCTCAGTCTGACAGCCCGAAAGGGAGTACTCTATTGGCAGTGAGGAAACCACCACAAAATACAGGTATTTTTCTGTGGGAATTATGGATGGTTATGTAGGCATATGCATCTTTCAGATCCAAGGAACACATTCAGTCTCCCACTTGAATGAAGGGCAGGATGGTGTGGAAAGAATTCATTTTTAATTTCTCATGAAACAAGCCCTTATTTGGATTTTGTAAATCCAAAACAGGCCTCAATCCCACCCAATTACTTGGCGATAAGAAAATAGATTTAGAACCTCTGGCCATAATGATCAGGAGGGATAGGTTCTGTTGTCCACTGAATGAGACTTGGACTCCACCTCAAGGTGAGCCAAGTCGAGTAAGATGGATCTTGAGTGAAGGCTGAGCAATGGAGTAGCACTGGAAGGCGGAAGAAAAGCTAACGTCAACCAGACTTGACAACCCAAAACTCCTTGGTGATCTTCCACCAGTCCACAAGGTAAGTATGGATCCTCCCACCTATGGGAGAAGACAAACTCTGAGTAGAGACTGATCAAAAACTAGGTCCAAGTTTGGGCTGGTTTGTTTTGATGTCTTCGGCTGATATCTCATGTTGACATCTGCAAACCAGAAATTGTTGCTAGGGAGGCACAGGTAGTACCCGATACCGTTAGAATTGGCAGAAAGGGCATTTCTGGAACTAGGAACGCATAAAACAAAAACAAACAAAGGATGTCTCAATGAGGACGGTTACTACATGACCATCAAGAGAGACTGGACAGCAACATGCTACTCCTTGGTTTGCACAACCATTTCTCTGAGCTGGTCTCCAAAGAGGTTTTCCCCCAGAACATGGAACCTCTGCCAACTTATCGTGCATGGCTTTTCTTGGTCTGATCGGTATGGCAATTTCTTATGTTCTAATGCTCCAGAGGCTCAGATAGGGAGTCAGAGAAAATCTCTATCGATCTCTCTCTACAGATTCAAGAAGTGAGGAAACACTAATCCAGGACCCCAATGATAAGGCAGGTGACCGGGGCAGGTCAGAAGGAAATATTCCTTCAGTATGTCCTCTGATTGACTGAACACTGCACCAAGAGAATAGTGGGGACTAGTCTCCATTCCTAGGATCTCTGATGGGCCCTCCCTCGGTATGGAGGCAAACATGGCAAATCCAACTCTGGATAGGAGAGTTTGTAAAGTTCCCTCTTTGTCCCATGCTGCCAGTGAAGCAAAGAAAGTCTTCACCAACTCTGCTACCTGGGTTGCTATGTCCTTTGACCAGGAGTTGGGGGAGAGACATCTTCTGAGACCAGTATAGGCTCATCTTGCTGGGAAACTCCCTCTGGACTCTGCGATACAACTACTTCCTGGAGCAATTAGATACATGGAGATCAGTGGCACCACAGAATACACTGCATCTGGGCATCGCTAAGAGAAGCCATTGCTCTACAAACCTCAAAGGAAATACTGCCCTGAAGATGGGGAAGGTAAGTGAAGGGAGCTGGAGAGTGAGGAGACAAAACTGATGAACAGCTGCGTTGGCTGAACCAAGGCCCATTGAATCAACAGTGTTGAGGGTCATGTGCCAAGGGCTGGTACATCAAGGGCTCTAAGTGCATTGATGGCACCAGGTGCATCACTGGCACCAAGTATGCTGATCTCTGCTTAGACAGCAAAGAATGAGCTGCTAGCTCAACAGATGGTACTGCTTCTTTTTGTGTGCCACTGTGGACCCAAGAAGGGCTCATGAACTCTCATGTCCAGTGCATCCATGCTTTGCTCATCCCCTTGAGCTGGCAGGCTCAGAGGCCTGTAACACTGGAAGGAGGGCCCTGATCAACTCAGCACTTGAGTTGATCAGCTCAAGGAGGCTCCACTCCAGGAAGAGGACTGACTTTGGCTCTTCATCCACTTGTGCAACTTTCCAGGCTCTTGATCTCTGAATTTGCAGAGACATTCAGTCACAGTGATAACAGGTGAATCATGGCAAAATGGCAGTCACATTGGTAATAGATATCTTTCTACCACATACATAATCCTTAAAGCCACTGAGTGTGACCTTCTTAAAAGCTGGTGATGACAACTTTCTTTTGGCTAATAGCACTTAAAAGTGCTATTGAGGGGTTACCAAAGAAGTGAGGCAACCTCGGCAATCTGCTGAGAATAGAACAAGGCAAAATAAGTAGAAAAATTAAGTTAGAGAGAAAGGGCACATGTCCATACAGCATCTTGGATGAAAATGACCAAGGAGCTCCTGAGACATCACCTGCGCGGGAACTTCCATGCATGCTCAGCAGAACAAATGTTCTATGAGCTAGGAAAGAATGGTCTGTTCAGTGCCATCAAAGGATATCAGCCATGTATCATTGCTACTTCAGCTCTACTGGCCGACAGAGAAAGGAAAAAGTCAAGAAAAACCAACAAAAAATCTCATCTGCAGCAGCTTCTCACCGCTGTAAGGGCTACAGTATATTGCAGTACTTGTCTGCTGAAAGTGGCCTTGACATCCCACTAATTCTATGAAAAACCTTAATGGATACCAATACCAACCAAAAAGAAAACATTTATTTACTACTACTACTGCTATTTATAGAGCTACTGGTCATACACAGCACTGTAAAATGGTGTTAAATATTCCAGTATGATAATTCCCTGCCCCAAAGAGCTTACAATCTACCGGAGGCAACAGGACAAAGTGACTTGCCTGAAGTCACAAGGCCTTTCAGTTATCAGAAGTGGGATTTGAACCCTGGTTTCTCTAATTTTCAGCCCATTGCTCGAACCACTAGGAGACTGTACAAAAATGTAGCAGAATACATCCTTCTTCTTCCTGGTAGGGGGGTATGAATGAAGGTATCGGGCTTCCAAAGCTCCTGGGTGGTGTTACAGTCGTCACTCTCTTCCTCTTGATGCTCCTGAGGTTAAAATAAATCTGGCTGAGGCTGAAAAACAAAAAAAGGACAGTCACTCACGATGCTTCCTAAAAAAAAAAAAAAAAAAAAGTCAAAGCAGGAAACGCAGAAGCACACACATCCACATCTCCAACAGGGGGCATCACTTTCTCTCTACAGCAAACTCCAGGAAATATATGTATGCATCCTGGCTGTTACATGGTTGGAATAGAAGAAAAGGAAAAAAGAAGTAGGAACAAACCCAGACCCAAGGCTTCCTAACATTACCGTACAGTGCACTAAAGCAGGATTTGGAAGTTAGAAATGACAACCACAGCTAAGCTCACAGCTTTTATTAAAGCAACACTATATTGGTAAACTGAGATTTTAAAAATAATCAGGCGATTAATCTTCATATTAATTTTACTGCCAAATGTTTAGTTTTCATTAATTTGTTTCTAGTCTCTTGGCTGAGTTAAAATACCACCCAAGTTTAACAGCAGCTTTTGACTCTCTCTAAAATTATGCTGGTAACACCAAAAGTACAACTACCAACTTTTGGATGTTTTAATTAGTTGGGTTGGAACCAGCAGGCTACAACTCCCCAGAAACCAACTGAGTCAAAGCCAGCAGACTGATTATGGCCAGTACTGTCCAGCAAGGCCAAAGGGACCTACAAAGTTAGATGTTCAGGCATTAGTCCCTAGCTTTGATAGTAACCCCATCTGTGACAAATGATCAGTGAGAGATATGGCGTTGATCCTTTTCTATTATAGGCCCCACATTGTGGAATGCCTTGCCTGACTCTGCGGACTTTAAGAGAATATTGTTATTTTACACAAACAGCTACGCTCTCTTGTTTCAAGAGGCATTTATGCCCACTTCTACTGCTGGCTGTTAAGTGCTTTGTGCCTACAGTGATAAGAGAAATATTATATTGTTCAATTTTATTTTATGTTGTTTTGCATGGTATATTTATTTCATTCTATGCTTTCTCTCTGTTTTAAACAGAATTCGCTTAGCATGACTGGTTCACTATAAGCATAGTATTAATATTTTAAATAAATAAATAGCTATTTAGATTACAAAACCTGGTGTTAAAACATGGAGCAGGGCTGTTGGATTAAGTATGATAATTTATTTGCTAATCTACTGTGATAAAACAGCAGAAGCAGTCTGAAGTGACTGGACAGTAAGATTATCCAGAAGAGAGAGGGATCTCTACAGAGAATTATATTGGAAAAAAGTGCCATAAGGCTGTAAAAAAGTAAATACGAGTTTGCTAGGGGTCTGAAGGAACAGGAAGTACAGGTCTGCTGGGAAACGTAGTTTGGAGATCTCTGGCATAGAACCAGTTAGGATAAAGGTAGTAGCTACAAAACAGTGTGATAATAATTGGGAGACACAGCTGAGGCTAATTACAGAAGGCTTCGGCAAAGAATCGGCATCTCTCTTATGGGAAAAAGCACTGCCTTTCAGGCAGAGGCGCAGATATAGGTTGGGAGCCAGGAGAGGGGTCTCACCCAGAACCAGAAATGCCCATAGCCTTCGGTTAGGGGATTTTAAATCTGCAAAGCTAAATTGGGAAGCAGGTTTTATGCAGCCCTGGGGAATTGGGCTGACCTGTGAATGACTACCAAAGTATCCTATTAGAGTGGATCCTGCTGGCATCTCAAGAAAGGAACTGAAAGCTATAAATATGAAGTGAACCCTAATGCATGGAATACTGCAAGCAGCTGGCTCGGAGGCGTGTGATTTCCAGAGAATTGTCAAGTCATATGCAGGGCCCAGGCAGCAACTTGTGCCACTACCCAGGATAGCACAGAATGAAACAAGACAAAATATGACCCGGATAACAAGCAATGTCATACAAGCAGTCAAACCTCTACAGGTAGCAGTCGGGATACATCCTTAGTAAACCAGAATAACTGGGCAGACTGAAGGAGGAGTGACTTAATGTTTAGAGCAACAGACTGAGAACCAGGAAACTAGAGTTCAAAGCTCACTGCGCGAGTCATTTTACTACTAATCTCCTACTGCCTCAGGTAACCATTTAGATTGAAGCTATTTCGGGAGGAGGCTTATTGGAACTGAATTCTAAAATTGCTGTCAGCCACCTTGTGCATTACTTGGAAAGACAGGCTAAAATTCAAATTATTAGAGGGAATGGGCCAACTGGTCTTTTATCTGTCTACTATGCTAATACACAAGTTACACTAACATGCATGAACAAAGAATGCACAGGCAGAATGTACAAGAGAGGAAAGATATACAATGGAACCAAGAAAGATAGACAAGCAACATGAAAAATACTACTTGGAGAACACAGAAACAGCATATGGCTTTCCACTGCATTAAACAGAGGACCACACCCAAAGCACAAAAGTATTCAGTGCTTCAGCCCTAAGGGTTTTCCATCAACCAGGACACACTTGCCACCTCTCCTTCAGTCTCCTGGTACCCAGGAAGCTTGGTGTTCCACGCCAACTCGTGAACCAGTTGCAGTCAGCTCACAGGTTCTGAAGGCAATCTGAAAAACAAGATGACTCATTAGAGAAGAGACAGTTTATAAGTACACAATGAACCTATCAACAAGGTGTGCAGATCATACTTTTCTCACACAGAAGGTTAACAGAATAAGATGTGTCAGACTTACCAGAGTTGGAAGAACTACTTCCCAGCAGCAGTAGTACTTCTCATCGCAGTATTGACCCAAGACGACAAGCCGTAGGCCTGTGGCTGCAGGGAAGCTGGGTTTCGCTGGGGAAATACTGGCTTTATTTATTTTTATTTTTTTTAATAGTCAGGCAATAAGCATGCAATGTCCGCATTCACATACTGCATCCTGCACCGCGGTTAGAGTGGCACATTTCTAGCCATTTAGTAGTGTGCATGCAGCTCTCTTTCATATGCATATTCATTAGAGATAGCCTGAAAATGAAATTGACTTGCGGCCCTGAAGGACCAGAGGTTCCCCACCATTGGTGTTAGCACAACAGACAGGAATTCAGTGCTCTTTAGAGATTCCAAAAAGAAAGCTTTTGAGAAGGGGAAAGAGGTCAAATATCCACAACCTGACTATGAAAAGAGAGTCAAATACCACACCATGGGTCGATTTTTATTCGGCAGGCTTACATTTATATTGTATTTCATCTACTCTACCTTCAACACAAAGTAGTTAATCAGACACTATACATATTTTAGAGCAGAAATACAAGTTTATTTTTAGTAGATACAATTTATAAAAAAAACATGCCTATTTTATGAGATAAGATACTAGGGATGTGCATTCATTTGCAATGACATCAATGAAATAAGAGAAAATAAAATATGAAATGATAGGAGAAAAACTAAATTTTGTGGTTTATTTCTGTCATTTTAGTGCGTTCTATTCAGAAAGGGCACGCACTATTCAGAAATGTAAAAAAAAAAAAAAAAAAAGCCAAAAAAACATTAACGAAAATCAAACCTCAAACAATACATGACACTTTTTGGCCAGTACATCCCTATAAAATACTAAAGCTTTAATGATAGCAATTAAGAAATAGATCCCTTCAGTGGCTAAATGGCCCAAGTCGCAGACCTTTTACCTGTAATGGATTCCATTACAGATACGAATTTCACTTAGGGGACAGGTGGGGAGGGAATTCGACAGTTGTAAAGAGATTTTTTTTTTATCTTAAACACAAATCACACTCAGATCAGGCCCAGTTACTAAGAGTATAATTTTAGTCTTACGTGTTCAAACTGGGGGCTTTTTCTATGGCTATAGATTTCAATATCTGAATTTCAGTCAGATGTGCAGAATTTGGATCCTCTCTCCCCCATCAGGGCAGTGCTCACACTGGAGGCTACGTCAGATCTCTTCTATAGTACAAAATCTGTTCTTTCAACTGCTGTCCTAATGGTCTGAATGCTAACCTAGTCTCCAGACCACAGAGTGGTAACCTTCTGTGTGTGCTTAACTTAGGCTCAGGAGGAGTTTCCAAACATAACCATCAAAACCACAGAAGTAAGAACATAAGAAATTGCCATACTGGGTCAGACCAAGGGTCCATCAAGCCCAGCATCCTGTTTCCAACAGTGGCCAATCCAGGCCATAAGAACCTGGCAAGTACCCAAAAATTAAGTAGAGAAATGGGGCTGCTTTCAGGATTCATGTGCTTACTCATCCCATAGTCCCTAAACTCCACCATGCTAAGTTTAAAGTAAAGTACCCTGCCATCTTTTCTTTCTTTTGCAAATGGGGAAGAGGGATGGCACAGGGGTTTTCACTAAATGGTGGTTTCAACCATTCAGGGGTGTCAGGTTCCTGTAACTGTTAGCATTTCAGGAAGGGACAAACTTCATCAATGCCAGACTCCACTAATTCCTTACAGAGATAAAGAGAAAACTTTTTTAAAGTATCTTTTATTTAATTTCAAAGATGACAGTTCTGTCCACCTTAACCAGGGTGGAACCAGACTGCTGGCGCTAACCTTTAAAAAGGAGATAGAGCAGCTTTTAAACTAGAACAAAGGGGAAAGCCGACAGTCGCTCAGCAGCGCATGGTTCGGAGAGATGTATCTTTAAAGGATACTAATGATGCATTAGAATTAGGGCATCCCGACAGTGAGGTTCCAATAATTAGAAAAGTAGTCCAAGTGCCTGTAACTAAAAACTCACCTGAGCTAAAAAATTCTAACTTATCCCTATCAATTAAAAAGCAGAATAAAAATACAAACAAAAAACAAACTTTGAAATGTTTGTATGCTAATGCCAGAAGTCTAAGAAGTAAGATGGGAGAATTAGAATGTATAGCAGTGAATGATGACATAGACTTAATTGGCATCTCAGAGACATGGTGGAAAGAGGATAACCAATGGGACAGTGCTATACCGGGGTACAAATTATATCGCAATGACAGAGAGGAGCAGTCGGGAGGAGGTGTGGCGCATTATGTCCGGGATGGCATAGAGTCCAACAGGATAAACATCCTGCATGAGACTAAATACAAAATTGAATCTTTATGGGTAGAAATCCCTTGTGTATCAGGGAAGACTACAATGATAGGGGTATA
The DNA here is from genome assembly GCF_901001135.1 of Rhinatrema bivittatum. Lineage (NCBI taxonomy): Eukaryota > Metazoa > Chordata > Amphibia > Gymnophiona > Rhinatrematidae > Rhinatrema > Rhinatrema bivittatum. The sequence continues at coordinate 647,485,806 of NC_042616.1, read as the reverse complement.
CTACCATCCACCTGGTCAAGATGGTGAGATGGACACTGAAATGCTAAGAGAAATTAGGGAAGCTAACCAAATTGGTAGTGCAGTAATAATGGGAGACTTCAATTACCCCAATATAGACTGGGTAAATGTATCATCGGGTCACGCTAGAGAGAACGTTCCTGGATGGAATAAATGATAGCTTTATGGAGCAATTGGTTCAGGAACAGACGAGAGAGGGAGCAATTTTAGATCTAATTCTCAGTGGAGCACAGGACTTGGTGAGAGCGGTAACGGTGGTGGGGCCGCTTGGCAATAGTGATCATAATATGATCAAATTTGATTTAATGACTGGAAAAGGAACAGTGTGCAAATCCAAGGCTCTCGTGCTAAACTTTCAAAAGGGAAACTTTGATAAAATGAGAAAAATTGTTAGAAAAAAACTGAAAGGAGCAGCTACAAAAGTAAAAAATGTCCAAGAGGCGTGGTCATTGTTAAAAAATACCATTCTAGAAGCACAGTCCAGATGTATTCCACACATTAAGAAAGGTGGAAAGAAGGCAAAACGATTACCGGCATGGTTAAAAGGGGAGGTGAAAGAAGCTATTTTAGCCAAAAGATCTTCATTCAAAAATTGGAAGAAGGATCCAACAGAAGAAAATAGGATAAAGCATAAACATTGGCAAGTTAAATGAAAGACATTGATAAGACAGGCTAAGAGAGAATTTGAAAAGAAGTTGGCTGTAGAGGCAAAAACTCACAGTAAAAACTTTTTTAAATATATCCGAAGCAGAAAGCCTGTGAGGGAGTCAGTTGGACCGTTAGATGATCGAGGAGTTAAAGGGGCACTTAGAGAAGATAAGGCCATCACGGAAAGATTAAATGATTTCTTTGCTTCGGTGTTTACTGAAGAGGATGTTGGGGAGGTACCCGTAATGGAGAAGGTTTTCATGGGTAATGATTCAGATGGACTGAATCAAATCACGGTGAACCTAGAAGATGTGGTAGGCCTGATTGACAAACTGAAGAGTAGTAAATCACCTGGACCGGATGGTATACACCCCAGAGTTCTGAAGGAACTAAAAAATGAAATTTCAGACCTATTAGTAAAAATGTGTAACTTATCATTAAAATCATCCATTGTACCTGAAGACTGGAGGATAGCAAATGTAACCCCAATATTTAAAAAGGGCTCCAGGGGCGATCCGGGAAACTACAGACCGGTTAGCCTGACTTCAGTGCCAGGAAAAATAGTGGAAAGTGTTCTAAACATCAAAATCACAGAACATATAGAAAGACATGGTTTAATGGAACAAAGTCAGCATGGCTTTACCCAGGGCAAGTCTTGCCTCACAAATCTGCTTCACTTTTTTGAAGGAGTTAATAAACATGTGGATAAAGGTGAACCGGTAGATATAGTATACTTGGATTTTCAGAAGGCGTTTGACAAAGTTCCTCATGAGAGGCTTCTAGGAAAAGTAAAAAGTCATGGGATAGGTGGCGATGTCCTTTCGTGGATTGCAAACTGGCTAAAAGACAGGAAACAGAGAGTAGGATTAAATGGGCAATTTTTCTCAGTGGAAGGGAGTGGACAGTGGAGTGCCTCAGGGATCTGTATTGGGACCCTTACTGTTCAATATATTTATAAAGGATCTGGAAAGAAATACGACGAGTGAGATAATCAAATTTGCAGATGACACAAAATTGTTCAGAGTAGTTAAATCACAAGCAGATTGTGATAAATTGCAGGAAGACCTTGTGAGACTGGAAAATTGGGCATCCAAATGGCAGATGAAATTTAATGTGGATAAGTGCAAGGTGATGCATATAGGGAAAAATAACCCATGCTATAATTACACGATGTTGGGTTCCATATTAGGTGCTACAACCCAAGAAAGAGATCTAGGTGTCATAGTGGATAACACATTGAAATCGTCGGTTCAGTGTGCTGCGGCAGTCAAAAAAGCAAACAGAATGTTGGGAATTATTAGAAAAGGAATGATGAAAACGGAAAATGTCATAATGCCTCTGTATCGCTCCATGGTGAGACCGCACCTTGAATACTGTGTACAATTCTGGTCGCCGCATCTCAAAAAAGATATAATTGCGATGGAGAAGGTACAGAGAAGGGCTACCAAAATGATAAGGGGAATGGAACAACTCCCCTATGAGGAAAGACTAAAGAGGTTAGGACTTTTCAGCTTGGAGAAGAGACGACTGAGGGGGGATATGATAGAGGTGTTTAAAATCATGAGAGGTCTAGAACGGGTAGATGTGAAACGGTTATTTACTCTTTCGGATAGTAGAAAGACTAGGGGACACTCCATGAAGTTAGCATGGGGCACATTTAAAACTAATCGGAGAAAGTTCTTTTTTACTCAACGCACAATTAAACTCTGGAATTTGTTGCCAGAGAATGTGGTTCGTGCAGTTAGTATAGCTGTGTTTAAAAAGGATTGGACAGGTTCTTGGAGGAGAAGTCCATTACCTGCTATTAAGTTCACTTAAGAGAATAGCCACTGCCATTAGCAATGGTTACATGGAATAGACTTAGTTTTTGGGTACTTGCCAGGTTCTTATGGCCTGGATTGGCCACTGTTGGAAACAGGATGCTGGGCTTGATGGACCCTTGGTCTGACCCAGTATGGCAGCTTCTTATGTTCTTAAAGTGGACTGCTTTTAAGTACCGATATTTACTCCAACTGTGTACACTGTTTAATGCACTGCAGTCCAACTATGCAATGAAATGTGAATGCCCCATTCTTTTAAGATTTTAATATGCAAACAAGATAAAATGACTACTATGCTAACATTAAAAACATGCTCACATACAGTTGTGCTCATAAGTTTACATACCCCTGGAAGAATTTGTAAGATGTGCAGCATTTTTATAAAATATGAGTGATCAGACAAAACACATCTGTTTTTTTTAATGTGTTTCAAATTAAAACTATTATGCATCGCAGAATAACACAATCATTAAACAAACCATAGCAATATGGGAAATAATAAAATAGTCCGGTTCAAAAGTTTACATACCCTTGTATGTTTGGGCTGATAATATACACTCATGTTGACATGGCAATGAAGGGAAGGTATCCATACCTGTGCCTTGTCTGATTGTAATTATTGTCTGTGTATAAATAGTCAATGAGTTTCTTAGCTCTTGAGGAACCCTTGAGCATTTCATCCAGGGCTGCACTGACTTTGGACTGAAGCATGGGGAAAGCAAAAGAATTGTCAAAGGATCTGTGAGCAAAAGTAGTTCAACTTTATATATCAGGAAAAGGTCATAAATAGATATCCAAAGATTTAAAAATGCCAATCAGTACTGTTCAAACTCTGATCAAGAAGTGGAAAATTATGGGTTCTGTTAATACCAAGTTAGGCCAAGAAAGATTCAGGTACAACCACCAGGAAAATTTGTTGGGATGCAAAGAAAAAGCCACAAGCAACTTCTGCTGAAATACAGGCTTCTCTGAAACACAGTGGTATGGGTATTTCAGCATACACAATAAGGAGATACTTGAACAACAATAGGGTGCATGGTAGAGTTGCCAGAAAAAAAAAGCCACTGCTGCATCAACACCACAAAACAGACCGCTTACAGTACGCCAAACAGCACCTAGAGAAGCCTTAAAAATTCTGGTACAAAATAATTGGTGAGGAGATCAAAATTGAACTTTGTCGTCACAACCTTAAACGCTATGATGAGAAGCACACCATCCCTACTGTGAAGCACAGTTGTGGATTTCTGCTATTTTGGGATGGTGTGAGCTACAGCAACACAGGGATTTAGTCATAATTGATGGCAGGATGATTGCAGCATCAGAAAATATTGGAGAATTTGCATTCATCAACCAGGAAGCTGTTCATGGGGCGCACTTGGACTTTCCAAGATCACAAGGATCTGAAACATAAGGTCAAGTTGACCATTCAGTGGCTGCAGCAGAAGAAAGTGAAGTTCTGGAATGGGCATCACAGTCTCCTGACCTCGAGATCATTGAGCCACTTTGGGGAGAACATGCAGTTCATGCTAAACAACCAAAGAATTTACAGGATTCTAGAGCAGTGGTTCCCAACCATATCCTCGGGACCCCCAAGCAAGTCGGGTTTCCAGGTTATCCACAATGAATATGCATGAGAGAACATTTGCATGTTATGGAGGTAGTGCATGCAATGTTTCTCTCATGCATATTCAATGTGGATATCCTGAAAACACAACTGGCTAGGGGGTCCCCAGGACAGGGTTGTGAATCACTGATCTAGAGGCTTTTGCCAAGAGGAATGGGCAACTTTACAACATGAGGAAATAAAAAGCCTCATTTACAACTATCACAAAAGACTGCAAGCTGTCATTGATGCAAAAGGGGTCAATAAATAATTAAGAACTAAGGGGTCGATTTTAAGACCCACGTACACATGGATGCACTGATTTTATAACATGTGCACGGATATTATAAAATCCAGTTCCCGTGTGCACATGTGCACTGAATTTTAATATCCATAAAGCAGGCCACACCTTAGACCTGATCTTCACCAATGAAAAATTCCCGAACAATTGTTCCGTATCCTGCCTCCCAATTCCCTGGTCCGACCACTACCTATTACAAGGGCAGACAGCCCTACAATCAAGATCCAACTCAAACGACACCATCAAAACCAGCTTCATCTTTAGACCACCATTCCTTCTCGAACCGCTATAACATGAACTCACAACAATTAAACAAACCTCAACAATATCAACACCATGACCCAATCTTGGCTACAAGTTACAGAACAAATTGCTAACACCATCAACCTCGAAAGATCTAAAATTACTAACAAATCAAAAATAAAAACCGCCAATCCATGGTACAAACAGAGAAACCGAAACAACCCTCAGAAAAAAAAGAAAAGGCTTGGCACAAAAACAAATCCACACCAAACTTAATACCTACCACAACTATTTAGCTTACTACAAAAACCTGATCAACACAACCAAAAAAGAATATTACAGCAAAAAAATTCAAAACTGCACTCAAAACCCAAAGATCCTCAACACTGTAAGCAACCTCATTGCTGACATGAACCCAACATCCACCTACACAAATGTGAATCTAAGTCAAATTTAGCCATATTCTTCAAAAACAAAATCCAGAAAATAACAGACACCATGAACAAAATTCCACCACAAAACACTACCGTAGACATGAAAAACATAACCCCATGGACTACCTTCGACTTTGTATCAACCACAGAAACAGAAAAATTGATTAAATCCCTAAACCCTGCAAACCATGACCTAGACAAAATACCAAACTCCCTCAAAGAAATATCCCATAGCATCACACCAGTAATTAAGAAACATCATAAACAAGTCATTAGAAGAAGGATCTCTCCCAGACAGCCTGAAAATCACTATAATAAAACCCATCCTAAAGAAAAAGAACTTACCTACAGATCATAACTACAGGCCTACATCCAATCTACCCCTCATCGCCAAACTAATCAAAAAAGCAGTACTAACACAATTCAACAAACATCTTGAACTGAACAACATACTTTACCCAGCCCAATACAGATTCAGGAAGCACCATAGCACAGAGTCATTACTTCTCAATCTTACCGATACAGTCATAAGAGGCTTCGAAAATGGACAGAGCTACTTACTCATACTACTCGACCTATCAGCGGCCTTCGACACAGTCGATCACTAATGCCTGATACGACTCGCAGAAATTGGACTAGCTGACTCAACCCTAAACTGGTTCAGATCTTTCCTCCACAACCGAGCATTCCAAGTCAAAATTAACACCACCAAATCAGAATTAACACCACTAGAAACCAGAGTGCCACAAGGCTCCTCTCTATCAGCAATACTATTCAACATCTACCTTCTCCCATTATGCCAACTCCTATCTAGCCTCAGCATCACTTACTTCATATATGCCGATGACATTCAACTCATCATACCAATAACAGACACAATCGAGCACACACTCAACCTTGCAGCCTCACATCTAAACATAGAAAACCTCCTAAACCAACTGAAACTATGCCTCAACATGAACAAAACAAAGAAAAACTACAATGACTAACACACACAACACCATCCAAATTGAAAACATGAACATCAAACTCAGCGACAAAGTAAAGGACCTTGGAATCTGGATAGACTCAGAAATAAACCTTAAAAAAACATATCTGCAGGGATCAAAGAAGGCTTCTGCAAACTACTAATACTAAAATGACTAAAACCACTACTAAATCATAACGATTTCAGAACCACACTACAATCCCTAATCCTGACAAGCCTGGACTATTGTAACTCCCTGATGTTAGGCCTACCCAAAGCAACCACACGACCACATCAACCCTGTCCTAAAATCTCTGCACTGGCTCCCCATAGACAAAAAGGATTGAATTCAAAGCACTAACCATGCTACATAAAACCATGTGTGAAAGAAATCAAATGGCTAAACATAATACACCCATACATTCCACAACGAAACACAAGATCTATAAACAAAGCATTGCTAGAAATTCCCTCAGTCACAGCAGCCAAACTCACTACAACCCGTGACAGAGCATTCTCAATAGCAGCCCCTACCCTCTGGAATAAACTCCCAGAAAACATACGACTACTGAGCAACACAAAAGCCTTCGGAAAACACCTCAAAACATGGCTATTCCAACAAGCCTACAGAGAGGGCACTGGATAAGAAAAACATGAACACAGCTATCACCCACCAATTTGGAACATCACGCAAAAACCTCTCTTAGCACATCAACGAATTTCATTCAACCCATGACCAATTTATGAACCTACTACCAACCCCACCCTTTATAATCTTCCTTTACCTCCTAATTATAACCCACTACAGGGATCACATACTACAATCAATTACACTTTTATACTTTACAATTGTTAAATGTTATATGGTTTCTTCTCTTGTTAAATGTTCCTATGTATTATTGTTAAATGTTCCTATGTATTACTGGTTCACCTGCATAACGTTATATGTATTGTTGGTTCTGCTGTAAACCATTGTGAAGGCCAGTTCCAAACAACGGTATATAAAAAAAAAAAAACGAAAATAAATATCTGCGCGGGCATGTGCGGGAAGGGATTTTTAAAATTGCGAGCGGCAACACAATTTGCGTTTTTCCCAGTTTCCTCCCAACTCTATCATGCACCCCAATAAAAGAGCAGACTGGAAGGGAACTTCTCGATACCCCTACCTGACCTTCCTACCTTTCCCCTTTCTTCTCCCCGACCCCTAAACCCTCCCTAACTTTTCTAAATATTTTTGTGTTTTTATTTACGTGCTCTAACAAGCAAACGTAGTCCCACGCTCCAGCCAGCTGCTGGCGCGAGCTTCCCTGGGACAGGACCTAATGGCCACTGTCCCAGCCAGCCCCGCCCCTTTTCCCTTAGCAGGCACTTCTGCACGTATCAGGGTTTACTTGCAGGGCCCAGCCACGTGCATAAACCCCGAAACTTACATCCGTAGCCCTTTTACAACCAGGGCTTAAGAGTATGTAAACTTTTGAACAGGACCATTTTATTATTTCCCTTATTGCTATGGTTGGTTTAATGACTGTGTTATTGTGTGATGCATAAATTTTAATTTGAAACATTAAAAATAATAGACGTTTATCTGATCGCTCATGTTTTCTTAAAATGTTACACAACTTACAAATTCTACCAGGGGTATGTAACTAAGTAAAACCCATCTAAATAGGAATACTTTTCATTTGCTGTCTCAGACAACTACACTTCTGATTACTAAAACATCCGATCCAAACCATGAAAGCTCGATACCAAAAGTCTGGCAACCCCCAAAACTGTGTAGGAAACCATTCTGCCCTTATGTGTTGACAGTGCTGCTATTTCTGGGCTCTTCATTTTTATGGAAAAGTAAATGCATGATTTAAACAAAACAACAATCATAGACTATATCATTCTTCAAAGTTGCTTGTGTTGGATTCAACAATTGAAGGAGGATTCACTGCATTCCCACAACGCTTCAAAAGTTTCCTCACATAGTACACAAGCACTTGGCATGTCCAGCCTACTGCTGTACAGGAATGTCAACCAAGGTTACAGCACACGGGGAGGGGGAGGGGAAGCTTTTCAGAGTTTATCTGCCTCTGTTTGGACAGCATTTGCGTAACAGTGGCTAAAGCATCAGTGTCAGCAAATAAGTTTCAATTTTAAGGCTAACAGTGCAAACGTTTATTAAAAACCACAAGAGAAAAGCTTGTAGTGAATGATTTTATTTTCAAATTTCTGTTTGATGCCTTTTGTATTATGATTTTTATCATAAAAAAAAAAAAAAAGAGGGAAGAACTCAATTTTACTTTGCATCAGCGTTTAACTAGCAAGCTAGCAGGTGACTGATCCCAGGAGTGAAGAAATATTCAGAAAAGTTAGGCACCAGCCAAAATATTATTTACTTGGTATTTTTGCCTTTTCTTTTTGTTATACTACTGGGGGGAGGTTATTCATTTTTAAAATTGTTTCCATTCTTTTCGGAAAGGGGGGGATGGAGAGGATTTTTTCCCGCCCCCCACTTTGTTCACATCCCTCACCAAGCTTGTTCTTGTACTTCCTCTCCAGTTTCTGCCTCCTCCCCTTCTTTCTACAGGCTCTCTCCAGTGAAGCCCCCTCCCCATGGATACTTCGAGGCCTTGCAGCAGGCTTAAGAGAGCAGCACATCTGCTCTTCCCAGCAAGTGTTCCAGATCTGCCATCTACTACTCCTGGTAGCTGAGCTCTGGGCTCCTGACCCGTATCTACACCTTTGTGTGGTCAATGCTCCCGGTGCAGCCACTCCAGACCACATGGTTTTGCTCCCCAGGGCCAGCAATAAACACAAGCAGGCAGACACAAGCCATGAAAACGTGGTTGCCTGGGAGACCAGGCCCCTGGGATGTTTCCACCCCGACTGCTCCCATCCCCCTACAAAAAAAAAAATTCAGTAGCTCCTGCAACTCTGGAAGACAGATGAGCATCTTTCATATAGTCCGATCCTTGCTATCTCATCTGCCATCAGGAGAGAGTTACAGAGAGTAAGAAAGCTCAAAGTGCCAAGCTTCTCAGCCTGGCACTTTGAGCTTTCTTACTTTGCAAACAGCAAGAATTGTCTCTTTTTTTTTTTTTTAAGAAACACCCTGTTTAAAAATGAAAAACAAAGGTAATCTGCTTTTTTATCATTCTATGTTGGCTTTACTTTAAAATCTTTGCAAGTACAGAACTGCCAATTTAGGGACACCTTTAAAAACTACCACAAGACAAACAGAAATACCGATTAAGTAGAGAAAGCAATGACTGCTGACACAATTGTCAGATTCAACCATTTTTGTAAGTTTTCCCAATAGCAGCTTTAGAACTCAAGACATAAATCATTCAACAAGTCGTATGCTGGGAACACAATGGGTCCTAGGGGACCCGGTTTAAAAAAAAACAACACAAGGGGGGGGGGGGGGGGGGAAATCAAGGTTTTAGGTTGCACACAAATACACACAAGATATGTGCATCCAACCCAGCATAGGCACATTTATACTATGCATATTCATTGTGGACTGGCTCTGAGGTCAAGAGAACAGGTGTGGCAACCACTGGTTTAATATTTCCACCACCATAGCCTCTCCAAATAGGCAAGCAAGCTTCTGCTAATGGGAAGACCACAACTTTGTAGGGGGAAGCACAAGAATAAACTGTTTCACACAAATGAGTCCTTGAGATGATCAAAGGATACAAGTCAATTCCCCGAGAGTGATTTGGGGAGTTCTGAAGTTCCCTATGAAAGCAAACCATACAAATAACTACTTTTCTGCTGATAAAGCCAGACACACAAACTGAGGGAAAAAAAACCATCTTTGAGTAGCTCAGGCCCCCAGAGATAGAGAAGCAACTCCACTACAAACTTTGGGAGCACTCCCTGGAATTGTTACTAAGACCATAACGCCAAACAGTACTGAACTAAAGACCAAGTGTGGGGGTGGGAGAAAAAAACAAAAAAAAAAAGAGGGCTTCTGAATGATTTTCTCTCACTTTATTTTTTTGTCCCTTTGTATCATGTTTCCAAGTTCCAAAAAAAAAAAAAGAAAAAAAAACCCAAGGGAAAGGGAAGGACAAACTCTTCAATTCTGCCCTGTCATTAGCTCTTAAGAAATAAAGCTAGCAGGCGACTGCTTGCAGGGCTGCATAGATATATATATACATATATATAAGTTAGGGACTGGCCAAAACTTTTACAAACCAGGGAAAATATGTTTTGCTTAAAAAGGAAGCCCATCCCCCTTTTGCTTCCCTAATCTAGTCTCCTCTTTTCTTTCTTCTTTTCCCATCCAGCCTCTGCCCTCTCTTTCTTCTTATCTTCCTCCAGACTCTCTACACTGAAGCTAGCCATAATTCTTAGTTGCTGGAGGGAGAGAAATCGTCACAACTTTGACTTATTTCTCTCACTCTCCTTTGCTCTTCCCTTCCCCTCCAGTATTTCTTTCAAGTCCCCATTTCTGCTTTTGGCCTCATTCCCTTTTCCACCCCCACCCCCAGCAGATTATGCTTATATTAGCCCCAGGCTACTGCTGCCCCATCCCCTTTCCCAAGTAGGCAATGTTTCACTAATCCGAGCCAGCCACCGCTCCGGCCAGAAGTCATGGCTGTTCTTTCTGGCCTGTAGCTCATGAGTTTTCTGACTCTGCCCTAGGCCACCACTGCTTGATCCCCATCCCAGTGGCTTATGTCTTTTCCAACCACCGGCTGCCACCACTCCTCTAGCTCCCCCTTCCAGAAGGACTTTTAGGCACACAGGTTTGTTTCAAGCCCTGCCAAAAACTTCCAAATGAAAAACTTCTAACTTTAAAGCAAACCAGGGCAATCAATTTTCTGGCATCAAACAACCTGACAAATGCTTATATGCACATACCTCAGGTTTGCCAGCTTGGACTGTCTTTGCCAGACTTTAACCAGTAACTGTTCCCATGCGAATATCTGGACCTCACGTCTGCATCTTAACAATACAAGTCCGACAGTCAACAAGAAACATGTTTGAACAGCTTTCATAGTTCCCAAATGGAAGTGGAATCTCATCACTATAATCAACATTCTGTCACCGCTATCACATACCTGGAAGGGGGCCTAGAACTGCAGTGAAGATCCAGGTCACAAGATGACCTCCAACAGAATTAGGTAGGTCCTTTCAGGTAATGGATAGGACCTGAGGTCCCATGTTGTAGAAAATGCAGAGACGTGGTCAGGCAAGCTGCGGTCGGGAAAGGCAGCGTTCATAGACAAGTGATAGTCAAACCAGGGTCAGGGCAAGTAGTGAACAGTACAAGGCTGGATCACAAGGAGAAATCAGAGCAGGAACAGCAAAGAAACTCAGAATCAGGAAGCAAGACCTATTGCTAAGGCATCCGATGAGTGGAATGGTACACACACGAGTAGTACGGACATCAGCAAGTGCCACAGAAGTCAGGCCTGTAAAGCCCGGGAGTAATAGTGCGCCCCAGATAGAGTGGGATATAAAGCAAAAGTCAGATGCTGCCATCCATGCTGGAAGACCTCAACAGGCTGCAGGTTTCAGCAGTGAGACCTGGATTGCGAGGCAAGTGCGTGTGGTTGACGGTTTGTTACACATTTTGGAGAAGAGTGTTCACACTGCTATTTCACAGCAGTTTTTGAAGGGGAAGCAAGTAAGGATTTGGGGCAAAACTCCTCTCTAAAATGGAAGTGTTGTGCACGATGTAGCAATCATGAAGAATCTTAAGTGTGGGTAAAGGCCCACCTGCTAGATCCAACAGCTATTCATCAGAGATGCCTCCTGAATGAGAAGTCAAGGGAATATAATCTTTATACTGAAGATTTCAGTCCAAATGGTTTAAAAAGTGACTGCTGTGTGATCTGTTGACCTTCCCCTATAAGGAAAAACCTTCATCAGGTATAAAGAAAGGGTTTTTTTTCTACATTGAGCCTAATATACCTGGCTGTACCCTGCAGACTGTTATCTTCTTCCAACCAGAAGTCAGATAATATTCAAACATACAATACACCTACCATGGCAATTCTTTGAGTCACTCAGTGAGGACTAATAGTTTTAGGGACACAGTCTTGCGTGAGCTCTCAAATGTTCAAAAGAGTATCTAATATTTTTCGTCAATCTTCAGGAAAATCTTTTACATTCTGTCCAAGAGAGGTAAAGCAGAACTGCTTACCTGTAACAGGTGTTCTCCTAGGACAGAAGGATGTTAGTCCTCACAGATGGGTGAAATCAGATGGAGCCCAGCACAGAAAACTTTGTCAAAGTTTCTAGAACTTTGACTGGCACACCGAGCATGCCCAGCATGTCACTATCCGCACATCCACGCGGGGTCCCTCTTCAGTCTTGTAACAGAATTCATGAGCAACAAAAAAAAAAAATTCAACCCAACTCCGCGGGGTGGCGGGCAGGTTTCCTGAGAACTGTCATAGGAGAACACCTGGTTAAAGCAACTGTTTTCTCCTAGGACAAGCAGGATGGTAGTCATCACAGATGGGTGAATGCTAAGCTACAGGCAGCTCCCTGCAACAACCATGAACAAACAGGCACCAAACCGGGTGCCAATGGGCACAAAAATAACTGCGGTGCTGTTGGTAACACAGAGAGACAGCCTGAACCCAAACAAAGGGCCCTAGGTAGGGAGAGTTGGGTTTAAGCATGGAAGAGGTTGGTGAAGCTACTGTCATGTTGACCATCCTTGTCCAAGCAGTAGTGGGCAGCGAACATGTGAAGGGAACGCCAATTTGTGGCCTTGCAGATTTCGGCAACGGGAACCGCTCGCAAGTGGGCAACTGGCGCTCACAAAGTGCTCACAAAGTGCGCTTTTATGTGCTCACAAAGTGCGCTTTTATGCGGCTTCCAAGCTGAAGGTCCGCCTGCTCATAGCAGGAGGAGATACAATCCGCCAACCAGTTGGATAGAGTTTTCTTGCCCACCACATCGCCCAGCCTGTTCCTGTCAAAGGATAAAAAGAGTTGTGAGGATTGCCTGTGGCCTGCTGTGCGTCCAAGATAGAAAGCTAAAGTCCTCTTGCAGTCCAAACTGTGCAGACCCCGTTCGCCCTGGTGAGAATGCGGCCTCAGAAAAAAGGTGAGCTGATTAAGATGAAAATCAGTCACCACCTTAGGCAGGAACTTAGGATGTATACGCAGGACTACCCTATCATGAAAGAATTTAGTGTAGGGCGGATATGTTACCAATGCCTGAAGCTCACTAACCCTGCGTGCCGAAGTGACCGCCACCAGAAAGAGAACCTTCCTGGTCAGGAACTTAAGATCGCAGGAGCACAAAGGCTCAAAAGGGTCACGCATGAGCCTCACTAACACTACGTTGAGGTCCCAGGACTTAACAGGAGGCCTAAGGGAAGGCTTCAGCTGAAGCAAGTCCCGCAGAACCGCCCCACAATGGGTTGTACAGAGATGGGCATATCACCCACACCCTGAGGGTAAGCGCTGATGGCATGCTTGATGGGTGAGCAGGAAGATACCCTGTGAACAAAATCTTAAGGGCCTTGAAAAGACTTGCTTTTCAGCCCCTGTGGGGGAACCCTGGGAGAACATAGGGTCTTATGGGGTCCGTGGCCCTCCCTATGTGCCCAAGACCAGAATGGGATGGGGGCCACTCTAATATAAAAAAAAAATCTGTTTCGTATTGTGTGCCCCAAGAATTAAGAGGTAGAGAAACAAGAGTCTAATCTGGCTAATTATTATTTATGGATCTGTCCAAAACTTTTTATACTACTAGTCTTAACCACATTTTCTAACAAAGCTCCACAGCTTAACTGTGCAATAAATGAAAAAAAGATTTCTTAAATGTGTTTAAAATCTTCTACCATGTTAAAATATAATCAGCTACAACTTACAAGTGATAACATTTTTCATCCTTTATAAAAAATTGGGCATTCCTACTCAGTTTATGAGCCAACAGAACACACAATCATGGATACCACAAATGATTTTTTTACATAAAAAATAAAATAACCTGTTCTTTTCCCCCCTGTCCCACTGTACTTGATTCAAACATTCTCTGATCAACAGAAAAAAATTTTTAAAAACATATACACATTTACACACGCAGTTTAGTGAACTGAAACAAATTTTGTAACCAACCTCTATTCTCAGTCTCTCTAATCAGCAAGTGTTTCAGATTCCCATTTAAGCAAGGGTTTCCATGTCTCTGATACCTTTGGATAAGCCTCCCTTAATTCCAGAAGTTAATTTCTCCAAAGAGTAGGTTTGCCAGTAGTTGTATTCATTTCTCCTCAACAGGAGGCTTATCAGGACTGACTGAGCATCTCACCACAACACATCTGGCAGCTACTGTAAAGGCGACTGATCAATGGAATCAACTTCAAGCATAATTAAGTTCTATTTACTGTACCTAAAAGAATATCTTGGGGGAATCATCTGGAAGCAGAGTCAGTTCTCTCATGGATCCAGGATATGACCTTGGACTAGATATTTTAGTTACAAGGCACAACCACCAAGCATGATAGGCACATTTTAACAGATATCAAATGGCTCGACACCCATTCTTTTCACGCTCTCTGGCATATAGGACCATCTGTGGAACACTTTATAGCCACTCTGCTGTGCATTAATATTAACAGAATTGCTCATCAACTTTTTAAAGACTCCTGCCCAATAAAAGTCTAAAACTAAAATCAGTGTCCTTTTCTAAGTTCTTTTGAAATTATCTTCGCTTTTTCACTAGAAATAGTTTTTTGATATTAAACCTTGAAATGTGCCATCACATGAAGATAGATTTTCAAATTCCGTGAACTCTGCTGTACGGTAATTTTTTTTTTTTTTTAAGGGGGGGGGGGGCAGGTACCTTAGCATGCAAGCCTTTAAGCTAGAGATATTTAAATACTGGGATAGTCTCCAACCCAATTATTTCCTGAATATCGTGAATATTTAGAAAAACTCCATTCCAGAAAAGCTGGCTTTTGAGTGGCCTACCTTACTCTATAGATCAAAAAGTCCTACTAATGAAGACTCAGGCTAGCTCTGTATTGCTTCAAAGGGATGCAAGTGGGGAGGGGAAATGTCAGTTGTCATCTCTCTACAACATACTGCCACAACTGAAGAGGAGGCCTAAAACTGGTGATCTGATACCACAAATAGTGATGAATCTGTTATGCATCCAAAGTAAGCTCAAGATCACCAGAAGGAGACATACCCATTTGTTAATGCCCTCGCTTTAACCAAGGGGTGGCCACAAATCAACCTTTAAATCTGGCACACCTAGAATCCTTGCCTATTTTTAATAAGAGCTGCGTAGCTATCTTAGGCTTCAACTAAAACTAAATATACACTCATCAAGTTCTTTAAATAACTTTCCTGGTCCAGAGAAGAAAGTTAAGCAGGAGGAGGATGTTCATTTTGATGAGAGCTATTTTACCCAAGATATGTGAAATGGAAGCCATGTTTGAAGATCTCATTAGAATTAGTGAGCATTCTCACATCATTTGTACAGGTATTCTTTAATTCATTCCACCACTGGGCAGATATTAGGTGATATTTCAGACTTAAGTTTTAAACTTTTATTATAGTAAGACCACACTAAATTTGTATGGAAATTCTCCCAGAACGTTTAGGGGAAACTGTTTGCTGGCTGAGAAGTAAAATATTGCCAAAAAAAAAAAAAAAAAAGAGAGCACACATTCCTACCTATCTTTTTGTAATGCCCTAATTTGTACATGGTTTCTAATCATTTTGGTTAGCAGTTCTATCACTAAGGCACAGTAGAGGTGACAAGTGACACCCTTGCCTAGTCCCTCTTCTCAGCTGAAATTCATAAAAAGAACCCTGCTGACCTTTACCCTCACTCTCAGATTTATATATAGACCAGGTGATTTTCAGAAATAACATAAGATTTGCCTTACCGGGTCAGACCAAATGTTCAACAAGTCCAGTGTCCTGTTTCCAAAAGTGACCAATCTAGATCACACAAGTACCTGGCAGGATCCCTAAAGGTTGATAGATTCCATGCTGCTTATCCCAGGGATAAGCAGTGGATTTCCCCAAATCCACTAATAATGGTTTAAGTACTTTTCCAAATCAAAGAAAAATTCAATCTAGGCAATCGCCGTCAGTACCTTGTAGGTATAGAAAGAACCGCATTGGCTTGCTTGCTCTTTGTTGTTTGGTTTAAGTACTTTTCCACCAGGAACTTGTCCAAACAGCTTTCACCACATCCTGTGGCAAATGTTTTCTCTTATTTGTTTTAAATGTACGACTTAGAAACTTCATTGCATGTCCCCTAGTCTTTGTACATATTGAAAGAGTAACCAATTTTTCATTTACCTGTTCTATTCTGCTCATTTTTTTTTAATATACTGTAGTCTTATCACATCTCCCCTTCAGCAGTCTCATCTCCAAGCTAACCCCGAACCACTTTAACCTTTCCTTATAGGGGAATTGTTCCATCCCTTTTATCTTTTTGGTCACTCTTCTCTATAGCTTTTTTTAATTCCGTTAGATTTTTTTTTTAGATACATTAACCAGAACCACAGATAGTAGTCAAGGTGTGGTCACACCATGGAGAAATACAGAGGCATTATGATACTTGTTTTATTCTCCATTCCTTTCCTAATAATTCCTAGTATTCTATTTGCTTTCTTGGCTGCTGCTGAACACTGAGCAGAAGATTTCAACGTATTACTCCAAGATGATGCCTAGAGCCTTCTCCTGAGTGGCGATTCCCAACCTTCCATTGTGTAGCTATAATTTAGATTGCGCTTCCCTAAGTGCATCACTTTGCACTTGTCTACATTAAATGCCCATCTGTCATCTGCAGGCCTAGTCTCCCAGTCTTGCAAGATCCTCTTGCAATTTCTCACAATTCTCTTGTGATTTAACAACTTTGAATAATTTTGTTTCATCTGCAAATGTAATCATTTCACTCATTCTTTCCATTTACAGGTCATTTATAAATGTGTTGAAAATCAGTGGTCCCAGAACAGATCCCTGGGGACTCTACTATTTACCTTTCTCCATTGAGAAAACTGACCATTTAGCCTCTCTCTGTTTTCTATCTTTTAACTACTTCCCAATCCACAACAGGACATTGCCTCCTATCTCATGACTTTTTAATTTCCACAGAAGTCTGTCATGAGGGACTTTGTCAAATGCTTTCTGGAAATCCAGATGGACTAAGTAGAAATAAAGACCTGATTAAGGTAGCATAGTGCTCCAAAGCTAGTCACATATGAACTGCATTAGTCTAGTAAAGATTGTGCCTACAGTTTTGTCTTTTGAGCCTTATTTCTGCAGAAATCAATTATTTCCCATCAGCAGATGTTAAGTGGATCCAAGAGAAGTCCATTTGTTTCTGCCTAATCTCGAATTGCAATACACTGTTCAGTATCTCTGTAAGGATCACTGTGGCAGGGCTAGAAGGAAACGTTTGCTTTTTTGCAGCGGACACCCTTGAACAAGTAGTCAGAACGAGAAGTAATCTAAAAAAAAAAAGCATGGGGAGTGGTCAAATGCTTGGCCAAATGTTCAATGCAAAAAGGTGCATAGCCATACATTTGGGGTACAGAAAGCTGAGGGAGTGATACATGTTGGGAGGTGAAGAGCTTATGTGCCCTGACCAGAAGCAAGACCTTAGGATGTTAGTGTCAGCTGATCTCAAGGCAGTGAAATAGCATTAAGTAGCAGTGCCCACAGCCAGGAGGATGCTCGGAGGATGCTCGGATGCATGACAAAAAGGTATCATCAGCAGAAAAAGGAGGCGATAATACCTCTGTACAGGTCATTGGTAAGGCATCACCTGGAATACTGTGTTCAGTTCTGGAGGCTGTATCTCAAATAGGATAGAGAGAAGCTAGGGAGGTTTTACAGAGCAACCAAAATGGTGCAGGGACTGTACACCAAAAGGCCATATAAGATGAGACTGAAGGACCTAAAGACTGAGGAGGGGGGAATACAATACATGCATTTAAATACCTGAAAGATATTAATGGTGCATAAGAGGCAGCCCTTTTTCAACAGAAGGGAAGTTCCAAAACCAGGACTCGTGATGTAAAAGCTCCATGGGGAAGACTCAGAAAAAAATATAGGGAATTTTTTTTTTTCACAGAAAGGGAGATGGATGCTTGGAATGCCCCTTCTAGAGAAAGTGAAGACAGAAACTGTAGCGGAATTTAAAAAATGTGTGGGACAAGCACAGAGGATCCAATGTGGCAAGAGGACTGAAATGAAGTACACTGGAATATCCTATACAGAGTGGCAATTACAATCCAACACAGCAGTGGCTTCAAGATGGATGGGGAGACCAACACTGTGATGGACTTTGGCCATGGTTGGGCAGATATGAGAAGAGGGTTGAGATATTGGGTATAAGACCCAAGAGAGTTGACTTTAATTTTGCATTTGGGAATTTTATATGCACGTTTACCAAAAGAGGTTAAATCTTTACTTGCCAGATTGGATGGACCATTTTGGTCTTTATCTGCAGTTAGTTACTATGTTACATCTACAGTTTGAACCAAATCTGAATGCTTTTAACAGAAAATGGAAAAAAGCCACACCACCCTGTCCGAAAACCTTTTCGGCATCAATAGATAATAGCAGACATTTCAGGTGAGAATCTTTAGCTTTATAAATAATATGTACCAGTCTCCTAATTTATTTAGATTTTTACCCACTTCTTCAAAGGCTCAAAGCAATGTACAATATTATCTGATCTTATCTGTCTGTCTGTTCTAGGAACAAGCCTGTTTAATCACTCAGTCAATTTATGCAACTGCTGCTCTATGTTCCTCACACTTGCTAAAGTTTTACAGCCACTACTCAAAGGTGAGATGAGGGCAATATGAGCTGCATTCCATCAGATCTTTTTCTGGTTTCAGAATGACAGATGTTCACTTCCATCACCATTTCATAAGAGAATGATTTATATAAACTAAATGGGAAAACCCTATTTCCCCACACTCTTGCCCAAACTTAAAGCAAATAAATCATTCCTTCACTCTTGACATTTCCCCATCTGCTAGCATTCTTGCATCCTATGTCAGAGCAATATTTTAAAGAAAATCACTCATTCCCCAAGTGCCAAGAAATTATGAACTGTATAATTCACTGTAAAAATCTGAACATAAATCACCAATATTTGATGAGTCAAAATAAAAAAACATCTCCCAATTCCAATTTTATTGATCCAATAATCTCCTGGCCATTCTGTAGTTTAAGCTTTGAAGCTAATGGTTGGCTGTGTTATTTTTATCATAAAACCTCTAACTAAATAAACGTTCACTTTTTTTTTTTATTGATAATCAAATTTGAGCTTCCTAGTGGATTATTTAATCAATAAGATGAAATGACCAATTAATTTCTCCTTGCAAGATTTTTTTGTGTCTACAGTTAACTTCATTACTTCCTTCATTGTAGTTTTTTTTTTGTTTTTTTTTAAATGGGGACATTCAAAGATATCAATTCTCATTACCGCTTTACCTGTAGATATGGCACATCAAATGCCCAGTGTAAAAATAAGAGGAAGAACACTGCAGGTTTATAATGGCCAAGTTAAACTGGACGTGGCCATAATGCTATCATCTTCCACTTTGTCTACTGCAGCATTAACTAACCCTGAGAAACAGGGCCGGTAGCCGTGGGCTGCAAGGGAACCAAGAGTGCTACACTAGCCCAGAATCTCTCTCTTCCTCTTTTTTTTTTTTTTTTGACCATCTCCTCCAGCTCCATCATATCCAGGGCTGGGATTTTGAGATACTGGCACCATGAGCTTTCATTGTCAACTACCTGGAAATCTCTCTACTCCCCCCAATTTTATCTAGTCTGGCCATTGCAATGACCATCCTGTGCCAGGGGCCAAGCATAGGATACTTCCAGAAGCCTGCGATCATGACTCTTGAACCCAATCACTAAGTGTTACCCCTTGTGCTAGGTGGTTCTCCCCAAGGGCTGTATATGCCGACTCCCAAATCCACAGTATCCAAATGGAGCTGCTGCCACTTACTACCTCAAGTAATTCATACAACATTCATGACATTTCATTATTTTGCAAGAAAGGAAAAGCAAATTAATCTGATCCCTCAGGAGAATCCCAAAAGAAATGCAAGTACTGACATCCTCTGACATCAGATCAAAGGGAAACATCTGAAAGGATGGGGGGGGGGGGGGGGGTGTCCAAAAGCAATCCTTGAGGACCACAAACCAACCTGGTCTTCAGGATATCCTTAATGATATTTCAGCTCTGCCTGTCCACACCGCTAAGGTTATAGCCATGCTGCCAGTCAGAGCATGACAGCTTGTAAGATTTCGCCAGGACATTTTGTTTATTCGTATTCTTATTGTCCTAGGCAAATAAGCATATCATTTTCCCACTAAACACACACCCAGCTCCCCCCTCCCTTCCCATGTCTTTCCACAAAGTTTTGTAATGTTCTAAATAGCAAGCAATAGTAGAGTAGTCATTTCCCAAACATCTGGTCTCCTAGATCTCCTGCATAAGCTGTCAGACAGACTTGGCTACGTGAGCAACTGCATTTCCACTACAGCTTCTAGTTTTTACTTCACTTGCAGCCTGCCAGAAAGACCCAGCTGCTAGTTTAACTATATCATTCCAGCCTAATGCGGCTGATGCCCGAACATCTGGTCTCCTAAATTCTCAGCGGAGCCCATCAAAAAACCACCTGTGAGCATCTGCCTTTCAGTCAAGACTTTGTTTTTATGATTACCATCCAAGATCCCCTAAATCCAACACTCAAGAACCCCACTCTCCAAACTTACAAATCCAAACAGCTACCAAAACTAGCGAGGCTGTTGTCCAAACATCCAGCCTCCTGGGTTCCCATGACTTTGTTGGGTAATATCCAGCCATCATCAACCTGCCAGCACCCAACGCGGTTGGTTTCAAGGAAGTTGTAGCCGGATGGTATTACACTTGGCTACCCCATGGCCTGCAGTATTGCTAAGACAGATTTGCTGTTTTTCCACTGCTTTGTCCTGGTTACGTTTTGCCAACTGAAGTAGCAACCATGGCCGGCTGCACTCATCCCAACACAGAGTCCAGCCATGTTGTCTTCCTCAGATGCTACCACTGCCCTAGGCATGCAACACTGTCACGAGCTTCATAGGCCCCATTGTAGAAAGCTCTGCTGGCACCTTCTGATAATGTCACCCACCAGGGGATTTATAAACCAGTGTTCTCGACTAGTCCTCACTGCAGTGCTGTTTGCTAATTCCAGCCTTCCTGAGTTCCTGCTCATTTTCTTTCATTGCAGCTTGTTCCTATTCCATTCTCGGTGCTCTCCGTCCTGTGTTGTCTCTGTCCCTGCTTTGACTCTGTTGCCCTTACCTCAGATTGGACCTTGAATCTGCTTTGCCCTCCTGTGCCAAGACCTCAACTTGGCCTGTCACTTCTGCCAGCTGCCAGAACCCATGTGCACAGCCCAAGGGGAGGTGGTTTACCAGGCAGAAGATCTGACTCCAGGCGAGTCAGCTGCCACCTGTTAAGGCCTATCTTGTACTTCCACAAGATAGGTATCAAATTAAAAGTGGTCTGAGGGTTTGTTATTACTCAGTGTAATAGTCCTCCTCAGCCTCTCTCGTTTCCTATTTTAAAGGATAGAAGGGCGGGTTGTTTTAGTATTGCAACCTCCCAAACCTGTTCCTGTCACTGCCATAAAATATGACAAAATGTGCATACCCTCACTCCTAGTGCAACAGCAAATGTCCTAGTGAATCTTGGACTTTCCTCTCACTTTCACCATTAGGGATCCTCTGGGCTTATCCCTTTTTTATTTATTTTTATTTTTCTAAATTCTGTTACATTTGTCATGACACCAGACCAAGAAAAAAAGTGTACCAACCTAGTTCAAATGAAATATTTGCATGTACTAAGAGCTACATAACCACCATTGTTAAACCCACCATAGATATGTCAATATGTAACGGGTGTCAACAAGTCAAAACACTTGAGACCTTGAAAAGGTCACTGCTGGCCTTCTCAATCAGGCATCCAATAATATTTTTTTATGCTGCTTCCGAGTCTACACTGCCCAATGGAACATCACACTGTGCCAGTTTTAGATCCTTCTTTCCTCTGAAAGAGGTTTGCTTCTTGCATGTGATTTATACCTTCGAGGTATCCGAATGCCTACCATATCTCCCGTCTCTCTTATACCATAGGGACTGATTTACCAAGCTTTTCTCCCATGGATACAGACTGGGAAAGAAGTGTTATTAAATCAGGCCCCATATATATTTTTTGTGCAGACTCAGCACTATTTTGGTAGTGTTCTCTGAACCTCCTCCAGCCTATCCATATCCCTTCAGATTCCTGAATTCAATATAATATTCAAGATAAGGTCTCACAGCCATTGTACAGAGACATCACCTTTTTTTCTGCTGGTTATAACTTTCTGTATGCCCTCGTTTCCCTCTGGCTTTGACCACCTTATCACACTATTTTGCTAGCTTGACATCAGACACAAATCACCCCACTCTCAATCTGCCAAACACTTGACCAAGCCTCTGTCTAGAAGTATTAAATGCTTTGTTGAAATTCAAGTATAACACATCCAGTGCTTGCCCTTGATCAAATTCTTTTATTTCCCCAAAGTCGTCGATCCGCCTCATTGATACATTCTCCCTTTGGTAACATGTTGGTGGTGATCCTGCAAATCCACTGGATACTAGGTATTTCACTTTCTTCAGTAGTATGTTCACTAATTAAGAACATGCCATACTGGGTCAGACCAAGGGTCCATCAAGCCCAGAATCCTGTTTCCAACAGTGGCCAATCCAGGCCATAAGAACCTGGCAAGTACCCAAAAACTAAGTCTATTTCATGTTACTGTTGCCAGTAATAGCAGTGGCTATTTTCTAAATCAACCACCAAGGGAAGACTAACTGGTCTGTAGTTCCCAAACTCACCCAATGTTTCCTTTAATTTTTTGTGAGCTGTGGATCAAAAAAAATCTCATCTCCACTTCTTGTATGCATGTACACATATTGCAAGGAACATGGCACCTGTTGCCACTTTTATGAAGAGGATAATATCCACCTCTCTCAGTCCCATGGGAACACTCCTGTCTCCAAGGACCTATTATATATGCATGAGATAGATTTGCATACAACTGAGGCAATGCTGAAAATACACTCTCCCATTCAACTGAGAACCTGGTTGTATAGTTGGGCTCAAGAAAGCAGTGCCTACCAAACCTCAGCTCACTAGACTGCAAACTCCACTTTATACCCTGGGGAATTATGTAATTATTCATGTGGTAGAATTCTTATGCATTTTTGTTTTTTTTATTTGTGTATAAATAATCATGCTAACTTGCAAAATTCCCCCAAGTGCAGGAGCTGGACTGGTAGAGAAACAGGCAACTGTGAGGACAATCTGATGAACTTCCTAGAGTCATCTGGCACCAAACCACCTCCAAGCAAAGTGACCCAGAAAAAGCATAAAGGACCCAGGGCTGGACTACTGGAGAAAGAAGCAACTGCGGAAAGGAGAAGGCATGAGGCACGGACAAAGGCACCAGGCTAGGAGCAATTATTAAGTGATTGGCAGTCCAGAGAGGGTCAATCAAGTATCCCCATATGGACTTGCCTCTGCCAAAAAGACATATGCTGTCAGTAGCCAGCTTGTAACTCCAGATTATGGAGGTCAGCAAGAGGAATCAGGCAGCCCATGCAGTCTGAGTGAATTCAGGGGCTGAAGGAGGGAGACCTCTCCTGGGGAGCAGCACCAATGGAGCTGGTCAGCTATGCAGGTAGGGGGGGGGAAGAGGGGAACTTGGTGAGTGTGGCTGGGAACACCTGGGCATCCTGCCACAGAGTCAGTGATAGGGAAGGTGCCTGATGGAGGAGGGGAGATAGAGGAAAGGCCTGAGGAGAAAGCAGCAGATCAGGCTCTTAGGCTGGCAGCGTAGTGGAGGGAAGGAAGAGAAACATAGTATGCAGAGGAAGCAGAGCGAGGAAACAGTTTACACAAATTGCTTATTCCATGCTACTTAAAATGAATTTACAACGTTTTTATTCACTGCAACACAACATTATTTTATTATTCTGTTGCAGAGACAGTGTATCGCAACACCATGTTGGATGCAAAATTTCCACAGTAGCCGTATGCGCATTGTTGAGTGCGCATATGAGAGATGAACAGGGTGCAAGAGGTCTGAGAGGTTTAGTCCCAACAGTACTGTTTATTGTAATGATAAGCATTATTACATTAATATAATGGGTTGAGTCCCTGTATGTGTTTCTAAGAATATTCAAATACTATTCAAATATATTGAATAGTAAAACATGACAAATTAGTTTTGCACAATTTTGATTTTTTTTGCTGCAAAATTCCATTGGGTATGCAACTTGCTATTTTTCTGTCAAGTTGAGTCAACATTGCAGAAGCTGCTGTCATCCCATCAAAGAACAGAAGAGTGGAGCAGAAGACTGCAAAGAAAGGGGACATGGAAGGCAGAATTGGGGGGGGGGGGGGAAGGGGGGGTGTCACGTGACCCACGATAGCCAGGATAGACCCTAGGACAGCATTTCCAAACTGGTGCGCCATGGCACACTGGTATGCCGTGGCAGGCGGGCAAGTGTGCTGCTGCTGCAGTCTCATTTCCCGATTCCCTCCTGGCCTACAGGATGTCCTTCTACCAGCAGGGGGCATCAGAGAGCAGCACTTATTGGCAGCGAGTTACTCCTGCTTTCCTTGCTGCTGGCTCTCCTCTGCAACAGAAACCTACTGGCTCTGTGCAGTTAAGACTGCAGAGGAAAGCTGGAAAGGAAGAAGAGCAGCACTCGTTAAGCCTGCTCACATACTTCTTCTGTACAAGGATTTGGGTTGGGGGGAGATTGAAGAGAAGGTGATGATGGCTTCATGGGAATGGGAAGGAGAGGTGGAGAGAAAGGGAAGTTGAGAAGGATGCTAGGAACTGAGGTTGAGGGAAGTTGATACCAGGGAGTGGAGGGAGAGGGAAGACTGATGCCGGTGGGGGGGGGGTGAGGGAGGGGGCAGATGCCAAGGTGTAGAAGGGAAGTGAAGGTGATTGGCATGGGGGTGGAGAGGGAGGAAAGAGAAAAGGATGCCGCCAGGGGTGGAGAGAAAAGGATGCCGCCAGGGGTGGAGAGGGAGAGGGAAGGTGATGCCAATGGGTGGAGGCAGAGGGAAGTTTATGATGATGCCAGGGGGTAAAGGGAAAGGGAAGAGGATGCTGGAGTAAAGATAAGAGATGGAGGGAGAGAGGGGGTGATGATGCCAAGAAGTGAGGGAGAGGGGTAGAAAGGGAAGGTGGCGACAGTGATGTTACCAGGAGTGAAGAGGGGAAGATAGTGATGAAGCATCGAGGAAGAGGTGGTTGGAGTGAGAAGGTGATGATGCCAAGGTGTGGGGGAGAGAGGGAAGGTGATAATGATGGGGGAGGGAACAGATGGTGGAAGAGGGAGGATGATACCATGGGTTGGGGAGAGGGAAGGGAAAATGATACTAGGGGGTGGGGGGAAGAGAAAAGGAAGAAGGTGATAACCAGTGGGCTGGAGGAAGAGAAAAGGGAAGAGAAATGTGATGGTAGCAAGGGGTAGGGGGAGAGAGGGAAGGTGATGATGATGCCACTGGGATGGAGAAGAGGGAGGAAAAAAAAGAAAGTGATGATGGGGAAGTGGTTGGTGTGCCACAATGAAGTGAGCCTTGTGCCAGGTGGGCCACGAAACAAACAAAAAAAAAAAAAGGTTAGGAACCACTGCCCTAGGGGATGCGGATCCAGGGTTAATCAGCCAGAGTAGGTCCCTGTGTGTGTGTGTTGGGGGGGGGGGGGGGGGGGATGTCCGGCACTACCCCGAGTTTGACGTTCAGAGAACCTCCTCTCCCAATCTCCAGTACATTCCTTCCCTCCACCCCTCCATCTGCTAAACCCACTCAGCACTCACCTCCCCCTTCCAACTGCTCAGTGCTTCCCAATACTGCACCTTCTGACCTATGCGAGCCAATCACATCATCCACTTCAGCTATGCGGGCATGGGCCCCTTCTCTCCCCAAGGATGGCCTCAATGACCATGTTTGGTTTGGATAAAAAAAAAAAATCCCTTGCACTCTCCACACAAGTTTTAACTGCTGGGGAGTGAAACAGAAAATAGTTGCTCAAGGCTACATATAATGGCCTCCTCTTGAGAATATAGTGGGAAAGGATGAAGGCCTTGAAGAGACAACTGAGTAACCGTAGTGAATGCATCACTCTTCAAAATAAGGAAGACACAAGATATTTGCAAAAAACTATTTTACCAACTATTTCCTTCCTCACTTGTCAGAGGTTCAAAAACATTTGCTACACTTAGAATAGCGTGCATGTGTGTATACTGCGGGGGAAGGTGAAGCCACATGCCTGCAGCAAGTTCTGAATACCCAGGAAAGGTTCTCAAATTGTGGTAACCACAGAATAATCAAGGGCCAGTTTAAATCTGCCTGGATATCCCCCCCCCCCCCCCAAAAAAAAAAAAAAATCACATATGAACATACTACTGATTAAAAGAGCTGTAGTTTTATCAGACTGGACTACAGGTGTGGCAGTTCAATTAGGCAATTCCTTGCTAGGCTTACATCACATAGTCCAGGAAGCGAGAGAGTGGGTGGGTGGTTGCAGTAGCAGCAATAAGACAGTTATGTTATGTAAAACCTGTTCTGGCAAATCAGTTCTCACACTTATATGGAAGGAAAGTGAAACAAATACAGATTCTCAACCGTTCGAAATAATCTACTTGGCGATTTCCGGGCTCCATTGCTTCAGTGTCATAGTACCTAGGTCTCTGTTCTTTTCTACTGCTTGTGTTACATTTTTACACCTTTTTAAATGGAGAGGGAAGGGAAGGGATGGAGATTTTATATAATATATAAATATGACCAGGATGGAGGTTAATTTGTAAATTTCTTGATACTTGCCATTTCCATTGTTCCTAGCTTCAATTGTGGTGCTGCTGTGCTGATCATTATCAGCACTACAGGATATGGCTATTATATATACATGTTAGCCATAGCCAATTTTAAAAAAAACCCTTTTCCTTCCTCCTGTTATCTTCAGTTGTTCATGGTAGATACGAACATAAGATACGTCATACTGGGTCAGACCCAAGGGAAGGTCCATCAAGCCCAGTATCCTGTGTCCAATCAAGTCACAAGCACCCAAAAACATTAAATGAATAGATCCCAAGCTACTAATCCTTATTAATAGTAATTTATGGACTTCTGCCCTAGGAACTTATCCAAACCTTTTTTTTTTAAACCCAGTTACACTAACCGCTATATCTGCATCAGTATGATGCCTGTCTGTGGCACAGATAATGATCAGCACAGCAGCACCACAATTTAAGCTTGTAACAAATGGCAAGTAGCAAGAAATTTACAAATTATTCTCCACTCTATTCAGAGGTATGAAAGTCATGATAATTAAAAAAAAAAAAACAACAAAAAAAACCCCCCACTGATGGTGGCCCCAATATTATATTTACCGAATTATTAATGTTCACCACCTAGGACCATGGCATTGGCAGTATACAAATAAAGGGCCGGATTTTAAAAGGGTTACGCGCATAAGGTACGCGCGTAACCCTTTTAAAACGCCCCTGCGCGCGCGCCAAGCCTATTTTGGATAGGCTTCCAGCACGCGCGTAAGTCCCGGGGCTTTCTTGGGGGGGGGGGGGGGGCGTGACGCGGTCGGCGCGTCATCTGGGGGCGGTGCCGCAGACGTGGTTTCGACTCGGGGGCATTCCAGGGGCGTGGCCACGGCCTCCGGACCGGAACATGGCGCGCAGCAGCCGGCCCGGCAAAGTTACGCCTGCCTCGAGCAGGCGTAACTTGTGCGACAGAGGTAGGGGGGGAGGCGGAAGGAAAGTTCCCTCCGAGGCCACTCCACCTCGAAGGGAACGGGCAGCGCGCGATGGGCTTGGCGCGCGCAAGTTGCACAAATGTGCACCCCCTTGCGCGCGCCGACCCCGGATTTTATAGGCTACGTGCGTATCTTATAAAATCCGGCATACTTTTTTTCGCGCCTGGTGCACGAACAAAAGTAAGCGCGCGCTCTTTTTTAAAATGTACCCATTAGTGTTCTCAGTTGCGTGCACACAACTTCAGTCCAGACTTAAGGAGCATAGCACACAAACATGAGTAAAACTGTGTGCACAAATTAGCAATCCATGCAAATCCCATATAAAAGCAGGGCAGTTACCATTACTCCCCAAAGCAGAGATGTGTGTAGGCTTGACCTATGTTTTCCTCCCATTGGAAACATTAACACCTCGACAGCAAAGTTTCTGGGACCAGTGTAACTATTAGGCTGAACCTGGAGTTCCTGGTGCAGGAGTCCTATACTCAAAATTTTTGTGCATAAAACAATCTGTGCACAAAATATGGTGTGTGCGCAAAAATCTAATTTTTTTATACATTTATCCTATATTCCCCGTGCATTAGCTTACTGCATCCGGAGTTAACTTTTTAATGCACGAACAAAATGTGCATTGAATTTCAGCGCATATTGGGGACGAGCGCACTGTTTAACCTGTGGTTGGACGCACATTTTGGACGTGCATCTGCAACTCTTTATGCTATGAGAGGATAAGCAAGTCCAAAACGCTCGTCCAACCCACCCGTGAAACTAACAGCGCTCATCACATGCAAATGCACAGAGCAGGCATTCACTTCTGAGTAGCCAAAAAAAAAAAAAAGTGTACAGAAAAGCAGAAAATACTGCTTTTCTGTTTATCCTCAGACTTAATATTGTGGCGATATTAAGTTGGAGGAACCAAAAGGTTTATATTTAAAAAAAAAAAGTGCTGGCAGTCAGATTAGGAAAAGGGACGCTCAATTGATGAGAAACCATTTTTCTAACCCATGGCTGTGCACAGGTTAGGAAAAGGGATGCTCTTAAAATTGAGCATCCACTTTCCTAACCCGCTGACAGCCACCTCGCCTGGGCGCCCACTGCCAAGGCAGCGCTAGGGGCGCATACTTGTCCCTAGTGCCTCCTTGGCAGCGCAACCCCTCATTTAAAGGAAAGCAGGCGCTCAACACTGAGCGTCCATTTTCCACGCTGATTTACTGCATCGGCACCTTTGTATACTAATGGGGTTTTTTGTTTTTTTTTTTTGTAAGAGGGCCTATGTTAAGTACTTCATCTGACATGTTGTCTAGTACTGCTGCTTTAAAGTCAATGTCTCAAACTATCGA
This sequence comes from Rhinatrema bivittatum, assembly GCF_901001135.1. Lineage (NCBI taxonomy): Eukaryota > Metazoa > Chordata > Amphibia > Gymnophiona > Rhinatrematidae > Rhinatrema > Rhinatrema bivittatum. Next base: position 647,456,606 of record NC_042616.1, on the reverse strand, counting down.
AAAAAAACAAACCAGTAGTCTCCCAATTCCTCAGTGGTGGTAGAGGGAATCAATGTTCATGAAGAGCTGCATATGACTGAAGTCCTTCTGTTTTGACAACTGCCTCGCTAGTCTTATTTTGTGCCAAGTAAACAGGGGCATAGTATTTACCCTCCAGGTGTAAACTTTAATGCATTCCAAATGCTTTCTGGTTGAACAAAAAATGCAATGCTCTCTCCAATTTTTCCAGGATTCACACTGCAGTAGAAGAAAATCCCGCAGAGTGCAAGGGTGAAAAAATCCCAAAAGTCTAATTACTTGGGCAACTAAAATTGGATTCCTTGCGCCAGGCCTGCACATCCCCGGCTAAGCTGTGGAGGGGAACAGACCACTCTAAGTCCCTGCCGAGACAGCAGACGGGAGGGAGATGGAGGGGAAGTGGCAGGGAGAGGTAAGAAAAGAGAAAAAATGTCCAAAAGGAAATCTGCAAACTAAATCTAGAGGAAAAAAAAAAACATTAAAATCTGGAAACAGAAATAAAAGAAAATGTTTTCTTAGTGCCCCAAATACCTGGTTGGGACACAGGGAAAAAAAAAAAAAGGATTCAAGCACAATGTTTGTTTCATACAATTCTGAATATATTGTGCTATATAATTTTAAAAGTCATCCTTTCAAGTAATATGCCGACATGAAAACAATTCAATACTTTGCTTGAAATACTGCAATATCTAAAAGAAAAACACATAAAATATCAAATGGTTTGAAATGAGAGGGGAGAGAGAGTGTGGAGGAGAAACAGGCCAGAGTGCAGAGTACCTGTTTCTCACCACCCCATCCACTGATTTTGGGACCCCCCCCATTTGGGAACAGTTGAAGTATGGAAAATAGGTGGACCATGTCCAGATTATGCAGTCGTCCTTAGCTTCAGAAACAGTCTACCATACCTACAGTGGTACTATGTGGGAGGGCAACCCAAACAAACACCCCCGAGGGCAAAAAAACCATGATCCCTGCGAGCTGTGCCATACACCATGACCCAAGACGGCTCAGAACTGCTTTTGTCCTGCTTTTTCAAGCAACCTGGAGAAACTAGACAAGCTAAAAGTCAGGTTAATTAGTGAGCCAGAACCAAGGCCAGACACAAACTAACTAGTGAGAAAAGAAAAAAAAAATGTTTTTCCCTTAACATCCTTAGCCTCAGGGAATCTGGTAACACTACATCAGCACTTCCATCCTGAGAAGCAGAAACAGCCCCAGATGAAGCCCAGATCTCATGACTGGTAATGAAAGTATTCAACCATTGCAGCAGCCTAAAGCACTCACTTCTGAGAAAGATATCTTTGTGAATAAAAAATATATGAATGTGTTTTTTAAAAAATGCTCTTCTGCCCATAGGAAGATGTAAAACCCAAACTTGAGCGTTCTCTACAAAGCATCTCAGCAATATGGGCCATAATTACAACTCTGTTTCATCTTAAAACCTAACTGATTTTCAGCACTGCAAACAGATTTAGTTCAAAGAATTCAGAACTTTACAGAAACTAAAAATCCTGCTCTATGATTATGCCTACTTCATTTATCACAAATCCACTCAAACCTCTCTGCTTTGCCTCATGATTTCAGCACTGTTCCTGAAAGCCCCTTGCTTCAACTGATGTGTCTGTGGAGGAAGTCAGGTGTAGGTCATTTTGCCAAAAGGCAAAAGTTTAAAGCCGAATTCTCAGTGTCCCTCCAGAGGCAAACTACCATGCAGCAGTAGGTGTTGGAAGCCATCTTTCTGATGGCACTGCCACCTGCCATTCCAACAAGAGGCATGAGAAGACAGCTGAGACACCTCATTCGGTTTTAGCAACAAAGCTCTATCAATCATGGTTTCAAAAGAAGACCAGCAGCACAGTTTCAGGAAACGCAAGCTGCTGAATTACCATTCTATACCTCACCCCAGAGGCACCTATGTGCATCAATATCTGCTGCATCCCACAGAAGCTTCCTACTTTTCTGCCTTAACTGCTGTCTTCTTCCCTACCCCACACCATGCACCTTAGAGTCCACCTCCCACATGGTCTCCAAGTCATTTATAAGGACATAAGAAATCGCCATGCTGGGTCAGACCAAGGGTCCATCAAGCCCAGCATCCTGTTTCCAACAGAGGCCAAAACTAGGCCACAAGAACCTGGCAAGTACCCAAACACCAAGAAGATCCCTTGTTACTGATGCAATTAATAGCTGTAGCTATTCCCTAACAGGCTGATACAGTACAGTGCGCTCCGGCGGAGCACACTTAACCCGCGTTTGACGCGCTAGCTTTACCCCTTATTCAGTAAGGGGTAATAGTGCGTCGAAAACACGCATCCAACCCCCCCCCCCCCCCCCCGAAACTAATAGTGCCCGCAACATGCAAATGCATGTTGATGGCCCTATTAGTTATTCACGCGCGATTCACTAGGTAAAGTGTGCAGCCAAGCCACACATTTTACTTTCAGAAATTAGCGCCTACCCAAAGGTGGGCATTAATTTCTGCCGGCACCAGGAAAGTGTACAGAAAAGCAGTAAAAACTGCTTTTCTGTAGACCTTCCGACTTAATATCATGGTGATATTAAGTCGGAGGTCCCAAAATAAAAATATTAAAAAAAAAAAAAAAAAAAAAAAAAAAAAAATCGGCCTGTGGCTTGAAAACTGGACGCTCAATTTTGCCGGCGTCTGGTTTCCGAACCCATGGCTGTCAGCGGGTTTGAGAACCGATGCCGGCAAAATTGAGCGTCGGCTGTCAAACTCGATGACAGCCGCCGCTCCTGTCAAAAAAAAAAAAAAAAAGAAGTGCTAGGGACGCGCTAGTGTCCCTAACGCCTCTTTTTACTGCGGGCCCTCATTTAAATACTGAATCGCGCGCACAGGTAAAGTGGCCTGGGCGCTCGCCCGCTGTCCCGCGACTTTTACTGAATTGGCCTGTAAGTAAACTTGATTAATAGCAGGTAATGGACTTCTTCTCCAAGAACTTATCCAAACCTTTTTTGAACCCAGCTACACTAACTGCACTAACCACATCCTCTGGCAACAAATTCCAGAGTTTAATTGTGCGTTGAGTGAAAAAGAATTTTCTCCGATTAGTTTTAAATGTGCCAGATGCTAACTTCATGGTGTGCACCCTAGTCCATTCCATCATTCTTTCTGCTAGTACCTGCATAACCTCAGAAACAAAGACACTTGGAAAATTTCATAGATGACCCAAAGGATAAACCTGCTACAGTACTGTGTTCTCCCTATCTGCTGCAGTGTGTCAGAGATGGTACCAGAGCCCGTCTGATGAAAATGTATCCAGCACAGACTTTGCAATATGAGAATTCACTAAAATATGTTTCCAATTCACCATCTACATAGTACAATTAAGATTAAAACATCCTTTCAGAGCCTAGTACTAAAAAAGATGTGTATATTTCTGCATGTGTGAAATATTTTCTGCTGCCTATTAAACACATACCAAAACAAAATTCAAGTTTTTGCCTTGTGAATTAAGGGGCTTAGTATTTAATGCTAAGAATAATGGCACAGTGTTACAAACTTTTTATGTTTGTGCTTTATTTGGGGGTTTTCTAATTCTTAACTAATTCTATTGCACATTTTGAGTTCTTGTGTTTTTATGATACTTTATGTATTTAAGTTTTTATTATGTTATGTTTGTTAATGTTTTTATTTGTATATTACTTTTGTATGCTGCCACAAATGGTAGAAGTGCATAGGTTAAAAATCTTTTAAAATAAAGAAACATATGATTTCTTATAAGACATGTTTCACCACATAGACTAACTTCCGGTGGCAACCCCCAAAAATCAGTCTCAATCACAACTCCATCATGGCTATACAATGTTTGCTATCCCATAATCACTGTCACCTGCAAACTGAACATTATACATGCGTAATAGGTGAATAAGAACAGAGGTTGGACAGGCCGGCTGGCTCAGCAGCAGTGCTGCACACCGACATGTGCAAGGTCTCCGGTTCAATACCTGGATCAGGTCTTCTGCATGCTGGCTCAGCTGGGGGACAGGGGGCGGCGTGTGATGGGGTAGTGGAAAGGGAGTCAGGGTCAAAGGCAACACCTGGTGACTGGATTTGGAGCTCATGATACAGGGCTCCTGAAGGAGCTCTTATGCATGGCTCCCGGCCTCAGGACCATTGCTACAATGACCAGACTAAAAACAGTTCGGAGGGAGGGAAGATATATTAAATAGTAGAAGAAATGCCTAGGTATTTGTGAATGAAGGCTCATGATGCCAGGATCCCAGCATTGGTTCTCATTAAGCTGGAAGGAAAAAAGGAAAAAGGAGGAATTTACCAGGCCAAAAAAAAATAAAAAAGATCAAAGGTTGTCTCAAAAAGTTTGTCTGCAACGTGCATGGCTGTCTCTTGCCCTCCCGAAAACTTATTTTAGAAGAGAAGTTGCTTTAAATATAGCTAAGACAGTGGAGCAAAATCCAAAAGAAATTGGTCATTGATCAAGAATAAAATTTCGTTACAAAGAAGCAACATAGATCAAGCTGCCTTTGTCTGTATATAAATAGGCCTGTTGAAAAATCTAAGTAGCAGCTAAAGACACACCTATGCACACAGGCTTATTTTTAAGAGTATGATGCTGCTTTTGATATATACTGGCTGGTCACCATGTTTCTAAGTTTTGTTGTATCTGTTTTCTGATTTTAAGAATGCTCACTTGGAAGCCGCTCAGGACCATGGATGAAGCGACATTCATTTTTTAAATAAATAAATGAAGGGAAACTGCCTCCTGCAACAAGACTAAGGCAATGATGCTTTTAAGATTACGTCTTCTGGACAAAAAGAAAACAAGTTTTTTCCTAGAAGACAAAAAAATTATACAACCTGTACACCCCACATCTTACAGTTCTTTCTGCATGGCTCCTTCTGCTTATTACCTCCTTTCTGAAGCCCTCCTCCAAAAAGTGGGTATAGAGTAGTACCTCTCTCTTATTCAATGAACTTCACACTCCAGTGCTTGACAGGACAGAGACATTGCACACAAACCAATGAAAAGCAAGGTTATTTCCTTCCCATTCCTTAAGCCATGGAGTGGAGGAGTAACCACTAGGATTAGCCTAGTGGTTCAAATCCCACTGTCGCTCCTTGTGACCCTGGGCAAGTCACTTTACCTTCTGTTGCCTCAGGTACAAAATTAGATTGTAGGGAAATACCTATAGTACCTGAATGTAATCTGCTCTGATGTGCCGAAAAGCAGAATATAAAAATCTAAATAAAATAAAAATAAAATTATCATGGGTGCTCAAAGCAGGATCTCTCTAATGAATATGCATGATATTTATTTGCATGCACTACCTATGTATTCAAATTTCTCATGCATATTCATTAGAGATATCCTGAAAACTTGACTAGCTGGGGGGTCCCTGAGTACAGGTTTGAGCACCCCTAATCTAGAAAGGAAGCCAGATAGACACTGTCGCCTTTCATGTTGGAAACTAACTTTCATTTACGATTTAAATGGAGTGCTATTTTACTGTATGTGTAATGCTCACAGATAACGGCTTTGAATTCCAGTTTACTAACCAGCTGCTTTGAAAGCGCATGCAAACAGATGGGCATTGCCAACACCTTGAAAAGCAGGTTTTTGTTGTTTTTTTGTTTTGTTTTTTTTTTTAAAGTTGGCTCTATTTAATACATTGGTTTTCAATAGAATAATAAATGGTCTGACTGGACATCTCTCAAGTTTAATCAGAGCTCACCAAAATAATGAATAGCAATCAGAGGGAATTGCAGACTTCAGACATCATGCAAGTGGCCTCAAGACCCTACAATTTGCTTTCCTCCAGATATAGATACACTTCACGCATGAAAAATGTGCTTACCATGCAAGAATAGTATATTTTCAGCACAGGCAGGCAATCACATACAAGCATGCTGCTCAGTTTCTACTGCCCACAAAACTGAAACATGTTTAGCAAAATTCTTGTATTATTTTAAAGATAAGGTGTATGGGCAGATTGATGCTGAGCTAAAAATGCTCGAAAGCAGACACTGGTCTGCAACTGAAATTCTCCAGATTCAATACTAAGTGTGTATATTACCTGCCAGTTTTTGTTAATTTTTATAAAACCAAATTAAGGTGTTTGCTAATTGATGGTAAAGAGCACAGAACATTTGGAAACAAAGAGAAAACTGCAAGGCAGAATTCCACTGAAGAGTATATCGGAGTAATCTGGCAAAAAAAAAAAAAAAAGGGAAACGCAAGTCACTAGAAATTTAAGACCAAGGACATTATATTCAGGGTATAACTGGTGCCACTCCCTTTCCGAGATCACCACACTGTGTTAGACGACATATGTCTCAAAATATTCACTGCATGCGTTTCCGATATGGTCAAAAGACCAACGCAGGGCAAAACAAAAACTAGTTCCAGAGGCTATGAGAAAAAGATCTTTCAAAAGTAGCTCTACGTGACCAGGTCATGCAGTCATGATTAGTTTGTGAGTTAAACACATTTTTATACCCTATTGCTGACCAACGTGAAAATGAATCGTTCCAACTGTGCCCCCTTGTTGCCTACAGCAATAACAAAGTGAGAAGAAAGTTTGATATTAACAATTCATTTTCACTGAGCAACAGTGTCAATGAAAATCGGTTTACGGTGGAAATCGAAGGACAAGAATGCAGGAGAGGCAAGCACCTCATAAAAAGTACTCACCTCTAAATACCTAACTTGAGAAATGAGAGCAACAGAATGCACTGGACATGGTCAATCCCCACAATTCCACCCTTCAAGTTAGACCGACAATCTAAGATTAACCTTCATTTATTTCCTGATTCATTCAAAAGTGTTTATTATTCTGCCTATTTCAAGACTTACTACTGTCATTTCAGAAACTATTAGTAAAATTCCTCATTAGTAGATTTTTAAACGAAGGAACAGCTGAGGTCAGCCACTGGGCTTGAAAACAGCAGATAATGAGCTAGCTGAAGGAGATACCTTGATCTTCAGTCCCTATCCTCACTATACTGCCAGCTTTATAAACCATCTCCAACACCAGTTTAGAGTGTCATCACATCCCTTTAGCTGAATTGTAAATGGACTCGGCAATTAAGAGCTGGCAGAACCTGAGCCATATAAGAAAGGTGGTGCACCTAATCCAGGTCACTGGAAAGCAGTTTTGATGAACTGCAAGATTGTTTTGAAATAACCCTTAAACCCCTACCGAAAAACATTTTCCTTAGTGTAGGAGCATGAGCTACTTCGCACTGGATCAACTTTCTTAAAGAGATTTAAATCAGTATGAAGAGCAATTAACAGTTTAAATTCTGGATCAAGGATTTTTTTTTAATGAATATGACATTTTATTTAATGTGAATTGCCTTTCCAGCATGTTGTTGGGGGCGATGTGGGAAAAATTAATTACACTGCATTTCACCCATGTCCAAAAAGGATCAGTGGGCAGTTCATAACAGCACCAACAAAATACATCAATACAGTAACAAATACAAGTACAATAGTATAAATACAAAACAAACATCAAAAAGCAATGACTAGACCCCCCCTCCAACCCCTCCCTCTCACAAGGGTTTTGACAACTAATATCCAAATATCATTCCCAATCAAAGGCCTACCCCCCCAAAATTCGACAGATACACACCCATACCCCCAACTCTCTCCCGGTAACTCCCAAAGGGGCAGAGAGGAAGTGGAGTCTCACAGCAGAGGGCCAGGAACAGCTGGAAACTGCCCCAGATCATCAGGTCCTCATGCCAGGGCTCCACAACTGGATCCCTCAGTCTCTATACAAGTCTAGCATCCTCTCCTGCTCACCTGCAGCGGGCCCAATTAAATGGCCTCTACTGATAATGAAACATTTCAACAAAAACAAATTATTTAAGGTACTGAACTTCAACAGGCTTTCTTGCAGCATTAGAAAAAAAACCTCTGCCTTTAAAATTTAAACAAGGACTTGTGATTAGGAGACAAGGAAAGTTGTGTTGAAACTTTGCTATTGGCAAGGAGAACCCATGCATACAGAATGGGACAAAACCCCACCAGAAACCTAATTCTCAACAAACTTTTCATATCCATAGAAATTCCCCCAACAGGTGCAGAGCAGAACTAGGGTAGTTCCCCTTACAATTCACCATACAAACAAATTTTCAAGGGCTGATGTGACCACAACAGCAGCATAAAGAGCTCCCTTTGCCACCAGGCACTTTGTGATGAAACAATCTAGGAGGGAAAAACAAATCATTTATATAACAAACCATCTATACTATTACAGCACTAACTCCCAGGATTGAAACAGTAACAATCGAACCTATGAAAAGGCAGCATTGTAAGTATTTTCAAGTCCCAAAACACTAATGCGCCTGCTATTGGGAGGTGCAGATTAAAAATAAAAAACTGTTATTGAATCCTACAAAGAAATTACATGCTGACAGAATACCTTTAGATTTTAATATTCCGCTTTTTGCACTTTTTTTCAGCACTTCAAAGTGGATTATATTCAGGTACTGTAGGAATTTCCCTATTGTTATTGTGGGGGTCACATGCAAAACATGAAGATCTTCACCAAGTAAGTGACCACAAAGCACAAAACACAGACAAAGTGAAATGGAAACTAAGCAGCCAGACGTTGCATACAGCGCAATATTGGGGAAAAAGAAATGCAGTTCCTCTTATACCAAGCAAAATAGCAAGAGAAACATTTCCCAAAACTGACAGAAAATAAGAGACTTCCCATTAAAGAAAGAGTAGGAAAGCCCTCATAATCCGCAGTGGGAGGGGGGGGGGAGGAGGAGGAAGAGTAATAAAATGAAAGCAGGATATGACAAACAGGTTACCAAAAGTAATACTAATTATTTTCACTTCTCTTCTACAGTCTTTCCTTTTGCCACTATCCATTGTTTTGGCAACACATGTACAAAATTTGTCATAACCATCAAGTGTCTAAACGGTCAATGACCAATGAGCCGAACTTCAGTATGTGCTCATTCGGCTCAGCACAGATCAGTGGCTGCATGGGAGCAGAGCAGCACACAGAGTAGGTGCACAGCGACGGATTTATTTAATGCACACTGCCGAATTAAAGCAGCCATACAAGAAATCATTTTGCCATGATACTGCTTTATCCCTTGCATGGGCAGAAGGGAGAAAAGCAAACAGGAACAGTGTGTCAAAGGAGAGCAGCCACATTAGGCTGAAAGCTGTGGATGATGCACAGAGAATTTCAGTCATCATGGAAAAAGCTGGGGGAGGAGCAGGATGCAGGAAGTGTCATTCAAGTCCATTTCCCTAACTACTGATGCAAGCAGTGACCGACCAAGGCTAGAAAAGGACAACCTTGCTGGTTCAAGGCAGCTTAAAAAAGCAGCTGGTGCAGGGGGGGGGGGGGTGGGGGAGAGAACCTGCAACCTCCGAACTTGAAAGTTCAAAAAGA